>NC_136274.1:36564817-36579817 GCF_964187855.1 Myxine glutinosa | reverse complement strand
CTGTTGAGGGCTGGGACTTCCAGTGGGTCAACTCCAGTGAGGTCTAGCGGGCCACAGAAAATTGCAAATGGGTGGACACAATCTATGTCATCATTTCTTGGCCACTGGAAGACTGTATTCTCATTTCTGGTGTTTTGCGAACAAGACCGTTTGTCATTTCTGGTACTTATGTCACATCCGTCACACTGTGACGGATGTGACACTTCAGGGGACGGAATCATTATTTTCCCCTTCTACAAATTAACATGAAGGCACAAATTAATCATTTGATGTTTGAGAATAGCTAATGGTTGAAGCTGTCTCAGGCATATTTTTTCATATTTTTGTAACTCTTACTTTTTGAATAAATTAGGGTGTGACGGACGTGACATAAGGGGACGGAAATATTTTTATGATTTTCTCATACAAAATTTTTTATGATGTGATATGTTTATTTAATTTTACTTATAGACTTCAACAGAGAATGGTATCTACAACAGAAAAATGCAAAAGATATAGTTATTCTGTTACCATTTGTAAAGGAGTAAAGTAATAATTAGTACCACTCAAATTGAGCTCACTTTGAAAATAGCGCCATCTTCGCATCTCAATTACTCCGCAATGAAGAGGGGTAGAACGATAGTTTTTTCACTGAAATAAACCTTAGCATTTAAATTTTACATAAAAAAATAAGGAGACACCTCAAAACCTTCCTGCTAATAATAGTTGATCAAAGAAATGTCATAGTCTAACTACTTTACATTTTAATGCCAAAAATACCCCCTTTTTTGGCCTTTAACCTGTCACGCAAGAACCAAAAATTGTTATATTGCACTGAAGTTGTCCCTCCAGGTAGAGGAGACCCCATTACACATCATACAAGTGTAAAATAGTGGATATTTTATTTGTAATAAGAAAATATCAAGCCCTGTATTGAGAAAAATGAAAGTGTTCCATTTTTCGTGACTTCACTTATATACATATACATATACTGTATTATATACCACAAACCCACATGATTACCTTTTGAAAGAGTCGCTACAGCTGTTTAACACTGAACTGAAAGAGAGGAATTAACATGAGGTGTGTTCATTTAGCATTGCCAAGCCAGCCAGCCATTCCTTATCAACGGTTTTGAATGGAGTGCTTGCTCGAATGATTAAGTCACCTGGTGAGCGTTCTGCAAGAAACTTGGGAAATGAACACACCTCAATGTTATTCAGACCTGACCCTAGATCTACTGTAATCTAGATACCTCTGCTATAGGGAACATGTGTACTATTTACTTAAATTAGCAGAGTAGATCTAGTTTACTTTTTGTTTGGAAGTGACTTTCTTCTGTTTAAAAAAAAAAACTGGTGGGTCTCAACCCTGGCCTCAGCTGGATAACTCGGCACATGACGGTTTGTCTTTAAAAGACCACGATCATCAGTCACCCTTGCACTCTTATCTGCGTCCCACACCCAATGTTGTTTTACCATACACATAAGACCATAAATGAGCTAGTACAGTGCTGATGATTATGCAACTAATCTTACCAGAGACCACGTATGCAATCGTTTTTATCGCTTACCAAGCACGATCAACCCTTATTTATCCGATTCCGAAATCAGAACTGACAGAATGAGTCCAAAACACAGTGTCTTAAGGAAATAACTTTTGGTGACAAGTATTCAAAGGGCAAATATGGATAAGAAAACACAAGGCAGGTATGTACAGGTATGTTCAGTATATGTACATTCCCAAATTATCCCCGACTAGTGAGGTACCCATGCTACGCACGGGTGGGAGGCCAGAAGCAAACAGACAATGCAGAAACGGCAAATGCTAAAGCATGAAACCAATAAATTCCACATTCCTGTTGCACCTTCAGTCGCACGTCAGACATGGACAGCAAGTTCGTGAAGGACGTCCATGAAAAACGTAACCGTTCGCAAACAAATGGGTACGTTTGTTCCATACCCAGTCAATGGCGAATCTGCATATGGCGATCTGCGAATTTCACGTTTAGAAAGTAGAAACAATCATGGCATTTCGTCATTCACTTGAACTCAATATCTCTTTTTTCATTTCAAACAGCGTAACTCCAATCACAAATTAAATAGCATTAATATAAAAAATAAACTTTTAACAACATTCGTGACATAAACAAATATTTAAATCCTGATGTGAAGTTCTGTACGGTTGGGTGAATAGAATTACGAATTCAAAATCGTAATTGTATTCACTCAATTCCAATCATCAATTGATACTTTAACAAAATACTGTTTTAAATGACGGTTGTATTGGGATATTATCAAACCCGCTCATTGCCGTAATCTGTCCACTTCCACATTCGCAGCAGGTTCATAATTCTCATCAAAATCTAAACAGTATTTGTAGAATTTCAATAAAAGCCACATCACTGTTCATATCGCTAAATATTATTCTATCGTGTTTGGGAAAATTGTAAAATCGGAAAAATTGGAAAATTGGAAAAACAATATAGCCAATTTTACTCCAGGGGGTCCCAGGATTACCCACCAAAAATATCATTGCAATCGGTTCAGTCGTTTTTGCGGTACCTGGGAACGGACAGACAGACAGACAGACAGACAGACGGACATTTGGTGAATTATAGTAAGATGCAACATGCCCGCCCTCAGAATCTTGACGGTGACTCGTCACTCTCCAGTAGCTGGCGCCTCCTGCACCCGGGCAAAAGAGGGATAGGGAGAGGGTTAATAGAGTGGGTGAAAAAGATTAAGCTGGGGTCAAGCATACCGTGCCCCCTCACACCTTCATAGGCTCGCTGAGCTGGCACCGCCAACGGTCTTGTCCGGAACCCCTCGCGATCGTGTGTGTGTGTGTGTGTGTGTGTGTGTGTGTGTGTGTGTGTGTGTGTGTGTGTGTGTGTGTGTGTGTGTGTGTGTGTGTGTGTGTGTGTGTGTGTGTGTGTGTGTGTGTGTGTGTGTGTGTGTGTGTGTGTGTGTGTGTGTGTGTGTGTGTGTGTGTGTGTGTGTGTGTGTAATACACTTTTTGATGAAGTTCTGAAATGATGTAATCTTACGCTATCTGTCATTTGTGTAACAAATATTGAAAACTTATACTGTTTCCTTTTCATGTTGTTGTAGATACGTGCCAGCATACCTGAGCTCAAGTCAAGAATCTACTTGATCCTGGAGGAATCTGAGAAGATCTCTATGTCTGCCCTTGCAAGGCGTTACAGTGAACTGTTTGGGACAGAACTTCAGCCAGAGCAATATGGCTTCCAAAACTTGAATGAACTCCTGCTGGTAGTGGCTGATGGCTGCATGCTTCAAGCTGATGGTTCCGATGTTATTTTGACCAAAAGAACAGAGCCTGCAAAACCTTCTTTGAAAACATATGTTGCACCTGGTAAGAATATGTTGTGATTCAGTTATTTCAGATATGGTAATTTGCATTGTTGCTTTTACTATTAAGAGCGCTGGGTCGTGCTCGCTGAGCGTGGGAGCACTGGTTCGTGAGGGGTACCTTTCTGGTTAAAGGATGAACCAATAGTTTTGTGACAAAAGGAGGTTCCATTTAATCTAAAAACTTCTTAAATCATGCGACAAAACGATTGTGTTAAACCTTTTAATGGTATAATATGTATTGTCATGATAAAATATTGATTCACATTGCTTAAATTATCGGGGGGGGGGGGGGGGGGGGGTGTGAGAGCGGTCTGAGTGACGGAACACACATTGATGAATCGCCCTGGTTTTGCAACACGATTCAAACCTCGTTTGTTTTTCTCCATGTGTGAATTGGGCCTTGTCACTTTTTACCCTCACATAGGTATTGTCGTCCAACTCGCTCGCGTCCATTGGTATGTTTTGGTTCAAGTTTGAAGCTCAGTGCCTTTTCTCTTACCACAACAGTGTGGTGGCCTCAGATTTCTTCATACACTTTTCTCTCAGATTTTCGTTCCTGCTTTCTTTGCATTTTGTCCTTCCCTGTCCCACCCCACCAGGTGGCACAGAGCTACACTGCTTTAGCCACCTCAAAGCTTAGGCTTTCTGCTCTCCACCATTTGATTTGTCCATATTTTTTGGTATCTGAGAAATTTCCTGATCTATCTTTCCATGCTCTTTGCATCAGTCCTTCAAGACAGAAACGCAATGCCATCTCAAAGCATCCCAGATTTATCTTCGATCTTTTCCTAATCTTTCCAACCTTGTTGCTTCTCTGCACCTGTAGGTTTGTCGACTTGATCTGATGTTGCATATGTCTTTCCGTCCTTGCCTGTTCTCCCCTATCCTGTTGTCAATTTGTCAACCATTCACCTTGTTTCACCTATTTCTTCCACAACATCTTGATAAGCTGTGACCTCTGGATTAAAAAGTAAACTTTAATATCTCAACAAATGTTTTGAACAGATGGTACAAATTGTAACAAGTAAAAGTTGGGAGGGAAAACTCCAAGTCAAAAGCAAGTACATGAAGTAGCAGCAATCACTTATGGAGGAACATGGCTTCTGTGTTTATCATTATAAGACCCACATCAGGATGTTATGGTTCAAAATTTATGAAGGACCTTTCATAGCATAATTTAATTTTGGAGCTCTGTGATGGAATTAGCTCTCAAAATCAAAGTCAATGATGTTGCAAAGTCAAAATGGCATGTGCAGAGATTTATTTGTCCGCCGTCGCACCGCGGAGCGAAAGGGGGACTATGGTTTTCCCCTCCGTCCGTGTGTCCGTCCGTCTGTGCGTGCGTGCGTAAGCGAAGGACCGCATTCGAATTTGGTGTGCGGGTGCAACCCACGTCAAAATCCAAGATGGCCGCCGCCATGTATGTCTGATGCCATGTATGTCTGAACCTTGTGAGCGGAATATCTTGAAAAATAAGCGAAGTACCAACTTCTAATCTGGTGTGTGGGTGTATCTAGGCATAAGGAAGAACCCTATTGAAAATTGGGTCGCCACGTCAAAATCCAAGATGGCCACCGCCATGTATGTCTGAACCTTGTGAGCTGAATATCTGGAAAAATAAGCGAAGTACCAACTTCTAATCTGGTGTGTGGGTGTACCTAGGCACAAGGAAGAACGCTATTGAAAATTGGGTCGCCACGTCAAAATCCAAGATGGCCACCACCATATATATGTCTGAACCTTGTGAGCAAAATGTCTTGAAAAAAAAGTGAAGTACCAACTTCTAATCTGGTGTGTGGGTGTATCTAGGCATAAGGAAGAACCCTATTGAAAATTGGATCGCCACGTCAAAATCCAAGATGGCCACTGCCATGTATGTCTGAACCTTGTGAGCTGAATATCTTGAAAGATAAGCGATGTACCAACTTCTAATCTGGTATGTGGGTGTATCTAGGCACAAGGAAGAACGCTATTGAAAATTGGGTCACCACGTCAAAATCCAAGATGGCCGCCACCATATACAGTAATACCCCGGCCTACGTCATTAATTGGTTCCATAAGCCGTGAAGTAACTCGGTTTTTGACGTAAACTGGGCGTAATGTCTTAAAAATGCCTTAAAATGAAGACAAACACCGTAAAAACTAGAGTAAATAACTGGAGGAGGCTGCGGCTTCGCAGCAAATTCCAAATTTGCAAATCCATGCACATAAAAACATTGCCTCAAACAGGGAACCATGATTGTCATGGGGCCCGCAAGGCTAACCCCCGCTCTAGCGGGGAAAAATGGCCTTAAAACGATCATTATATATATTCAATTCATGCACATGTGCACATACACACGTCGATCAGTTCATCGACGCCGGATGCCGGCGAGGTGCCCGACGAGGCACCCTGGCTCGAGGCATGACACGGTCGTTCGTTTCACATGGGCCATGGGCCATGGGGCCTGACCTCGTCGCGGACATTGCACACTCTGCACGGTGACGTGACGTCTGCCACGGACGGTCGTCCGAGCCGGCATCGTCATGTTTCGCCGTTGCCACATTACGTTGGTTGTTTTACACAGTAAACTTGTAAAGGAACCTTTACACAGTAAAGGAATAATCACAAAAATACCAGCGAAAGGCAAAGCAAGCACGCGACCGCAGCACAGGACAAAATGCATATGGCGTCGCCTTTGTTGTCCCCCGTCGCACAGCGGACCGAAAGGGGGACTATGGTTTTCCCCTCCGTCCGTGTGTCCGTCCATGCGTGCGTGCGTGCGGGCGGGCGTGCGTGCGTGCGTAAGCGAAGGACCGCATTCGAATTTGGTGTGTGGGTGCAACCCACGTCAAAATCCAAGATGGCCGCCGCCATGTATGTCTGATGCCATGTATGTCTGAACCTTGTGCGATGAATATCTTGAAAAATAAGCGAAGTACCTACTTCTAATCTGGTGTGTGGCTGTTTCTAGGCATAAGGAAGAACGCTATTGAAAATTGGGTCGCCACGTCAAAATCCAAGATGGCCGCCACCATATATATGTCTGAAACTTGTGAGCGAAATATCTCGAAAAATAAGCGAAGTGCCAACTTCTAATCTGGTGTGTGGGTGTATCTAGGCACAAGGAAGAACGATGTTTAAAATTGGGTCGCCACGTCAAAATCCAAGATGGCCACCGCTATGTATGTCTGAACCTTGTGAGATGAATATCTTGAAAAATAAGCGAAGTACCAACTTCTAATTTTGTGTGTGGGTGTATCTCGGCATAAGGAAGAAAGCTGTTGAAAATTGGGGTGCCACGTCAAAATCCAAGATGGCCGCCACCATATATATGTCTGAACCTTGTGAGCGAAATATCTTGAAACATAAGCGAAGTACCAACTTCTAATCTGGTGTGTGGGTGTATCTAGGCACAAGCAAGAACGCTGTTTAAAATTGGGTCGCCACGTCAAAATCCAAGATGGCCGCCGCCATGTATGTCTGAACCTTGTGAGATGAATATCTTGAAAAATAAGCGCAGTACCAACTTCTAATATGGTGTGTGGGTGTATCTCTGCATGAGGAAGAACGCTATTGAAAATTGGGTTGCCACGTCAAAATCCAAGATGGCCGCCACCATATATATGTCTGAACCTTGTGAGCGAAATATCTCGAAAAATAAGCGAAGTACCAACTTCTAATCTGGTGTGTGGCTGTATCTAGGCATAAGGAAGACCGCTATTGTAAATTGGGTCGCTACGTCAAAATCCAAGATGGCCGCCTCCATGTATGTCTGAACGTTGTGAGCGAAATATCATATCATAGCATGTTTTCTGCGTCTTCCACTTTGTCAACTGACATCACTTCACCGACGGGGGACCTAGGCATAACGCTTGTTTTGAATGAGAACCAGCAGCTACGCGTCGACCGTGAGCTGGCTTGTGTGCCGAGTGGCTTCGCGGCCCGCCTCACCACGGCGTGCTTTACCCAACGTGTCCGAGCAGTTTCACCGGTTGTCGTGTCGTGTCGTCTGTGACGAATGAACGAGCTCAGGGTTCCGTGAACCCGGCCGCCCCGGGGATCGATGCTCGCCTCCGAGTCGTAGGCGTGCCCCTTCTTTCCTCGAGCAGCCGAAGTTGCTTGCTTCTTTATTTTTGGACGATGAGATATACGCAGAAACGACGACGTACAGGCAGGCATTTGCAAATCCATGCACATGTGCATATGCACACGTCGATCGGTTCGTCGACGCCGGATGCCGGCGAGGTGCCCGACGAGGCACCCCGGCTCGAGGCATGACACGGTCGTTCGTTTCACATGGGCCATGGGGCCTGACCTCGTCGCGGACATTGCACACTCTGCATGGTGACGTGACGTGACGTCTGCCACGGATGGTCGTCCGAGCCGGCATCGTCATGTTTCGCCGTTGCCACGTTACGTTGGTTGTTTTACACAGTAAAGGAACCTTTTCACAGTGAAGGAATAATCACAAAAATACCAGTGAAAGGCAAAGCAAGCACGCGACCGCAGCACAGGACAAAATGCATATGGCGTCGCCTTTGTTTTGAATGAGAACCAGCAGCTACGCGTACGTTCAGTACAGTATACTGTACGTACATTTTTTTTAATGTGCTTTATATTGTATTTTAAATTGTTTTTTTAGCTTCTTTTATTGTTAATTTATGTACTATTTTATTTATTTTAGATATATTTTTAAGGAAAAATTTAATTTTTTTCACGTCCGTAGGAGTGACGTAAAGTCGCACATAATGACGTTCGCTGAACTGAAATTTACTCTAGAAGAGTGGCGTAAAGTCGGATTTGACGTTGGTCGAAATGGCGTAAAACGGGGTATGACTATATGTCTGAACCTTGTGAGCGAAATATCTTGAAAAATAAGCGAAGTACCAACTTCTAATCTGGTGTGTGGGTGTATCTAGGCACAAGCAAGAAGGCTCTTTAAAATTGGGTCGCCACGTCAAAATCCAAGATGGCTGCCGCCATGTATGTCTGAACCTTGTGAGATGAATATCTTGAAAAATAAACGAACTACTAACTTCTAATCTGGTGTGTGGGTGTATCTACTCATACGGAAGAACGCTATTGAAAATTGGGTCGCCACGTCAAAATCCAAGATGGCCGCCGCCATGTATATCTGAACCTTGTGAGCGGAATATCTTGAAAAATAAGTGACGTACCAACTTCTAATCTGGTGTGTGGGTGTATCTAGGCATAAGGAAGAACGCTGTTGAAAATTGGGTCGCCACGTCAAAATCCAAGATGGCCACCGCCATGTATGTCTGAACCTTGTGAGTGGAATATCTTGAAAAATAAGCGAAGTACCAACTTCTAATCTGGGGTGTGGATGTATCTAGGCATAAGGAAGAACGCTATTGAAAATTGGGTCGCCACGTCAAAATCCAAGATGGCCACCACCATATATATGTCTGAACCTTGTGAACTAAATATCTTGGAAAATTAAGCGAGTTGCCAACTTCTAATCTGGTGTGTGGGTGTATCTAGGTATAAGGAAGAACCCTATTGAAAATTGGGTCGCCACGTCAAAATCCAAGATGGCCGCCACCATATATATGTCTGAACCTTGTGAGCGAAATATCTTGAAAAATAAACGAACTACTAACTTCTAATCTGGTGTGTGGGTGTATCTACGCATAAGGAAGAAAGCTATTGAAAATTGGGTCGCCACGTCAAAATCCAAGATGGTCGCCGCCATGTATGTCTGAACATTGTGAGCGGAATATCTTGAAAAATAAGCGAAGTACCAACTTCTAATCTGGTGTGTGGGTGTATCTATGCATAAGGAAGAAAGCTATTGAAAATTGGGTCGCCACTTCAAAATCTAAGATGGCCGCCTCCATGTATGTCTGAACCTTATGAGCGAAATATCATATTCTTTTATTGTTTTCTGCGTCTTCCGCTTTGTCAACTCGCATCACTTCCCCGACAGGGGACCTAGGCGTAACGCTTGTTTCTAATGTACTTGGCTGTTAATGTCCCTCTTTTTTTCTTTTTTCTTTTTAGGAAAATCTGCTTGTACATTTGAGGAATGGCCAGACCTTGGTAAAATCAACTTAAAGGGAAGCCAGGCAGATGCACAAAGATTGCATCCACATATGTTGATTCAAAATCTTGAAGAACAGAAGACAGGCCTAAGGCCTCAAGGGGGGATGGCACCAACAAAATTTTTTGGCCAGGAAACTTCTCGAATGCACAAAAAACCATTATTAGGTAAAAGTCCTTTTATCCAGAATATTTTGAATCAAACACCTCAGTTTCCTTTGATGAAGGCTTTCGGCCAGCCACTTCCAGGACAGACTTCAGGTCAGCCACTTCTGGGGCAGACTTCGGGTCAGCCGCTTCCGGGGCAGACTTCGGGTCGGCCGCTTCCGGGCCACACTTCGGGTCGGCCGCTTCCGGGGCAGACTTCGGATCGGCCGCTTCCGGGGCAGACTTCGGGTCAGCCGTTTCCAGGACAGACTTCGGGCCAGCCGCTTCCGGGACAGACTTCAGGCCAGCCGGCTTCAATCCAGCCACTCAAAAAAATGAGCACCTTGCCAATCTCGAATGTGCAAACCACTCCAACGTTTCAGCAAGAATATTTTAAACAGTTGCGTGCGGTGCATAAGACAGTGTTATCTGATTCTGAGCAAAATGAGAACAACCGACACGTCAGAGTTTTCAACAAGCAAAATTTGAGCCCAGAATATGTGGATCGGCTAGCTCAAGAGTGCATCCGAATGCTTTCTGAGACAGAGCAGCATATCACATTGGAAAAAGTGAGTCATTTTTGTTTCCTGCCTTTTGTTGATTAATTATTACTCTTTACAGTGTTTGAAATCCATGAGCTGTGTTCAACAAATTGGTAATGAGAACGGCACTCGGTGTAGTGCATACCTTTGCCAGGCTAAACAGTTTACGTTTTGTATCCCATTGATAGGCCGGATCTGGACCTGAACCCAAGTCATCCACCTAGTTTTGTCATAATCCGTCCAATAGGTTTTGAGATATCCTGCTATGGTATCGTTTTGGCCCCATCTCTCAATGGTGAATAATCGCTTATTAAAATAAAAAAATTTCTCGGATCCGGATGCGGATACAGATCTTCACCAAAATCCAATCGATTCTTCCTTGGCACACACTCTACCTGTCCACCAAATTACGTCAAAATCCACCCATAAGGTTTTGAGATATCCTGGTCAAAGTCAGACAGGGGTGAAAACACAACCTCCATCCACCTTCGATGGTGGAGTTAACTATAAAATCTGAAAATTGTGATTGAGAAAGGCAATTATGCATTGTATCTATTTTGCAGTATTCATCGTAATAACGTATTGTATGTTAAATTATTATTAATATTTCCACATATTTGTTCAGTCCTTTTAAAGATTTTTTGGAAGAAACTGCAGGTATTGCATGCAGGCTCGTGTCCAACTAGTGTGTGTGTGTGTGTGTGTGTGTGTGTGTGTGTGTGTGTGTAACATGTAAAAATACACATACATACACACACATACAAATACACATACATACAAAGCCTGGCGTTGGCTTAGCGGTTAGGGTGCCGGCTTGGGATCCGAGGATCCTGGGTTCGAATCCCGGTCGATCGCTGAATTAACGCCAGGGGGGTTGACTCAGCCTGTCATCCTTCCGAGGTCGGCAAATTGAGTACCAGCTTGCTTGGACGAATGATCATGGTGTGTACGCCGATGCAGAATAGGCACACCGTATCCCTGCGCATCGTAAGAGCGTGACCAAGGGTTGGCGTCAGGAAGGGCATCTGGCCATAAAAACATTGCCTCAAACAGGGAACCATGATTGTCATGGGGCCCGCAAGGCTAACCCCTGCTCTAGCGGGGAAAAATGGCCTTAAAACGATCATTCATTCATTTATACACACACACACACACACACACACTAGCACGGCCCTTAAACAGGGTGAAAATTTTACAATATTAATTTGAATGTTCTCATGGCCTAAATGTGATCCATTTGGGAAAGAAACACTGCAGACATACGTCTGTTTATATTTAGCGGTAGTCCAGGCACCTTCAAGAATCAAGATTTTATATGTTGTTGTGGTTTTGGAATAAAGGATAATCCCCCTCGTAGGTAGACGCACCACAACATGTAGCCTCGAGATAGATAGTTCAGTTATTTCTTAGTGAATGTAAGCGTAGTCCTTTCCTGTGTTAGTTTTTGCGTTGAGCAGGTCCGTGAGTAGGGTGGTTCTTTTGGCGATAGCATGCCACGTGGCAGGTCTGAACAAGTCTGGCGAGGCCGAAGGGAGGCGCTGCAGGAGGGAGTGGCCGGTAAGCAACGAGCCGCCAATCAGGGCTTGAGGGGAGTGGCTAACCATGACGATGAGAGGTGGGGTTTGGAACATTCGAGTAAGGCCGGGTCCCCTTTAAGATTGGTTAAGCTTCTGCTCTGTGTCCCCTTTCCTTCATCCTGATTATTGTACATTGTAAATAAATTGTTATTCCTCTTATTTGACCGTTCCCGTCCCTTCCATTGATTGGCCTCGCATGGTACGACTAGAACCGCTCGAATCGGGTTCCATAAAAGTAACGGCACGAGTCACGTGATACGCATACCGCTCGGGCGTACTCGATTAAGCATGGCTTGTGCGAGGTTCGGTCCCCGCTTTCGTGGCAGCGTGGGTTAAAGGTACGTGCGACGTTGACCCGATACCCTTTTTCACGCTTGCTCCAGAAGTGGCGATTCGGCCTCGTGGACACGAAGCCCCTTGGGGGAAAAAGGGGTTTAATCCCCCCCTTTGTAACGTGGAACGGGCTTCGGGAGATCTGCAACAATATATATATATATATTTTTTTTAATATTTCTAGTCCATAGATGTGATAATTATTCACAAGCATGTTTTATCAAACGGTGTTTATTTATTTCTGTGAAACATACTGTATTATCTGTGATATGTGTTTTTAGCATTACGTGACCTCAATCACATGGCCTACAGGGGGAAATGTTCAAGGGTGCTGGACTACCTCTAAATATTTATGAATTTAGCTGACATTTGGCCTGGTTTGTTTTTAGGGCAAATGGACCAGTTGTAAAGGGTGGGAGCTTAATATTTCAAACTTTCAAAAATAAGGGCCACCCTTATATATAGAGATGTATATATATATGTGTGCTTGTTAATGTTATATTTTCTACTTTTTCAGGTTACTAGATTACTATGCCAGCATTTGAACGTCAACAAATTGCAAGAGGCTGGTGTGAGGGACATTTACAAAGTTCCTGCTCTACACGAGTTCTTAAGGGTTCATCGGGAAATACATGTCTTCATTGAGGTATATACAAGCCACCATTGACAACTAGTGCTCTTGGAAAGTTTTGAATTTCTCTTTTTGGTCGAATGTTTTGGTGTGTATATATTTAAAAAAAAAAAACAACATATATATATATATATATGTATATATATATATATATATATACATATACACATACACAGTCACGTGAAAAAGTAAGTACACCTCATGTAAAGGTTTGACTTTTTCAACATATTTCAACATACAGCTATTTGATCTACTTTTCAACAATATTGAAAGATAAAGGTGATATAATATAACAAATATCATGAAACATTTACATTTTGTAGTCCATTGTAAAATTTAAATAAACATAAATGCAAATTTCACATGTGGAAAAAGTAAGTACACCCCGACATTTATCACGACATCAAATACCTAAAATTAGAATCAGGTGCACCAGCTCAGGTGCAAATGAGTAGAACATCATCAGAGAGGATCTTGGAGGAACCTGTCTTATTTAAACCTCAGACATTTAGTTTGGTTTGCTCTTTGTTGTTGAAGTTTGCAGCGTCACCACTCACCATGCCTAGATCAAAAGAGCTCTCTGAGGCCTTCAGAAAGAAGGTTATAGATGCCTACGAGTCTGGGAAGGGATTTAAAAAGATCTCCAAACAATTTGAAATCGATCATTCGACTGTCCGAAGATCATCTACAAGTGGAGAAGATTCCAAACAACTGCCAACTTGTTCAGGCCAGGACGCCCCAGCAAGTTCAACCCGAGAGCAGACCGCAAGATGCTGAAAGAAGTCTCTAAGAACCGCAGAATGTCATCACGGGACCTACAGGTAGCTCTTGCCACTGTTGATGTCAAAGTGCACGAGTCTACCATTAGAAAGAGGCTGCACAAATTTGATCTACATGGGAGGTGTGCCAGGAGGAAACCTTTGCTGTCCAGAAAGAACATCAGGGCAAGACTAAAGTTTGCCAATGAACACCGAAGTAAAGACCAGCACTTCTGGAACAATGTGCTCTGGACAGATGAGTCAAAGGTAGAGCTATTTGGCCACAGTACCAGAAGACATGTTTGGCGAAAACCAAAGACAGCATTTGACCACAAGAACCTGATACTAACTGACCCTGGTGTTGGGCTAGCGGCGAGGGTGCCAGCTTAGGATCCAAGGATCCTGGGTTCGAATCCCGGTCAATCGCTGAATTAACACCAGGGGGGTTGACTCAGCCTGTCATCCTTCCGAGGTCGGCTAATTGAGTACCAGTTCACTGGTAATTCCCTGTTTGTCGTTAAAGGCGGCAAAAAGGGTTGGCGTCAGGAAGGGCATCCGGCCGTAAGACATTGCTTCAAAAAGGGGACCGAAAAACAACAACAACCACGGTTCCCGAAAAAGGCCAACCCCCGCTTTGCGGGGAAAAATGGCCTCTAAAGGTGGTTATTATATAACCTGATACTAACTGCAAAGCATGGTGGTGGAAATATTATGGTTTGGGGCAGCTTTGCTGCATCAGGGCCTGGGTAGCTCACCATCATAGAATCCACTATGAATTCTTCATTGTATCAGAGGGTGCTTGAGGATAATGTGAGGCCATCTGTCGGCAAGTTGAAGCTCAACCGAATGTGGACCTTGCAACATGACAATGACCCTAAACATACCAGTAAATCCACCAAGGAATGGCTGAAAAGAAAGAAATGGAGGGTTCTGGAATGGCCAAGTCAAAGCCCGGATTTATTGTAAATCCCATCGAGATGTTGTGGGGGGATTTGAAACGAGCTGTGCATGCACGAAACCCCTCAAACATCACACAGCTGAAAGAATTCTGCATGGAGGAGTGGGCAAAAATTTCTCCCAGTCGATGTCAGAGACTGGTAGACAGTTATAAGAAACGCCTACTTGAGGTTGTTTCTGCCAAAGGGGGCAATACCACCTATTAGAGCCAAGGGTGTACTTACTTTTTCCAAATGCGAAATTTGCATTTATGTTTATTTAAATTATATAATGGACTACAAAATGTAAATGTTTCATATTTGTTGTATTATATCACCTTTATCTACTATCAATATTGTTGAAATGAAGATCAAATAGCTGTTGTTTGAAATATGTTGAAAAAGTCAAAACTTTACATGGGGTGTTCTTACTTTTTCACGTGACTTTATATATATATATATATATATATATATATATATATTTATATTATAATAGCCGTAGATGATTCTGTCTGTCTGTCTGTCTGTTGGGTGTCTGTCCGGGGTGTGGCTTACTCGGTTTGCAGAGTAGCTCCACCCATAGCACCACCCATTCTGGGAGTGGCTTCATATAATTATAAACAAATATCCACCATTTTATTAACTCGCATAGCTTTGAGGCCTGTTTTGTAGGCCCGT
>NC_136274.1:36447317-36559817 GCF_964187855.1 Myxine glutinosa | reverse complement strand
TTCTGCGCAATCTTTTTACTGTGATTTAGGTTTCTGAAATGTTGATTTATATTTGAACATTTAAATGGAAAAATATTTCTGTGGTTCAGTGAGAGCAAGTAAAAACAAAACCATTATAGTCAAATGTTTTCACCACAATTGCCAAGGGAATATCAGGCAGAAGAGCCTTGTATGACATGACATGACATTTCCTGTCCATGCACCTACCCAACATACACCCACCATCATGGGTTTAAAAAAATGCTTTTCGATTTTTTTATTTTCCTTCCCATCTCTGGTTAGCTGTTTGCAGATTTTTCATTACCTAGTCCAGCAGGAAATCACAAGATATTTTTGTGCCCCCTCGCTTAGCTCCTGCCCACTCCACTGTATAATTCTCATTAGTCTCTCCCCGAAGTGGGTGCGAGACTATTGCAACAGTGTGTGTGTGTGTGTGTGTGTGTGTGTGTGTGTGTGTGTGTGTGTGTGTGTGTGTGTGTGTGTGTGTGTGTGTGTGTGTGTTGTGTCCTTGTCCGTGTCCGTGTCCCTGCGTGCATGTGTCCACATCCATATATTTTGACTTTAAAAATGGTTTTCTCTGAAATCGCTTGTCTGATCGATGCGAGACTTTAAATATAGGAAGGACTCCCCATGGATAATATTTTATTGCTAATTCTGACATCATAGGTCACATGGTATGGCAGCTATATTGGATTAAAGGAAAACATTTGGCCATAATTCTCTCCAAAACCGCTCAACGAATTTTTTTTAAACTTGACATATATCATCAACTCACGATGGGGTATATAGGGTAATAATGATGACGTCATTGGTGAAATGGTATTCCAGCCATAATTGGTTGAATTGAAATCTTTATCTGAAAAATCGGAAACTTTATATATCTGATATATGACCTGATGTGAGGGAAGGAATAAATTTGACATTCATAACCCATGCCAAGAAACTACGTGACGTAATAGGCTGCTTGGATGATACGCCTGATACGGGTATACTGGCCTTAATAGCAGTGGGCCATAATAGTAGCGCGTTTAGTTAACAATGGTATTTTTGTTCCGAATGAAAGCCCGAGGCGAGACTATGCGCTCTATGAGTGCCGTTCTAATTGTACTGAGGAACCACCTTTGGAGGCCATTTTTCCCCACAGTGCAGGGGTTGGCCTTTTTCAGGCACCGTGGTCCCATTTTTGAAGCAATGTTTTATGGCCGGATGCCCTTCCTGCCGCCAACCCTGTTAGTCGCCTCTTGCGACAAACAAGGAATTACCACTGAACTGGTACTCAATTTGCCGACCTCGGAAGGATGACAGGCTGAGTAACCCCCCCCCACCACTGGTGTTCAGCGATCGACCGGGATTCAAACCCAGGATCCATAGGATCCCAAGCCGGCACCCTAACCGCTAAGCCAACACCAGTTGTACTGAGGGAATTATTAAATCTAACTGCATATTTCAGGGACAGTTGATCCCTCAATAGAAATGAAAGATGACTTTTTGACTTGCATGCAGTCGTTACCAATGTAAAGTTCCCATGCTTGAATACACCTTTTGGCTCATAACTATGCTCTTGCACTTGCAGGACATGTGGTGTGCTTTGGTTTCTTGTTTAATAGGAATCTGATTTGACTAATTTGCAATTAGCTAGGCAAGCACCTCTATTGCTTTTCAGTTAGCAGCAAATGTTATGTACCTGGTCATTATCCTTTTAAATTACCTAAAGCAGCACAATTTATTTTATATATGGACACCTCCATTTTGATTGATATAAATTATCACCTGTTTTGACTAATGTAATTGTCATACAGGCCTCCAACGGAGCCCATTGGACTGTCACAACAGTTGAAAGGTGTACCTTGTATTATATCGACATTGTCATTTTTTTAGTACATTGTTTAAAGATATTTTCTCTATTCATAGTGTCTCTCAGCATATATGAAGACCCGACGAGAAAGAATTGACCTGGCGGACTTCATGAAGCATGTGATGGAGAAGTACGGAGCTGAAGATCCATACAGCCTTGGTGTCCGGATTACAAGCGTTGCCTTGGGAATATCTGTAAGTATTTTTTAAAAATCATTGTTGTTGCATCAACTGAGGGGAAAATAGGAACCGGAAAGTGGATGGCATTAGATGAATAAATCGAATTGTATAACAATCTGATGTTTGAACCCGAGCAAAGAAAATGTTACCTGTTGATTGGAGTTGGAGAGTTGTGGATAAGGCCAAGAGACTGTGCCAGACAAGTGATGGAGAAGGCCAAGAGGCTGTCTATCTTGCTTGTAGTTAGATGGGAGCATGTTTTGTGTCGCACCCCTCGCTAATTGCCAATCATCTGTAAGATCCACTTGGCTATCCTGGGGATGGGCCGGCTCACCCTGAGACACTGCAACCACATTGAGTGAAAGGCTGAACAGATGGCACTGTAACTGGTTGCTTTTCCCACAGAAACCTTCTTTAAGCACTTTGCAGAAGTCTAAGCAATCAAACCTCTATTATAGCTGTTCCACAATCTGGGCTTTAATAACAATCAGTACCAGCAGACAAGAAATGAACTCTAATCATTGATGTGCATGTCACAGATATCTATGATTTGCTAAGATGAAAGTTGGTGCCAACTACTAGAGGTGGAACATAAAAGGACAAATACAAAACGCAGGACGAGCTGCTTCCCCTTGGATACAGTCTTGCCATTGGCTGATTTTAATCTCGATGACTCGCTGAGCCATAATCTCCACATGGCATGACCATACATTCCTAAGGCTCATCTTTCCCCCCTTCCCCCCTCTCTCTCTAAGCAAGGTTAAATTGACAGTTGGGTAGCTGGGCAACAATTGGGCACAACCGGCAAGATAAGGGAGAGATTGTGAGTGTGAGAATGCTGAAATCAATAAGAGGGTTGGGAAGGATTAATGAGGATCATAAAGATGACACGGGGTGACGATACACTGCCTGCTTTTGAGGACCTGGAGGGAAGAGTGGGGAGGTACTGCTCCTGGAAGGCGGTTCCATAGACTGGAAAAGCGAGGAATATCTGCTGCAGTAACAATGCCGCACTACTCCCTTTGGTTCGAATTACACTATTGGAGAGTAAAGCAGAAAAACAAGTAGCTGCTGAAGGAGTTAAAAACATAATCATGGTGGCAAAAAGTGTGCAAGGCAATTCAAAAGAAGATGACTCTTTAATAGAGCCAATGCATTAAGCCATACTACGGAAGCTGGTTTCATGTATTCCGAGATTCATTTGGAACCTATAAGTGGTGTGTGGAGCTTGCGATGGTGGGGCGGCACGGTGATCCGCGAGTTCGCTCGTCATGGCAATCCTTGGAGATGAGTTATAGGGATTCCAAGACCGTAGTCACAATGCAATGTAGAGTTTACAAGGGCTATTTCAGGAGTTTTATGGCACATCGTGGCCAGGGACCATGCATGCTACCAGCATGTAGCACTCATGAACTGTTTCATGTGCTCGGTGAATACCATTATTTCGCCAACTGGTTTGCAGGCTGACGTAACAGACCCTGTTCGCTTGCTTCCCCTTTGCAAGGTGATCTGCATCATTCTATTAACGGTTGCCTTATGTTTTTTTGTTTTTTTTTGCGCCCCTCACCCGGGGGAGACTTCATCTGTGCACACAAGTTTCCGTATACTTGGCTAAGGGTCAGCACAGAGCAGGTCCACACCCCTGAGTTGTCTACAGTGTGACACAATGAGGACTTGACATCCTCAGTTTTTTGCACCAGCTCACCAAGGAAGGCATTATCCATGAACACAATTTTTGGGGGTTCCGTCAACTTCCTCCGCGTGCGGTCCCTCGAGCAAGGAAGCGACTTCGACCTCTGCACGGCATCAAAGTTAAAGTATTTTCCCATTCGTGCCTTTGTCAAATTTCCACTCGTTATGTTGTTGTGTATGTGTTACTGTGTGTTTGTAGTTCGTGTTGGTTTGCAATTCGTTCAAACTCGTGTATAATTAATCGTTTTCTGTTCGCACCGCGTGTGCGGCCTGATCTCTCTCGGCTTCCCACCCCCCATCTGTGTTTTGTGATTTTAAGTTCTTTCCTTCGCTGTATTGCTTATTTCTTAGATTTTCTCTTCTCCCCCTAACTTCCCCGAGCATCTTCCCTTTGTCTAACGTTTTAAATACAATTTTTATTTTTTATTTTATTATTATTTCCTTCTATCCTCGTGGGCTCTCACGTGTGCTTGTTGTCTCGCCCCGCCCCCTTTATATCCTTTTCTTCCACCTCTTTCTTCCATCTCCAGCCGAAACTTGCCTTTCCAATTCTAATTTCCTCCATCTCATTTAACCCTTCCTCCTTTCTCTGATCCACGCCCTCACTTCAGGGACTTTTCCCAGATTGTTTTTCATGGTTTTGTTTAAATATGTTCAAACTTTCCCCTGCTGTGTTTTATTCAGTGGTTTATTACAACACGCTGTTTCTCTTCCTATTTAAAAGGCTTTTTTCAATTTCCTCATCAAATCATTCCATTTCAAAAAAAAATTCAATCTCTTATAGTCATTCCTTTCTACATTCTCTAAAGTCACCTTCATTCCACCCCTCCTCTATCGTTTTCAAACGGACCTCTGACTTGAAAATCACAATAAACCCTGTTTGTAACAAATGTTCGTTTTTCATTAATCATCCACTTTATAAACTCCCCCCTCACTCCTCCCTTTCAATTCTCCCTCCTCACTCCTCCCCTCCAAAACTCCCCCCTCGCCCCTTCCCTCCTAAACTCCCCCCTGGCCCCTCCCCTCTAAATCTCCCCACTCGCCCCTCCCCTTCAAAACTCCACCCTCACCCCTCCCCTTCAAAACTCCCCCTCACCCCTCCCCTTCAAAACTCCCCTCACCCCTCCCCTTCAAAACTCCCCTCCTACTATTTTTCTCCAATTCTCCCCCTTCCCCCCTCCCCTCCTACTCAAAGCTGCCTCCTCCCCACTTCCTCTCCCTTCCATCACATACCTCCACCTCCTCCAACCTTCGACTTTGCTCTGCCCAACCCCACCCCCTTCAAACAACACCTCACTGTGCTTCTTCCCATCACCATCAAACCTTTTGTCCTCCTCATCCTTCCCTTTCTCCTAACCCTTCTGCAATTTCTGACACACTATCAACAGCTCTCCCTACCTCTCTCATCTCAACCCTCATCTTACCCTACCCCTCCCCTCCCCTGTCCTGGACCCGATGCCCCCCCCCCTCCCTCTTCCTTAACGGTATGGACCTTAAACATCCGGGGCCTTCGCTCAAACCTGATTGATCTCTCCATACAGGTTGCTTCTGACAAACCAGACGTAATCTGCTTAACAGAAACTTCTCTCCTTCAAGATGTCTCTGATTCCATAATATCTCTCCCTGGTTACTCCCTCCTCCGGTATGATAGACCTGAGCCTCTTCCTGGTGGTGGGGTTGCTATCTTTATCAAAAACTCTCTTCCTCACTCTGGCTAACCCCCACTCGAGCAGGGAAAATGGCCTTAAAATGCCTGTTGTTGTTGTTGTTGTTGTTGTTGTCGTCTTCCTCACTCTCCTTGCACTGCCATATCTCCACCCCACCCCCAAGAGTACCTCTGGCTACGGCTTCCTCTCCGCTCCCACCTTTTGTTCATATGTGTTCTGTACCATCCTCCAAACAGTGATGACTCCATTTACATCTGACAACATGGACCAACTTCTATCCACTCATCCCAACTCTCTCTTCCTCATATGTGGCGACTTCAACTGTCATCATGCCAGCTGGCTGGGAGTGGATTCCTCTCACACCAGCCATGGCACTTCAGCAAAGGACTTCTGCAACTCACTGGGACTGACGCAATCTGTCAATTTCCCGACCTGGATCTCAGTCAATGGAGTATCCTCTCTTCTAGACTTGGTTATGACGAACTTCCCTGAAAATGTCTGCTGCTCTTCTTTTGCTCCAATCGGTTCTTCTGATCATTTCCTTGTTAAAGTGGACATCTCTCTGGCCATTCTCAGAGAGCCTGCTCAGCGCCGATTAGTCTGGCATTTAACACAGGCTGACTGACACGGTCTTCAAGCAGCCATCAATCATCTGGACTGGTCTCCCATCTCTACTGCTTCTGACATCAACTCATCCTGGGAATTCTTCCAAAGTAAACTGCTGTCTCTCATGCACAGAATTATCCTCCCATCTCGTCTTCAGTTGTCATACCCTTCCTCCCGTCCATGGTACACTGAAGCTTGTGGTGAGGCAGTTGCCATGAAGCAACTTGCCTTCACCTCATTGAAGGCTAATCCAACTGAAGGTAATCTCAGTTCCTTTCAAAAGCTCGGAACAAGTGTGCATCTACCCTCGGGAGAGTCAGGAAACAATATCTCTCTGCGCTCAAGAATGAACTCGCAAACCTGTCTCCTTCCTCCAAATACTGGTGGCGTCTGGTCAAATCCGTTTCTGGTGTTTTTTCCCCCTCCATCCCCTCCCTTACCTCAAACGGCTACACAGCTGACACCGCACGTGAAAAAGCCGAATGCCTCAACTTTGTGTTTGCCTCAAAATCTTGTGTCCCGAACCCATCTCTCTCTGGACCCACCTTTGCCAGTCGAACCCAGATGCTCCTGGACTCTGTGTCTTTCTCTCCTGACAAGGTGGAGAACTTTTTGTCAAACCTCGACTCTGATTCTGCAACTGGACAAGACGGCATCAGCCCACGGGTCCTAAAATCCTGCTCTGCCGCTCTATCTGACCAACTCTCTGTTCTCTTCACCCTCTCTTTTGCTCAACATCATCTGCCATCTGCTTGGAAATCAGCCAACATCACCGCTTTACACAAAAAATGTGCAAAAACAGATCCTTGCAACTACAGACCAATCAGCCTGCTCCCAATAATCAGCAAGGTCATGGAATCGATCATCGCTTCTGACATCAAATCCTTCCTCTTCTCCAATGGCTTGATCTCGGATCATCAATTTAGATTCAGACCACGTCATTCTACTCTGGACATGCTGCTTCTGCTGTCTCAACAATGGATGGAGGTCCTTAATGCCAAACAGGAAATCAGAGCTGTCTCCCTCGACGTATCACATGCCTTCGATACGGTCTGGCACCCAGCTCTGCTCACCAAACTCTCCTCCTATGGTATCCATGGAAATCTCCACGAATGGCTTGCGGATTTCCTCTCTGGTCGTAGTCAACGTGTGGCCCTGAATGGATTTCTCTCATCTCCCCTTCCTGGTCAGGCTGGAGTTCCCCAAGGCAGTGTTCTGGGCCCTGTGCTTTGTCTGGTCTTCATCAATGATGTCTCCGACTCTCTGGAAAATCCTTTCTATCTCTTTGCTGATGACTCCACCCTCTGCCGCTCCATACCTCCTCCCTCAGATTGGCAGTCTGCAGCCTCCTCACTCTCTGCAGACCTGGACAAAATCACAGACTGGTCAAACAAGTGGAACATGTCTTTCAATCCTGACAAATCTCACACTCTTGCTATGTCTCTCCGAAAAGACCGACTGGATAACCCTCCCATCTACTTTCTCAACAATCCTCTCCAAGAAGTTCTGTCACTCAAGCTTTTGGGTCTCACTATCTGCCATGATCTTTCCTGGGAAAACCACTTTTCCAAGCTGGCTTCCAAAGGCAGTCGCCGACTGGGCATCCTCCGTCATGTGACGTCCTTCCTTGGCACACCCGAACTCCTCACATCATATCTGGCTTTCATCCGCAGCTCAATGGAATACTGTTCTCCCCTCTGGGCCGATGCTCCTGCCTCACACCTAGCTCGGCTTCACGCTGTTAAAACCAAAGCTTTGAGATTCATTGGACTCTCCCACGATGAAGCTGACTCCGAAAGCCTTTCACTCACTCACCGCAGGCAGGATGGTGGTCTTTCTGTCTTCTACCCACTCCTCTCATGCCTTGCTCCAACAGCTCTGTCTGTGCTCTGTCCCCCAAATATTCCTACAGGTAGCACAAGACATAAGGTTGTGGGTGTGAATGCCAGCAATCGTCTTATGGTTAAACTGCCAAAATATAGGCTCTCTGCTCACCTTCACTTTTTCATTTCTCTTTTCTCCCACCTTTGGAACAAACTCCCTCACTCTCTTCAATCCCACTCCTCCCTCCAGGTCTTTAAAATAGCTGTTCACCACTATCTCTTTATCTTCCCCCATACAAAACCTTGATCTTTTCTTCCCCCATTAATTCACCCCAGATCCACTTACCTGGAAGTCCTAGTTTGTCCATGTATTTTTTACCCTCCACCCCCCCCCCTCTTCCCATGCCTCTTCCCCCCCAAGCCCTCTCCCTCCCACAGATCTCCCGATGTCCCTGCTCAAATGTTGTACTTGTGTGCTTCTCTCTCTCTCCCCATCTTGTCTCTCGCTCCCTTTATCATATGTTTTATGTTTTATGTGTCGGTTTGTCGTTTTGTGATCAATGTTTGCTCTTACACGAGCCTCGATCTTGTATACACAAAAAAAATAAAAATAAACGTATTGCAGATGAACCACCCCCAACGGCCCCAAGGGCACTGATGGAATGCCTGACCCTTCAGAGCTTGACTTTAGAGGACAGCTTTAATACTGTGGTCAACCCAGCTCTGTTTGGCTAACATGACTTCCATGCATACAATCAGGGAGCAATCCTTGAATTCGGCAGCGATTAAAGGTTTAATCCCAGACAGTTTCCTATGCATAGGGAATGTATCGGAAATATATCATGCAGGAGAGTTAAATTGCACAGGTGTTGACAAAGTAATATGCAGAATATCTGTAACTTCTGTTTCTTGGTTATAAGTAATGAACGAAAATGAATAATTTCTTTACGATCGCACATTGTTGACATATTACCATGATTATTTTGCTATTCTGCCACCTTGTGCCACTGATGCCACATTGAAGCATTTATTGTTCACAGGTTGTTTCAAAGGTTGCTCGAGGAGAAGGCGAAGCAAGAGAAAAGGCTCATTTTCTTTTGGAGAGAGAATTGAATGAAGAAATTGAAAAAAGGATGCTGAAGCTGAAAAAAAATTGTTTAATGACGTTTACCACTTCCAGTAGTTGGGAAGATTTGCTCCGCGGGCGTTACATGAGCTCGCCAGCTGCTGAAGTTGTGCGACAAGTATTTGACAATTCAATTGACGTTTTTGGAAGGAGAACTCAGAAGGTACGATTAACTGTGGGGTGTGGGGAAAATAACTTTGAAAATGTGTTTAATTCGAAATAATTTAGTTTGTGCTGGATACCATAGTTTGGTGCTTCAATCTCTTTTTCTTGCATTTTGAAACAGCCCATTCAAGCTTTCTTAAATGTGATGAACACAAACGAATTTGCCTGCAAGCTATTCCAACTGTCCATTTGCTGTGGTTCTCTGGAGGCTCCACGGGATCTTGTGGCGAAGCAGGACTTGAGCCCTCAAACTAAAGAGAGGCAGCAGAAGGCTCCGCCTCCCTCTGAAGGTACAGCTGTCTTTTGCACATTGCTGTCCTAGCAAGGTTATTGTCCTCCATCGCACCGCGGAGCGAAAGGGGGACTATGGTTTTTCCCTCCGTCCGTGTGTGCGTGCGTGCGTGTGTGCGTGCGTCCGTGCGTGCGTGCGTGCATGCATGCGGAAGCAAAGGACCGAATTCTAATTTGGTGTGTGGGTGCAACCCACGTCAAAATCCAAGATGGCCACCGTCATGTATGTCCGAACCTTGTGAGCGGAATATCTTGAAAAATAAGCAAAGTACCAACTTCTAATCTGGTGTGTGGGTGTATCCAGGCATAAGGAAGAACGCTATTGAAAATTGGGTCGCCACGTCAAAATCCAAGATGGCCACCGCCATGTATGTCTGAACCTTGTGAGCGGAATATCTTGAAAAATAAGCGAAGTACCAACTTCTAATCTGGTGTGTGGGTGCAACCCACGTCAAAATCCAAGATGGCCACCGCCATATATGTCTGATGCCATGTATGTCTGAACCTTGTGAGCGGAATATCTTGAAAAATAAGCGAAGTACCAACTTCTATTCTGGTGTGTGGGTGTATCTATGCATAAGGAAGAACGCTATTGAAAATTGGGTCGCCACATCAAAATCCAAGATGGCCACCGCCATGTATGTCTGAACCTTGTGAGTGGAATATCTTGAAAAATAAGCGAAGTACCAACTTCTATTCTGGTGTGTGGGTGTATCTATGCATAAGGAAGAACGCTATTGAAAATTGGGTCGCCACGTCAACATCCAAGATGGCCGCCACCATATACATGTCTGAACCTTGTGAGCGAAACATCTTGGAAAATAAACGAACTACTAACTTCTAATCTGGTGTGTGGGTGTATCTACGCATACGGAAGAACGCTATTGAAAATTGGGTCGCCACGTCAAAATCCAAGATGGCCGCCGCCATGTATATCTGAACCTTGTGAGCGGAATATCTTGAAAAATAAGTGAAGTACCAACTTCTAATCTGGTGTGTGGGTGTATCCAGGCATAAGGAAGAACGCTATTGAAAATTGGGTCGCCACGTCAAAATCCAAGAAGGCCGCCTTGCGTCTTCCACTTTGTCAACTCACATCACTTCAACGACGGGGGACCTAGGCGTAACGCTTGTTAATTCCTGCAGTTCGCTATTGCGTGCATGACATCAGAAAGCACCCCCACTGCTTGGAAGAATGTGACACGGGCTGGAAACTACACACAAGAGGAGTAATTTAACCAGACTCAGTGGTGTAATGGTTAGAGCATCCCCTCTGTGTCTGGGGTTCGAACCCCGGCCGAGTCGTACCAAATGCTTAAACATGCAACGTGCTGCTTGCTTGCTTGATGCTGAACATTTAAAAAGAATAGAGCACGGACAAACAGCCATCGGCTGCAAACCCCAACACAAGCTTTGATTGGCTCTAATGGCTTCCTCCATGTTGAAGCTTTTAAGGGAACATACATTATTATTGTTATTATTATTCTTATTATTTTTATTATTATCCCCACACTTTAAAAAAACGGGGTGATATTGTAATAGGCTCCATCCGTCCGTTTGTCTGTCCTTCCGATACACTATCTCCTAAACGATTGTGCAGGAATTCACCAAACTTGGTAGTTATGCTCAACACATGGCATAAAGGTGTAAGAGCATTTTGGCGCCACCCCCTGGGGTGGGGTCAAAAGGTGAAATACCGAAAAATGCAATTACGGGCACATTTTAAATGAAACTTCGTACATGCAATCAACATTGGGGGACGCATGAAATATGTAACTTTTTTTTGGATCTGACCCCTGGTTCATGCCCCACGGGGTCACAGAAGTCAAAACAGAAGATTTTTAAAAAACTGCTCACTGCCTTGGAATTATTAGTAAGGCCAAATCTTTCATTTGCGTTCTCAGCTTATATCGGTGTATGTACAAGACTTCATCCGAAGTGTCATAAAATCCTTGTCAAAAGTCAGAGGTCCCTTTAGGTAAAAATTAGGTAACTCTTTTATTCTGCTCCTCCATGAGTGTTGAGGCATGTATTTAAAAAAAAAAAAAATGGGATACATCATTTTTATTCCTTTACTTTGTTTTCCTCATTGCCCAACATTTTTCTTCAACGTGTATTCTCAGATGCATTGCAACAAAAGTTTACAGAAGAGCTACAGCGCATAAGCTCTTCTGTGACTCTACAAGTCCTGGCTAAGATTGAAAAGAGACTGATGGAACATTTCAAGGGTCATGACTTTGCGAGTTTGGGCCATGGATCATTTATCGAATATCTGTACAAACATTTACAGGTACTACACGATATTTCCAAATGACAACCTTTAAAATTGGGGTTCATTTACATTCTACTCGCTGTGTATAAGTTGGAGGGGTTTGTTATTATTGGTAAGAATTAGTTTTTTTTTTTCATGTTCTTGATAAAGATTCTAAAGGACCGCTTTTCTTTCACTTATTAGCCCATCCCCCACGCAGGTGGGAGATGTGGTTTTGCAATCGTGTGTGGGTGTGTGTGTTGGTGTTGGTTGTTATCTCCATATGTGGTTTTCAGAAGGTGGAACAGAGCCCTGCCAACCCGCAAAGTATCCACCTCCACGTGTGTGTCTGTCTGTGCATCCGTCCATAACCTTTTCACCATTTCACCATTTGAGCTTTTGTCATCAAATCTTCAACAAACTTTTATTACGAGAATATGAAGAAAATAATTCAAAACTGGGTAAAAATGTCAAAGGGCAAAGGCACAGTAAATACTAATAGGTCTTGCCAGCCCTTCCGCTGCACATGAGGATGAGACAGCTGTTGTTGTTTTTTTTAATCATCGGTGTTTCTTTATATATTTACAATTTGAGCTGCAGTATGTCTGTCCAGACTATAACTCATTTTTCAAATGAGATTTTGTCATCAAATGTACAAAAAACATTTATTATGAGAATATGGAGAACACGAAGTAAAAATATTTTTACACCTTCGTTAAGCTTAGAGTACGGAGGGCTTTGCATTTTCAGATGCTTTCGACTTGTGATGGTGTTTTGCTAAATGAGAGGTCTTCCAAGAGATCATATTGTGCTCTGTGTGGACTGGAGCATGTACTCTGCTCGAGTGTAAACCTGCCCTTCTGAAAAGCAGT
The DNA here is from genome assembly GCF_964187855.1 of Myxine glutinosa. Classification (NCBI taxonomy): domain Eukaryota; kingdom Metazoa; phylum Chordata; class Myxini; order Myxiniformes; family Myxinidae; genus Myxine; species Myxine glutinosa. The sequence goes on along the minus strand of NC_136274.1, from coordinate 36,547,290 downwards.
ATTTTGTTTATTGTTCACTTGCAGTTGCTCGAGGACAATGGGTTCATGGTTACTGTGGGTGCTGGTGTGAGCGATGGACATCTTAGCCGTCAGCACGTGTGCGAGTTTGTGAGGCAATGTGGTGTCAAGGATGCCACAGAGGTGATTATTTAATTAATCTTGGAGTACCACTTATGGTATTGACAGATGTTGCTTCATAATCGTCAACATTGTAGAACTCTAACGCAGAAACTCAAAAGCTGACAACTTGTTTATTTATTTGTTTTGCCAACAAAAGGAGTGAAAGCCCAAAGTCTTTTGTTTAAAGCACAGAGAAGTCTTCATAATTTTTACTGATACATTGACGTTTCTGATACTTCTCACCCCTTTTTGGTTAAAAATAAAAACAACCTCCTGTTGGTTGTGCTTTTGTGTTTGTCCAATAAAAACTGCTCTTAGTTGTTAAATTATATTGCAAAGTAGTAATTGATCATATATGTATTGTGCCTACCCCTCATTATGATTGAACTGCTTAGATTTTGGGTTCAAAAGGTCAATGGTTTGTTTATCTCTGGTAGTGTTCATCTTTTCCCCCTTTTTTCAAAAACTTTCGACAATCATCTTGTCCCTAGGTTTATTTTGTTACAATACCTGAGTGTTCACTCCACAACACATATTTCAACAAAAATGAAGCAAATTTAGGGGGGACCACCAAGGCTTCGAGATTCTTGAAAATTTGAAGAAAAAGAGCAAAGAAAAAATCAAACGAAGCAAACCAATGCATAACCATTAAAACATTTTTTTTATTAACCAATACATTTCAGCTCTAACGTACATACATAGGGACGCTATGAGATCAGTTCACTTATTCTGAAATTTTCTCTTGCCTTCTCTTGAGACTTCTTCCCTTGGATCTTGCCAAATAGCACTTTATCTTGGCTAACAAATGTCGTAATACGATCAGTCTTCATTTATTAGAATAATTCTATATATTTCAAGAATATCTAATGTCTATTAATTAATTATTATCATTTAATCTATTAATTTCAAGAATATCTATCTTCAGGATTCTTTATAATACTTACAGTATTTGCCGGCCAAATTTGGAAAGCTTTCCTTACCCCTATCTTCATCTGCTCTAATTTTTCTGCTGAACTCTCATCTTAGCACTTCTGTAATTTTTGGGGATCCCTTTCATCTTCCCAAAGCATCAATATCTTCTCGCAGCCCTTCTGCTCAGAGAGCATTGGAATATTTGCTTTTTCAAAGTCTATTCAAAGGTGATAATGTCCTTTCTTTGCACTCTCCCATTTACTTCTGTTGAGCAACAACCCATTCTCTTTGTGATAGAATGAACAATGTAAAACCTGTCTGCATGATGGTAGGCACAGTCCAGTAAGCTCAGCGTCTGACAGTTATGGCATTTCTCAATCTAAATACCTGTGCCTTCTGAAGAGTCTGCTTGCTCTCGACCCCACTACATGATTTTTCTACCTCTTGCCCATTTTCTGGCTCACCTTCATCCATCACTTCGGCATCATTCGTTACCTAGAAAGATGGGGGGGGGGGGGGGGGGAAAGCTAATTTACTCAAATTCTGAACCTTTTTGGAACATTTCTGAAAACGAAAGTGATATTCATGAGATTGGATACCAACCCTAATACTGAAAAATGGAAAGACCTTCCCAGTAGTTGTACCTGGCCCTTCATTGTTTTTATGATGTTTGGGGTGATTTGACTGATCTGTGCCAACCTGGTCAATTGTTTAACATCAAAATCCATGAAAATCTGGAACCTGGAATACAGGAAATTTCAAACCCACAATGGTCCCCTTAAACATTATCCAAATAAGGTCAAATAAAGGTTCACATGTGATTTTTAGGTTATCCCTCCGAAATAACCTCGTAGAGTGGATCCCAGTGCCAGTCCGTATGTATGTATGTACATCCGTTAACATTCGACTAAAACATCTTCTCATAAACTACCTGGCAGATATGGGGCCAAATTTGGTACGATGCATCATGACAGCAAGGTCTCATGGGGTTGTGCTCCCCATCCGGATGCACCCCACTATAAGGGAGTTGAAGGGGGGTTTTGCCCCAAATGTTGGTATTTCAATCAAATATCTTCTCAAAACAGCTAGACAGATCCAGACCAAACTCGGAAAGATCCATCGGGGTCATGCTCTAGCCTTACGTTGTACTCCTCTTTTCTGCATCGCCCCTGGAAAGGGGAGCACTTCCCTTGGATCTTGCCAAATAGCACTTTATCTTGGCTAACAAATCCAAATAGCACTTTATATTGGCTTGGCTTTAGCTAACAAATTCGTCTTTCCTCAGTCAGATGTAACAGACTCTCCCCGAATCCCTCATTTTCACTAAAACATCTCCCCAACTACCTGAGTGATACAGACCAAATTTGGTAAAATGCATCAGGACAGTAAGGCCCCATCCAGATCTACCCATTTGAAGGGGATGAAAGGAGGGTTTTAAACCACAAATTCAGGTAATTACTTTTAAAAGCTTCTCAGAAATAATGGGGAAATAACCGTTAGTTCCTCAAGGGGCTATTTATTATTCATAATGTAATGTTTGTTGTGTTAGGGACATGGTGTTGTCAAACCAAAGGGGAAAATTATGCACCCTAATCTATGGTCATGTATCCGTTTATTGCGAATGTTTGTTACCACATTAACTTGTGAACCACTGAAGGGATTTCAACAAAACTCGGCACAAGTATGCATTGCGATACAAAGATGAACCGATTCAATTTTTGGTTTCACTTTCTTCCATACCTTACTTTTTCCTTCTGTCACCACAGCCTTCTATTGAGTCCGCATTACGTCACCATTTTTCTGTGCGGGACAGCCGACAACTTGGTGCGGGTATTTTACGAAATTTGTTGAAAAAGCAGCAACAACCTTCATCTGCCTCTCATGCTGTGGTATATGAAACAGCTTTGTGCATTCGCCATAACAGGTATACCACTTACTTCATAAATTTTAGTAAAATTATTTAGTATCTGAGCATCTTCATCTCCTGGTGTCTAAAAACTGTGGACCTATTTACTGGCTTTTGGTTTTCTACTTTTAGTCCATTTCCCACCATGGTTGTGTACATGGTGTAAATGGTCAGATGCATTATCATTTTGCTCAGTAGTTTATCAGTTTTGTTGCTGTGTTTGTATGTGGCAGACAGGAGTTCACTCTTGAGCACGCTTCATTCGGACTCCTGGGTGATCAACCAGAGCAGGCGGCATACCGCTGCTTACTGACTGCCCCACTGCTGGAAGACCTGGAAAAGTGGTCCCAATGGGAGCTGGTGTTCCAACCACAGCACGGCTGTCTTCACAACTTCCTGGTTTCGCACAGTGGTTCTGTGATTTCCATGAGTAGAAATTCAGGTGTGAAAAATAAAATGTTTAGAAGTGGTTTTTTGTGTAAATTATTTTGAGCATTTGGTTGATAAGCTATTTTATTAGGACATCTCATCTCAAATCTTGAAGAGATGCACTTATAAAATTGGTTGTGATGTCTGGATGTCTGTCCCGTCTATCCATTAACTTTTTGCTATTTTTGCTACTCCTTCCTTATCACCTGACTGTTTTTTTTGTTTGTTTTTTTTTGTTTTTGTTTTTTGTATACTGAATCGAGGCTCGTGAAAGAGCTAACATTTATTTCACAAAGAAATCAACCAGACAAACAAAATATACAAAAAGAGGGAGCGGAAGACAAGATGGGGAGAGAAGGGGAAACACACAACCACAACATTTGAGAGCAGGGAGAAGTGTGGGAGGGAGAGGGCTTGGGGGCAGGAGGCGTGGGAAGGGGAGGGGGGGAGAGGTATAAAACTTGACTATAAAATAAAACTGTTCTGAAACTTGACACATGGATACAAGGCAGAAGCCAGCACAATCGCTCGGTCTTCGATTTTTCGATTTCAAACCATGGGGGCTTCCAGGGGCTGGGGGAAGGGATTGGGTGAACCCCCAAACTTTGGATCCCTACTCGTCCATATTTTACCAACCGATTGCTCTGAAACCTGATACAGTCCTTCTACTCGATGGTCCGCAGGATCTATTGGTCTTATATTTTTCGATCTTGGATCATGGTGGTTCTGGGAGGGGGAGGGGTGGGGCAAAGGGTATGAAGGGTGTTACCGCAGGATCGCTCGGTCTTAGATTCTTTGATTACGTATCAGGAGGCCTCCCGGGTGTTCATGGGCACTCCCAGTGGGGGGTCCCCAAAATCAGCAGAGGACTAAAGTAAAAGCTCAAGAAACGGTCGTCAGCCCACTCGGGGCTATTTTTTGTGGTCGCTGCCATCGTGGGATGATTTTTCCACTTCATGTGCCTCTCGTCACTAGCTTATAGGATTTTATGGTGGCCAATAGAAGAAGTGGCAAATAATTATCAGTGTTACAGTCAGATGTACCAGACATCCATCAATTTGGTCGTGTTTTGAGTTTAGGTTTTCCCGAGATCGTGGTTGGACACCTGGACGGGACTATCAAACTGATGTCTTTTGGGAATGTTTACATTATGAAGAGGCAGAGCAGGTGCATTAAGAAAATCTGACATAACAAGGAGTTAAATTGTATGGAATAGAGGTAAAATATGAATACCCCATTAATATTGATTGCTTTGAAATGTAAACCACGGTTGCAATTTGTTCTTTCAAAAATCTTTTTTTTTTTATTTGCAAGTGTTGCACAGTTTTAAAATGCCTTTATGACACAACCCAAAAGGCCTGCCCATACAGCCTTGGTATAGTCAACATCACTATTTCTTTGTCAGGGCTGAAAACTCCCACTATTTTGCACTTTTCATCTGTTTTTTGTTTTTTTTCCACTTCCCCCTTATGCCCAACCGACATTTTCAATATAGTTGTATTTGCAACATGTTTGTGTAAAGTTGCCAATTCAAAGTTGTGCTAAAAGTTTGTGTAGACCGGAAGCATGATAGCCCACTTGGTGCAGGAGAGCGCACACCATCATCGGCAACGCCAGATACAGTGTGGCTTAAATTCACCAACGCACTGCTCAAACTTCCCTTTTCAGTGAAAGTCATGGTAATGGCCATTCTTCCAAATATAACAAAAACTGTGAGAATTGCCACTACATTGCTTGGACCGAGCTAAACAACACCTTTGTGATTTTTAATAAAAACATAAAATTTGATTTGTTTTGTGACCTGGTCTCTTCCGTTTTGTCACGTTTCATCGACTGCGTTTGAAAAACCACTTTATAGCAAAGGCCTTTATGAGTTGCATTGCGATCATCACGTGATATGCGAATGCCAGTCCAAATATCGATCCCTCTGAATGCCTATGCCAGCACTGTGTAACAAAACCCGCTATAATTTGCTTGTTAAAACACCAAGTTTCTTATTGCCTCAGTTTGAACACCTACAACCTGCTGCTGATGTATTTATCAATGGAGCTTGAGACAAAGGAATGTCAATTTGTTTTGCTGATAGACAATAGCAAGCAAGCTTCAAATGAGGTGATGGCACCATGACTGAGCGTGTATGATGGTTTTGTATGCAGATATCACAGGTGAGCTTCTGGCACTAGAGGTACGTCCGGGCATTCTCTTGCGATTAGATACTCATCCGAGTCCAGACAAATTTTCCAATGCCGCTCGTGATGGAGACTTTGTCATGGCTGCCGGTCAACTTATCTCAATTGTGGCGGCCGATGGAATATCACATTCTCCACTGGCCCTGCTGGCAAACCACATGGAAACTGCTCTTTCTTCAATGTGCATCGGTAAGGATGACAAAGCCAGGTTAACCCATTCAGCATCACATGGTGAACATCACAACAGCTCATGCCACTGGTAAACAGTCCGATCTTAAAACATGGCTCATGATGTTGGGTTTCACAGATCCAAATCCCACATGTTTTGTTGATTTGTCCATTGTCTACTAAAATCCTTTATGTATTCATTATTCCCACACTTTTTGAAAAACATGAGGGGGATATTGTAATCGGCTCCATCTGTCTGTTCGTCTTTCCTTTTGTCCATCCATCACACTATCTCATCCTGAACGGTTTGGAGGAAATCCACCATACTTGGTAGTTATGATCCCCACATGGCATGAAGGTGAAAGAACAGTATCATTTTTGGCCCTGGCACTTAGGGTGAGGTCAAAACGCCAAATGAATGAATGAATGCAATTCTGGCCACGTCTTTAAAAATTTTAATGAAACTTTATTTTTTATTTGACCCTGGGTTCATGCCTCAGGGGATGGGAATTTGGGTTTACAGTGGTCAAAACTGGAAAAAAATTAACTCAAAATTTGATATTGTGTATTTCCTTGGGGAACCTTTTGCCATCTTTCTACTTTGCTTTAGGTGGGAAGCTTGGGCATTTGCGATGGTGCGCCAACGACTTCGCTCTCGTTTAAAATTGCACTGATGTCTACTAATGTCTGTATTGCATGGGATTTACGAAAAGCTGCACCAAGAGCCTTCAATTTTTTTTGAGATGTATTTAAAAGCTGGGCAGTTCATCAAGCATACTGCCATTGAGCAATTGTGCCTTCCTTATTAAACTACTTTTTTTTTCTTTTTTTTCTTTTTCTTTTCGTATACAAGATCGAGGCTCGTGAAAGAGCTAACATTAATCACTCAAAAAGTCAAACCGACACATAAAACACAAAAAATAAGTGGAGCGGTAGACAAGATGGGGAGAGAGGGGGAAGGACACAAACACAACATTTGAGAGCAGGGACATCGGGAGAAATGTGGGAAAACTATTTACAGAATAGAAAAACAGTTGCATTGATAAAACTTGTATAATTTGCCATCAGGAGTGAGATATTGCCAATATTGAAGTTGGAAATTACACAGCTTGCATGCATAATTTATTTGGTCATTCTCATGCTGTCACTGGTATCATTGAGGCCACCAGCCCTTTTTAGACAGGTCCATGCCAGGCAGAAATGGCGCCGTTTTCCAGTCAAGGTTTTCTCAGTGGATTAATATACTTTTGATCATACTCTGTCGAATAAGCTTGTGGGCCACCCTGAAATTTGCCTCAAATCCAAGATGGCGGCCAAAAATCCAAAATGGCCACCAGAATAGCTAAAATAGTATTTCTGAGAGTTGCTTTTACCCATAGATGATTTTTTTTCAACTGATTGTGGCCTATTATGATAAAGAAAGATAACTCAGTCATAACTCAGCCATAAAAATTAACAATCGGTACTTTATTAACAAAATGGCCGCCGGGCAACTTCCGTATTACGGAAACTGCTATAACTTCAGTTCCGAGTGTGATATGATTATAATTTTGGTGTCCAGTCATATGTTTTTGGGGTCAAGGAATCCATATTTGTACTTTTTATTTCAGTGAAATCATTGGTTCATAAAGAAATCTAAGATGGCTGCCAATACTGGCCACCGATGTGGCAGATTCAGTCATGTCTTGTGCTCCATAATATATATTACAATACATTTTGATTCAATTTCTTGGTTTCCAAAGTCTGGTTATCCATCCATTTAGTTGGTTTATCATGACACTAGCTCAATAGATCATCCCCTAAATCATGGATGAACAATAAATCCAAGATGGCTGCCGCTGAACGGCTCCTAGTCAGTTTTGCTTCGTCTACCAAACTACACAGGTTTATAAAATGTATCTGAATTCCCATTCAATATGATCCCCGGCTTTGGTTATGCTTTGGGAAAAATATGTTGTTCAAAAGGCACATAATCCTCAGTTACTAAGATCAAGATCAAGATCACTCTCTTCACTCTGAAAGTCTGAATAAAGTCCACAGGTATCCAAAGAAAGTTGTTCCATGGTGCTCTCCGAATTTTCCCCATCTCCTTGGTACTCTTCATCAACTTCAGATTCTTCTGCTCTTTCTTCTGCCCCACCGATACCTATAAAAAATGTGAATGGATATAGTCGGGATTCAAAACAGTAAATCATATAAAAATAACAAAATTACGATTGCATTTTGGACTTATCTACCTTGCTTTTCTCTTTCTCTACAGTGAACTTCACTGTCTTGTACATGTTTTCTGCTTGTATTCCTGTGTCTCTTCTTCCTTGAAGGCTGGCTTCTCTCTTCTACTGCATCTTCTAAATCTGCATCATACTCCGCGAGACCTGTAAGTGGAAGGTTACACATATTTAATCTGGATGAATGCACTGCCAGTGGGAATACATTGGAGGAACTTTATGACAGGAACGAAAAGCAATGATCAAAGTAATGATATATTTTTAGTATACTTACTTTGAATTTGTCTTTTCTTGCTCTTTTTCTTGGAGAGGCTTGGAGGGAGTTGCGGGCAGGTAAACCATATTGGCCTGATACCATCATCTGTATTTTCCCATCCTCTGTCAGTGATAGAGGGATACTCAATGTTTTGCTTGAGACACTGGTACCACACCCATGCCTGAAGGTCACTCCTCTTGAGGTGTTCATTGGTGCTACTCTCGTCTGGAAGGATGCTGGAACTAGATTTCACCTTTTGAGTGTTGTACGTTCGGATCCTTGTTTCAACAAAGCTTTCTTGTTCACTTCCAGAATACATGCAGGTTCTGAAGAAGCATTTAGCACTGGTAGCATCTTGAAAAGATTGATTTGATCTGCCCAGCTGAGAGAGTAGATGGGATTTCTCTTGTTTCAACATCTTCTTCAATGGCTTGATTTTGCCGATGCGAAATGGGAATGATGTCGTGTCACATCCAGTAATGCTATGATATGCTGGGAGAGTTTGACACACTTCATCTCCAAAATGAGTCGTTAGTTTCTTGACACTGACGTACCGATGGTCAATCTTCATGAACCAGTCTTGTGGTGGTTTGCAGACAGAATAGGCATAGCTCAAGAGGATCAGTACATCTGTATCTGAAGCCTTAATCACAACCGGACCTTCGCACTTGCTTGCATGAAGAACAAGCCTGGTGTCAGCCTCATGATGGTTGCAGGATTCAAGTTGTTCAAACTTAGTTTGCGTGATCAACCATGTATTCTGTTCCTCTGTCACGGTGAGTGGAATTCTGAGTTTCGATCTGACTGAATCACTTTTGAAGTAAGTGACCATAAATTTAATCAGCTCAGTCTTGTTTTCAGCATTATGCAGAAATGCGTCCCAATCTTTGCCTCTGGGCATACTCTGCTCGGGGCTTGTGATGTGGGTTCTTCTACCAGAGATCCCTCGGCGTCGTTGGGTTAACTCCTTTGTAGTGGACGTACAGTAGGAATCAAATATGATCCCAAGCTGTTTTGGGTTTGACTGGCTTGGTGGCATGCAGAATTTCAATAGGGCATCAGTGTATTCTCCCCAAGTCTGTTGAGCCGGGATTGACTTTACAGCTGCCATTCCGTCAATCAGCCAGTTGCTTCTATTTGGCGGTTCCTCTGTAGTTGATGAAGATTCCTCAATAAGGTAGTTCCTCAGCGCTGCTTTAGAACCTTGTCGAATGTCTCGTTCTGGTGTGGCAAGGGCAAGTGGAATAGTTGTCAGGGGGTGTGAATGTGCCTCTTCAGGGGTAGTTGCCTTTCCTACCAACACACCAAATGCTTGTCGATCCTCCTTGAGAACGTTCACTGCCTTTGGATTTTTCTTGACCTTCTCCATGCCCGTTTTGATCTTGAGATTCACAATCCTGTCAAAAATGTTCATTCTGCCTTCTCCAGTAGCCTTGAGTCTAAGGTTAACAAAGTCTTGGAATTGTTTCTCTCCTGCTTCGGTTGATGACAACAATCCACTGACAATACCTTGGTTAATTTCCACTCCAGTTTTCATGTGACGCGCAGAACCAATCAGAAAAGGGTCAAAGTACTTATCCAATTGGATGACTAGGTTGCGAACCATGTTGTCATGCTGTCTCCGTGCCCCTATTGTTGTTTCCTTGTGAGTTGAAGAGGTCAGGATATGCAACCTTTCCTTCAATCTTCCTCTGAGCTTTGCCATTAAGTGACTCGTTTTTATGAACGCATCTGTTGTCTGCTTGCTGGTACTGTAACCGCCTTGCATTGGACCACCCCGGACTTTCACGTAGACCACGTAGACCACGTAGACTACGCAGATTCACGTAGACCATTTCCTTCAATTGTAGCCGCAGAATACGATATCGGATTGACCGCAGTGGAATGGACAACTAGCCGGTTCCCAAACAAGTGGAAGTCGATGGCGTCACCAAATTTCTCAGTCAGTCGTTTTTTCAACATGCAGGTTTTTGAAATCGGAGGGTCCTCAAGTTCATTGTCTTCACTGATCTCCTTTATGTCCTCAATCAATTCTCTCAGGAAATACGCCTTTTGATCCTTGACTACCATGCGGTGAAACAGTTTGAAAAAGCTGTCCATAACCTCGGTAGCTAATCTATCCTTCTCTGCTGCATCCGCTGACAGCAACTTTCTATCATATGCATAGGTAAAATTGTCATAACAACTTTTATGATAGTACACATCAACTGCAAACATGTCATATGATGCTCCACTCAGAATAACATCGAGTCGCTTCGCTGCATCATGGAACTTATCTCCTTCATCTTTGATTTTCATGTCCTTTGAACGTTCTACTTTACTGACAGCATTCTTCTCGGAGCATCTACCAAGACCACCACTATTGTACGGTTTACTGTCATCTTTCGTATCCACGTTGCACACGAAACAGATTTGCTTTTTCTCAAGTGACCCCCTGCGTATCCTATACGCGGGAGCAGCAACTGGTTCATTCGACTCATGAATATTCTCTGAACTGGAAACGGGAAGTTTGCGAGACTGGGCTTCCTTTCGGGCAATTCTGTTCCGAAATGTGATTCTACAGTTCTCATGAATCTTGACATCATGGCCTGCACTAGATAGTCTCACAGCGGCTGATTGAAATTCAGCATATGGTGCCTGAGTACACAGACTCTTGTCAACTTTAACCCATCTTCCCGCTAATTCTTGAATAGACTGCAATCCCTCCTCAGTCATATTATAAGCTGACTCAACGTCCTTAATAGTTTCATTACAGAGGCAGCACAACGATTTGTCGCCCCTTGCTAAACTCAAAATCGGCGTGGATGCCATTGTGCAACCCTTTTCTCCTGTGCCAAAAAAGTTTTGTCTTTATGTAGTAATTTTATGAGGATTCACTGTATCTGCTAAGCCAGGATTCATGGAATCATTTCTTTGCGTCCGCATTCATGGAATCATTTCTTTGCATCCGGATTCAAGGAATCTGAAATGGAAACCAAGAAATTGAATCAAAATGTATTGTAATATATATTTCACTGAAATAAAAAGTACAAATATGGATTCCTTGACCCCAAAAACATATGACTGGACACCAAAATTATAATCATATCACACTCGGAACTGAAGTTATAGCAGTTTCCGTAATACGGAAGTTGCCCGGCGGCCATTTTGTTAATAAAGTACCGATTGTTAATTTTTATGGCTGAGTTATGACTGAGTTATCTTTCTTTATCATAATAGGCCACAATCAGTTGAAAAAAAATCATCTATGGGTAAAAGCAACTCTCAGAAATACTATTTTAGCTATTCTGGTGGCCATTTTGGATTTTTGGCCGCCATCTTGGATTTGAGGCAAATTTCAGGGTGGCCCACAAGCTTATTCGACAGAGTATGATCAAAAGTATATAAATCCACTGAGAAAACCTTGACTGGAAAACGGCGCCATTTCTGCCTGGCATGGACCTGTCTATTTGCTGTGTCGAAGGGTAAATCCAAAAATGTCCGCTCTTTGTGATATTTTACGGCGGATAACTTTAACAACTTTATTCTGGTGTTTTTATTCTCTTGTGCCGCCAATGCAGACCACTATCTTATTTGCTGGAATTTGCAACTTTTTTTTTTTTTTTTTCATAAAGGCCACCAAACACATTGTGTGCCTCCGTAGCATTATTCCGTGACCTGAATCTGGTGCACTATGAGGTAGGATGGCTGCAAGAGCCAGGTGTAGATTGACACGATCATGTTTTAGGTTTTCCAATGAGTGTTTTTTTTTCCATCCTTGTTTCAATGGGTTAAAGTCCAAGATGGTTCTCATAAGGAGTTTGGTAGGCACTTAGCGAAGATCATCATATTATCTTAGAAGGCATTGGCTGAGCACTTGAGAGAACACATCCTGTTTACTCAGGGAACACATCTCTTCACTTACCTTTTCTTGATGACTAAGCGGTGTTTAATTTGAATTGTGTCCAACTTTTAAAATAACCATAGTAACCTCTGAGGTATTGTTGAATATCGCCAACAATGTCAACTTGGCAATCATGCCAATGAAGCTGTTAGAACCTGCAGCTTGTTCGGAGTCACTGTCTGGAAGAATTTCGCTTTTATCTTGGTTAATCTTCAGGCCAACATTTGTCGCTGAGCTTCTCAGGAGTTTGAGTGCCTCAACCAGCCCATTCATTGTTTGAGCAAATAGTTCCCTCCTTATTTGTATTCAGACGAGGCTCGTGGAAGAGGTATTACACAGAACGGATCAAGGCGCAAGAGAACGAAGGAACAGCAGAAAGAGGAAGGGGTGGGGGAAACACCAACAGTAAGGCCGAGGCAAAGAATAAAGGGAGACTGACAACAATAGATGTGCGGGTATGGTTGAGGGGTAAGGGAGAATGCAGAAGGTGGATAAGATGGATACAGAAGGAAAGAAAAAGTTGGGGAGTGTTGGTGGGGGATTAACGGGAGTAGAAAGGATTATGGTTTTGAATGATAAGATTGAAGAGAATGTTGAAGTTGGTGCCACAGATGGGGGAAAAGAGGAACGAATGAGTGGAGGTGAGCGGTGATTCTGGATTTTGGGAGCTTCACCAGAAGGGGATTGTTGGTGACCGTGCAAGCCCTGCAGAAACCTAGGGTGGCAAGGTGAAGACAATGCCTGGAAAGAGCAGAGGGTGCAAGACCAGAAAGGAAGTGGTAGAAGTAGAATACAGAGAGAACAACGACATGTCTGTGATGTGAAAGTGATAGAACCATAGACTCAGCTTCATCACGTGAAGATGTCGATGATCTTGAAGGCCTTGGTTTGCACGGCATCAAGCTGAGAAAGATGTGAGGCAGGCGTGCCAGCCAGGAAGCGAGAGCAGTACTCCATCAAGCTGCGGATGAAGGCCTTGTAGGTAGATAAGAGTTGAGGTTTGCCAAGAAAGGACCTTGCACAACAGAGGATGCCCAGTTTGCGACAGGCTTTGGAGGTCAACTTGGAAGTGTGGTTTGCCCAAGAACAATCATAAATGAATGAGGCCCAAAAGCCTTGTTTGTACGTGTAAGACGAAGACTGTCCCAATTGACCCTGAGATCCCAGAATTACGCACCAAATTCGCAGATGGGAATGTCAAGCAAGCCATGTATGTGAACGTATTGGACATGGTTAGATATTTATGAAATTGTTTAAGAAGCAGTCAATATGAAGTACTGTACTCTATATTTGAGGAGCTCGTTTTCTTATCTAAAAATAGGACCGTGGGTCCTGAAGCTCACCTGGATCAGGAGCAGGAGCAACAGTCACTCAAACCCCCCAAACACCCCCTCAGACCCTGATATTTTTTAATGCTGTGAACAAACTTTGTTACATCATGGGTCATGAAGGTTGTGGTCAAGTTTCATTGAAATTGTGTGTGTGTAGTTTCGGAGAAGAGAACAAATACCTATTTTGGGGGGTCAAATCCCCCCGGCCACCGTAGACTCCCTTAATGAGCGCAGATTTTGATGCAGTCAACACACCTTCGTTAGGCATCTGATATGCAGCTCCTGGTCAAGTTTCATCAAAATTTTGTGTTTGGTTTAAGTGATAATGACTGAAGTGTTTACAGACTCGCTGACTCACTCACTGACTAACTGCCTGACTACGGACACTGCTCGATCGCATAAGCTCACTGGACTAAAAATATTGCCTTTAATCAATATACTCTTGGTATTTATTGATTAAATCCCTATTTATTGTTTTAATTATCTGCCTCTCTTTTGTGTGCAGGTGTCGGTGATGAAAATGTCATCTCCTCAAACCGTGCTGCAGACTTTGTGCTGTCCTGCCTTCATCGGTTCCCCTTCCGTCTATGCAAAGCACTTGCAAGACAGGTTCTGATTATGCTTTTTTAAAACCACTTCCTCTCTTGGTAGAACCTCCTTTGTGTTGTCATTTCAGGAAGGCATTGAGGGCTCATGCCACTGGTAAGCATATGGTCCCTCAAATCAGAATTGTTGGCCACTTGATTCACGAAGGAGACTTAAAAAAAATTGTTTGGGAGATTTGTGGGATGTACTGCCTTTTTATTAGCAGGGATTTTGGTGCCCATTACAAGTCCATTTGTAGGCATCAATCATTCATGAACTGCTGACTTGGAACCACCTTGTAGACCAGGCATTGCAGGCAGATGACCTTCCCCCCTCAATGAAGATCGTTTGTCAGACAGCTCGCTTTTTATTGACTGTCAGACAGCGAGTCTGTAAACACTTCAGTCATTATCACTTAAACCAAACCCTATCCATATGGTACTGTGATTCTGCTGATGATACATCTGTTTCCAGATGCTCACATCTACGTTTCTAATACTGCTTCCCATCCATCATAAGATTTGAACCAATTTACCTCTATAATGCCAGTCCATGATACTTAGCTTTATGCCATGATCATACCCATTTTTAGCTCACCTGGACCAAAAATTGTTCAGGTGAGGTATTAGCATCGTGTGGTGCCCGTCAGTGAGTCAGTGTGTAAACACTCGGACTTTCATCTCTGAAACTACACACACACACACACAATGTCGATGAAACTTGACTACATCCTTCGTCACCCATGATGGATTAAAGTTCATTCACGGCATTAAAAAGTCAGGGTCTAAGCTGGTCGATGGGGGATCCCCACCTGTTCCCCCCCCCTAAACCCCCCCCCCCCCATGCGTGCGTAAGCGAAGGGCCGAATTCTAATTTGGTGTGTGGGTGCAACCCACGTCATAATCCAAGATGTCCACCGCCATGTATGTCTGAACCTTGTGAGTGGAATATCTTGAAAAATAAGCGAAGTACCAACTTCTAATCTGGTGTGTGGGTGTATCTAGGCATAAGGAAGAACGCTATTGAAAATTAGGTCGCCACGTCAAAATCCAAGATTTCCGCCATCATATATATGTCTGAATATTGTGAGCGAAATATCTTGAAAAATAATCGAACTACTAACTTCTAATCTGGTGTGTGGGTGTATCTACGCATAAGGAAGAACCCTATTGAAAATTGGGTCGCCATGTCAAAATCCAAGATGGCCGCCGCCATGTATGCCTGAACCTTGTGAGGGGAATATCTTTAAAAATAAGCGAAGTACCAACTTCTAATCTGGTGTGTGGGTGTATCTAGGCTTAAGGAAGAACGCTATTGAAAATTGGGTCGCCACGTCAAAATCCAAGATGGCCGCCACCATATATATGTCTGAACCTTGCGAGCGAAATATCTTGAAAAATAAACGAACTACTAACTTCTAATCTGGTGTGTGGGTGTATCTACGCATAAGGGAGAACGCTATTGAAGATTGTGTTGCCACGTCAAAATCCAAGATGGCCGCCTTGCGTCTTCCACTTTGTCAACTCACATCACTTCACCGACGGGGGACCTAGGCGTCACGCTTGTTCATACTCTTAACCATTATTGCATTCAGAACATATGAGATAATCTATCACTTCATTGGCAATTTTAGGAATTCTGTGAGGTGCTAAAATAAGGACAAATGTTTGGATGTGTACAGGCTTTCTTGGAACCCTTTTCACGGGTGGTGGGACAAGCTCGGTCTCACGAGTTGCTGCTTCTCCAAGCTCGGGCGACCTCATCGGCTCTCACTCGCTTCCTGCATTCTCTGGGGTTGGTGCTCGGAGTCTCTGAGTGGACTCATGATTTTCAGGATCGCCTGAATGCATCAGTGCCTTCTCACACCATCTCAGATTTGGAGATTTTTGAACCACAGGTAAGACATTTTTAGTAAATACAGTCACGTGAAAAAGTAAGTACATCCCATGTAAAGTTTTGACTTTTTCAACATATTTCAACATACAGCTATTTGATCTTCATTTCAACAATATTGATAGATAAAGGTGATATAATATAACAAATATCATGAAACATTTACATTTTGTAGTCCATTGTATAATTTAAATAAACATAAATGCAAATTTTGCATGTGGAAAAAGTAAGTACACCCTTGGCTCTAATAGGTGGTATTGCCCCCTTTGGCAGAAACAACCTGAAGTAGGCGCTTCTTATAACTGTCTACCAGTCTCTGACATCGACTGGAAGAAATTTTTGCCCACTCCTCCATGCAGAATTCTTTCAGCTGTGCGATGTTTGAGGGGTTTCTTGCATGCACAGTTCGTTTCAAATCCCCCCACATTATCTCGATGGGATTTAGATCCGGGCTTTGACTTGGCCATTCCAGAACTCTCCATTTCTTTCTTTTCAGCCATTCCTTGGTGGATTTACTGGTATGTTTAGGGTCATTGTCATGTTGCAAGGTCCACCTTCAGTTGAGCTTCAACTTGCTGACAGATGGCCTCACATTATCCTCAAGCACCCTCTGGTACATTGAAGAATTAATAGTGGATTCTATGATGGTGAGCTGCCCAGGCCCTGATGCAGCAAAGCTGCCCCAAACCATCATATTTCCACCACCATGCTTTACAGTTGGTATCAGGTTCTTGTGATCAAATGCTGTCTTTGGTATTCGCCAAACATGTCTTCTGGTACTGTGGCCAAATAGCTCTACCTTTGACTCATCTGTCCAGAGCACATTGTTCCAGAAGTGTTGGCCTTTGCCTAGGTGTTCATTGGCAAACTTTAGTCTTGCCCTGATGTTCTTTTTGGACAACAAAGGTTTCCTCCTGGCACACCTCCCATGTAGATCAAATTTTTGCAGCCTCTTTATAATGGTAGACTTTTGCACTTTGACATCAACAGTGGCAAGAGCTACCTGTAGGTCCCGTGATGACATTCTGGGGTTCTTAGAGACTTCTTTCAGCATCTTGCGGTCTGCTCTCAGGCTGAACTTGCCGGGCGGCCTGGCCTGAACAAGTTGGCAGTTGTTTGGAATCCTCTCCACTTGTCGATGATCTTCCGGACAGTCGAATGATTGATTTCAAATTGTTTGGAGATCTTTTTATATCCCTTCCCAGACTCGTAGGCATCTATAACCTTCTTTCTGAAGGCCTCAGAGAGCTCTTTTGATCTAGGCATGGTGACGCCGCACACTTCAACAACAAAGAGCAAACCAAACTAAATGTCTGAGGTTTAAATAAGACAGGTTCCTCCAAGATCCTCTCGAACGATGTTCTAATCATTTGCACCTGAGCTGGTGCACCTGATTCTAATTTTAGGTATTTGAAGTAGTGATAAATGTAGGGGTGTACTTACTTTTTCCACATGCAAAATTTGCATTTATGTTTATTTAAATTATACAATGGACTACAAAATGTAAATGTTTCATGATATTTGTTATATTATATCACCTTTATCTATCAATATTGTTGAAATGAAGATCAAATAGCTGTATGTTGAAATATGTTGAAAAAGTCAAAACTTTACATGGGGTGTACTTACTTTTTCACGTGACTGTATATCAATGTATCGTGCCAGCGTACATTTTGTAAAGATGTGACCTGAGGGGTCGGGGGTGGGAGGGAGAAAAATGCGGTCTTGGACTCTATGGATTCTTAGAACAGCTCCCATTCATGTGTAAAGAAGGGTCAAAGGCAAAACCCCGGCTTTCTGGATCTTCTGCACATAGCAGTGCAGACGTCCTTGAAGTGCAGGCCACATCTTACCTCAATCTTCAGATTATGAATGCTATCCTTTCATGCCCAGGCCCAAGAAAGTCACCTTATTTGTCTGAACAATGCAATGGTCGGTCTGCACCTAATTGATTTAAATAACCTGTAACTTTGGAAGTTTTTAGCACTCAACCATTCCATAGCAATGTGCCGACTATGTCACCGCATCCACAGTTACTCACCTCTTCCCAATTATAGTTCATTGGTTGCACAGTCATTTTCGTTGCACCATTCCAAAGTCAATACAAGTAAATTGCTGCTCAAGCACAACGCCAATCGGGTTGTATCATCATTAGTCAGGGAGACTATGCAATCCCGTGGGATTTTTATGATTAGAAGATCCCATCTATATGAATGTGTTAAATAGGTACCAAAGAACATGAAAAACCATGTTGGCAATTTTGAAAGTGTTGCAGAGGGCAGCCATCTTGGATTTCAAAATGGACGTATTAAGGCCTATTGTTGCTATAAGGCCATGAATGTTCTGTGAGGTTAGGCTAAG
Organism: Myxine glutinosa; assembly: GCF_964187855.1. Lineage (NCBI taxonomy): Eukaryota > Metazoa > Chordata > Myxini > Myxiniformes > Myxinidae > Myxine > Myxine glutinosa. The sequence goes on along the minus strand of NC_136274.1, from coordinate 36,529,029 downwards.
TTTAGTAGTTGAACATACACTTATCAAGTCAAGGAATGAATATATGAAAATTCAAAATGACTGCCAATATGACATCAATATTTCATCCTTTTGAGTCAGTGGTACATTGTCCATACTACATGCTAGTTGTGTGGTTGGTTGCCAGAGTTTATTGCCTGCTCCAATCCTTGTGGAAGTTAAAATAACTCATCTTCACTATCACTATCCTCCTCTTCATCATCTGAGAGAACTGTGTCTTCTGAGTTGTCACATGATTCTGAGTCCTCACTACAGCTACAAAGATCTGTGCAATTCAATCCATTCCTTCTGCATTTGCAGCGATTACTTGAACATCGTGTCTTTGCACAGGAACATTTCACCAGATCAATTACTGCTTGCGGAGCAGGCGGCAAGGTTGTCATGACTGGTTTATATCGGCCATCTACCAAATTCCAATCACATTCCAGCGGTTCTGGTAGGTCTGAATTTGCAATGATGTCATTATTCCAAATCATGGCCTGGTAGTGCGCTCTCAAGATGGCATTACGCAGTGCAGCTTGGGTTGGAGGTAAACCTTCTGATTGAGCTTGCTTCTTCTTGAATAGCCACCACCTTACATCAGCTACATTCAACAGCTCTGTGTTAGGGAGATACAACTTGCATACAAATGATTCAATTACAGCAAACAAAGTGTTTGGTAGTTCATCTGTTGTTCCTAGCTGTACAAGGGCATTTACTATCTCATCAGTTGGATCAAGTTCCTGCAGTACTTTCCAGAATTTATTCTTTCCTTTTCCAGCAAATTTTGCTGTGACATCTGCTCCTGATAGTGCATGAAATCCCGGTAGAGCTGCAGCTTTCCTTGGACCCAAGGCACTGTAGATGGGCTCAAGGGGTATCACCCTATGTTTTTGACCAGCCCCTGTTACAAAGGAAGTATTTGGACATAAACTGGGGTATCGTCTGATGGCAAGTACAAGCACATCGGTGTCTGGTGAGTGGATGTCTATAGAGGTAGCACCATTTACAGAAGCATCAATGGAATGCAGAATGAGTTTGGTATATGCTTCTTCTTGACTACTTGAGAGGTCAACTACTGCTCTATGTGTCGCTCTTGCCTTATTCCGCCAGGCAACCACAAGGGACTTGCCCATTGTTACATCATGTTGCAGTATCTTTTCAGCCAAATAGGCGGTTAATGCATCTTTCGTTGACACATGGGCAAGCAACTGCTGCATGCTTAGTTTGCCAATTGATGTGGAATCAGTAATATGATACGCCACTGCCCTGTTACCACCCAAACGTCTCTCACGGGTTGAAGCTTTCAGAGATTCTCCAGTGTCATAACGGTCAAACACCAAATGTACCTCGTCGTAGTCACCATACTTCTGCCAGTGGCGTCCAATGAAGTGGTTTGCTAGGTCATGACAGGTTTTGATGCATTCTGGCTTGTCCAATGTTTGTAAATCAGCCATTGCATCGATGACAGCAACACACTTATAGTTGACTCCAGTTGATCAACTCTTTGGTTATTATTTTCCTGGGTCACTGCTTCAACCTTTGGCAGGTTTTCTAGTATCAACATCAGGTCACTCTTCGATGTGGTGTGAAGGAGTGAACCATCGGCTGCAAACAACGACCTCGGTACTACAGAAAATTCATATGTACCAACAGCTTGCTTAAGGTCAATATCTCTTGCTTTGGATACTACCAGTAAACGGGCAAACAGTGCCCGATCTTCCTGGAGTTCCACAATTTTGTCTTCAATTTTTGTCTGAGTTTTCATCGCACTTGACGACCACATCTGCAACTTCTGTTTCTTCATTGGCGCCCAAATGTTGACATTGTTTGTAGTGATTATATCTGAAACAAATTGAGCAAAACACTCCTCTCCAATCTGTGTTCTTCTGCAAATGTTATGTAGGACTCTCTCTGGCATGATGGCTTTGGTAACCATATTGATCAACTGCTCACATTCATCTGTAAAGGGGTTTGTGAACTTGTTGATAGTATCCTTCAGTGCAGCTACGTTCTTCACCTGTAGTTTGGTTTTGGCATCTGTATTCTCATGATGCTGCTTCATTGTTTGGTTTCTTGGTACAACAGCTATTGCCTCTGCTTCTTTTGCTGGCCGGGCAAGATCTGGTGCCACTAAGAAGAACTTTGCGCGGGCCAAGGGGCTGAGTGTAATACCAATGAGTCCACCAAGTACTTTCATCATCCGGTTTACTTGCTCGAGAGCGTGATCGGGACCAATTGCACAGAATGGGTTGATGTTCTTGTTGACAACCCAATTTCCATCCATAAACTCGGCCCATATTTCTGGATCTGATTTGGCCAAAGCTTTCATGTCTGCCAAGTACACAGAAAGCAAGCAGGCATAGTTCAACTTGTCATGGGCAAAGAAGTACTTTACAAACGTTCCGTTGCATCAAGATGAAGCATCCAGTCACCGCTTCGCACTGCTCTTATGTACGTTAGCATTTCCAAAACCATCGTCGTATATTGGCAGATGGCCCGTGCCAGTGGTCTGTTAGCTATCGCTTCATCAAATTCACTCATCTTATCCAGGATTCCAAGTGAATCCACTGTGTTTCATATCTTCATGAGCTCTCTGTATTTTCTCAACATTATTATCTCTGCATGCCTTGTTGAGCTTGTCAGCCTTTTCAGCGCATTTGTGGTATAGTTCCCCTTTGTCTTTGAAGAAAGCCTCAACGTACAAGGTAAACAAAGCTTGCACAGTAGTCAAGTGGGCTGTTATTCCTCTTTTCACATGACGTCCATCAATAATTTGTAATGAAAATTTTGTAAAATAATTCATTATAACGTTAATTAATAATAACGTAATAATTTGTAAAAGATATAATTGAAATCCAAGATGGCCTCCATCTGCAACACTTCCAATTTTGCCAACATGGATTTTCTTACTCCTTGGGACCTAAATAGTCTACCTAGGTAGGTGGCATGTTCTAATCATTTAAATCCCACGGGTCTTTATATCACAACATAGTCCCCCTGACTACATCTGGAAATCACCAAAATTTCCAATTGGAGAGATTTGTACAAATATAATTTTAAAAATTTAAATGATGGAATAAGAATGAGTCGCCAATACATTTATATTTGCCAGATGGATATTCAATTTTTAAATCGACGTATAAATTAGCATCAGCAAAAAGGATTGCACGAGCTCTTTCAAGCATGTGGACGTCGCCTTTAATGCCTAGCCCTTGATTGTTTTTTTATCGCAATGAGTTGGTTCATATCTGTGATTGTAACGGTTTGATTAAATATGAAATGAGTTCTTCTTTCTTGTAGGGATCATGGCTACGGGTAGCATCATTTGCTGGGGACATAAAGGTGTAGTGGACAAAAAAGTGGAAACACCAATGTAAAGTCACTGAATATGGTGTTTGGCCACCACGTGCGGCCAGTAAAGTCTGTATGAGCTGTGGCATAGAGTCCACTAGCATCCAGAATTCTACAGGAGAGATGAGGCACCATTCTTTCATGAGAAAGTCAATCAATTCGACTCACACCTGTTTGATGGAGGGGGAAAACACTCTCTCGGGCATCATTCCAGACTATCCTATAAATGCTTGATTGGGTTCAGATCTGGTGACTGAGAAGGCCATGACATATGGATAACATCGGTGTCATGCTCATCAAACCATTGGGTGACCACACGTGATCTGTGGATGTGGGCATTGGAGGGGGGGAGGGGAAGAGTTCCTCTTGCAGCTATGCTGCTATAATTATAGGCAACCCAGGCCAGTGCAGCATTTATATACATAACCCTAAGCATGCTGGGATGTTATTTGCTAAATTAACACATGAGCCACACCTGTGTGGCAGCTGTTGCGTAGTGTCCCTCGTTTACCAAGGTGTTTCCATTTTTTTTGTCCACTTCCTGTAGTTGTACCGCTTATGCAGTTCCTCTTGTAGGTTGGAGCAGGAATTTGTAATTTGTTCAGGGCCCAGCCTCTTTGCGAAGGACTCTGTGGGATCTTAAACGTCCACCAGTGAATATCGGCAAACGGGATGCCCATTTGACATCTATCCGAGGGATGGGCACACACATTGGTGCTTCACCGTGCCTGCGAAACACCAGGGTTGCAGTTTATAGCTGGGTGGAGCTTCCAACCCAGGCTAGACAGCTCAGAGTTGAGTGAGCACACCTATAGGTTATCATGCCAGACCCCAAAATTAACTTTCTGATTGATTTATTGACAGGTACATACTGTTATGTGGATTATTCTGATGACCGGCAAAATGTGCACGATGTAACGAAAAATAAATAATATTACCTTTATACATTTGCAGGAAACATCATCAACTTTGGAATTGTATGAAAATGGCATTGAATCTTTTGACAACTCTCCTCCGGAGTCTGATGTGGAAAGTGTTTCGGATGTGGAGAATGACACTTCTATTTCAGGTTGGACATTATTGGGCTTGTAAGAACAATACTTACTGGAATGTCAAAAATGGTTATGTCTTTGTTTGTGCTGTATGTATTCCGTATGTAGTTTTGAATGCCTACTGAGCGGTTTAACCTGTTTTACTTATTCCTATTATTTGAGCCATCCATTGCATACATGGCATTCTGGGTCATGGTTCCTCCTCGCACCCATTAGTCAGGTTCACTATGTTTTTTCGTTCAAAATTTTGGTAGATTAGCAAAACTATACATTTTTGGAATATTCAGAGCATGAGGAATCCAAAAATTAATGTTTACATTTGCGTAGACACCTTTGCGAAAATGACACTCAGGACAGTGATGAAGATCTGTAAAAGCATATTCCTGAATGGTATAGACCTCGTAGATCCTGTGTATAGGACTTATAGTTCAATCTGATACTACCTATAACTTCCTATAACAACCTATAACTTCAAAGGACTTGCAATATCATGTATTATGTAATACAGTTATATCACAAATATAAAGACAATGGTTTTCAATTACCTTTGTTTGTTGCTTTTCTATAATCCTGAGCACTATTTTGAGGCCTTTATTGGATTCCTTGACCCAGAAAACATAGGATTAGCATATTTAAGTCTCTAGGATGACTAGAAGCCGAGATCGCGCAAAATATGTATTTTATGGCGGCCATTTTCAAAATCCAAAATGGCGGCCATGCAGGTGTCTGTGCAAATGTCAACATTGATTTTCAGATTCTCCATGCTCTGAAGATTCCAAAAATGTACAGGTTTGCTAATCCCAAAATTTTGAAAGAAATTATATTTGTTAACATAGTGAACCTGACTACATGGTGGAAATGTTGACCTCGTCTTCTTCCTTCTTCACGGATGCACTGGTCTTAAACGGGAATTTCACATCCACAATTTCCCTCGTACAAATCGCACATTGGAACTTTCCCTCCGCAGTTTAATCACTTTTCAGCTCACCCATTAGCAAAATAACTTTCAACATTAATGTTATTTTGACAAGTGTGTGTGTGATCCAAAGAAATACCTGCTGTGAAATGTTGTATGAATGTTGGAGAATGTTGGAGAAGCCTTTGATCAATACCAGGCTTTATTAAACGAATCAAAGCAGGATCTATGAACACACATACAAATACAACAAGAATATATTACAGCTAATAGGTTACAAATATTAAGCGAGGTAATACAATCAATCCATCTCGCAAAGAACTCTCTCTCTTACCAACATGAATCATTGTCTGACTCTGGCTCACAGCAGGCCAAGTCTCCCATGAGCATTCACGCTGCTGGACCTTAAATAGCCTCAAGCCCCTAGCGGGCAATGCCAACAGTTCCTCTTCCTCTTAAAAATCGCCACGATGAGGAGGTAGTAACTTCCATAACTTACTGACATAGTTAATGACAGTATATTTACTGACAGTCGAGTTAATGTAGTAACAGAGGGTGCAAAGATGACGCACTAACAGTGGTGCAGTGGATCAACAGGTAGATGCAACAAGCAAGCGAATGGGCAAGCAGGAAAAAGTTTCTGAACCACTGTCACCTTGTCGAAAGCGTCATCATGTACATATGATTCAGGCGATGCACAACTTTCTTATGTGTGGGACAAAACCCAGGATGGCACTCATAGTGCTGTCTGCATAATTTTTGGAGAATGAGCTGCATCCTTTTGAGGGGTTGAGGCATAGATTAAGCTAAACTGTAAAAACATTCAATTGTGAAATCAATATCAATTGTGAAAATCAATTGAATGAATATCAATCAATCAATCAATCAATCGATCAATCAATTGAAAATGGCATATAAATCAATTGTGAAATCAAAATGTGAAATCAATCAAACCAGCTCATTATCGTCATGTGTTCACTTCCGGATTCGGAGCAGCTCGGTATCGAGTTAATTTCAAAATGATAATTTTATTGAGGAATTTATGAAACCTACCTACCTTACAACATCCGCTGGGACCCCAAACCTACCTACCAACGTTCCACAGAAGGCAGGGTGGTTCATCAATGTGTGTGCCTCCCTCGGATGGACGTTAAACAGGTGTCCTGTCTGCCAGAATTCATTATTCAACGTCAACGATCCCACGGTGTCCTTTGCAAAAACCCGTGGCTGCTGGTTGCATCATCTTTTTTTCTGCTGGCTGCTGGTTGCATCATCTTTTTTTCTGGAAGCCCAGCTGTGCCGCTGATGCAGTGCCCCCTGTTACCACTTCATGGACTACTGCTCTCTCCTCTGGGTTGGTGCCCCTGCCTCACATGTTGCTCAGCTTGATGCCGTGGAAACCAAGGCCTTCAGGATTATTGTATTCTCCCGCGATGAAGTGTCTGCAAGGAGCCTGCAGTCCACCATCAACCACAAGGAGCCTGCGGTCCTCCATGGTTTACCATCAACTATGGTTCTATCACTTTCACATCACAGACATGTCGTTGTTCTCTCTGTATTCTACTTCTACCACTTCCTTTCTGGTCTTGCACCCTCTGCTCTTTCAAGCAACATAACATTTTATGTTATGTTGCTTGAAAGACGTTGTCTTCACCCTGCCACCCTAGGTTTCTGCAGGGCTTACACGGTCACCAACAATCCCCTTCTCGTGAAGCTACCAAAATCCAGGATGAATGCTCACCTCCACTCATTTGTTCCCCTTTTTTCCACCTGTGGAAACAACTTCCACATTCTCGTCAATCTCATTCCCTCCAAGTCTTCAAGACAGCTGTTCACCATCATCTCAGATCATCGCTCATCCAAACCATGATATTTTGAACATCGTTAGCCATCTACCCCACCCCCAAGCCCACCGGCTTCCAAATTTCCTGTTTTTTCTTCCTGAGTGCTTCCTACTGTATCCATCTTGTCTGTCCTCCCCGACCTCTAATTCCTCCTCACACCCATTTTTTGTCCAAGTCTTCTTCTATTTTGGCCTTCAACTCTGCTGTTGGTGTTTCTACCCTCTCTCTCTCTACTGTTCCTTTTGTTCTGTTACATCCGGATCCATTCAGTGTTCTAGCTCTTTCATGAGCCTTGTCGCTGTATACAAAAAGAAAAATGTAAAAATGAGAAATGGAAGAGAAGGGATAGGAGAAAGAAAGGAAGTGGGGGAGTGTACTCGGAGTAAGAAGAGGAGGGTCTAGAAGTCAAGGGAGGGAACTAATATTGATCATTAGTGTGAGCTCTTAATCCCTGGTGTTGGGCTAGCGGCTAGGGTGCCGGCTTAGGATCCTAGGATCCTGGGTTCAAATCCCGGTCGATCGCTGAATTAACGCCAGGGGGGTTGACTCAGCCTGTCATCCTTCCGAGGTCGGCTAATTGAGTACCAGTTCACTGGTAATTCCCTGTTTGTCGTTAAAGGCGGCAAAAAGGGTTGGCGTCAGGAAGGGCATCCGGCCGTAAAACATTGCTTCAAAAAGGGGACCGAAAAACAACAACAACCACGGTTCCCGAAAAAGGCCAACCCCCGCTTTGCGGGGAAAAATGGCCTCTAAAGGTGGTTATTATATATTTATAGTGTGAGCTCTTACACGAGCCTCAAATTCGTGTACAAAAAAAAGGTGTGGATGTGGGTGTTGGAGGAAGTTTTTTGGTGTAAAGTTTCCACCATACTTTTGTATGTGATTGGTGGATGTTCCCAAATCGAACACTATTTTCTGATGATGCAAATGTACAACGTTGTCATAAAATGTTATGTTGCATTGTTCTTGCTCTGTTTGCTGTTTGATCGCAGATTCTAGCGACGAGAAGTTTGTCCTTGCTAATACATTACCCATTGAGGAGCTGGCCGCTGTACATCTCATGAGCAATGAGGAAAGGGAAGAGGTTTCCAACCTTGACACTGCTGGAGAAGAACGAGTTGTCACCTGTTTAAAAGAGGAAAATACCAACGCTTGTCAAACCATCATTGATAGAATCAGGTACAAGCTTGTTGAATGGGTATTGAAGAACTCTCTAATTCAAAGTTTTCTGGTTAAATGTTTCCCTGGGATTGACAAATTACTGAATTTGGTGTAGGCTACTCTTTTTATTGTAACATGTTTGTATCGTTTGTGATGACTCCGGAACAAGTGACTTGTGACATTTTGACACCTGTAGGCGAAAGGAATTTGGTATCGGAATTGAATTGGACGAGGCAGGCCAGGAGCTGATGCAGGTTCAGCAGCAAAGACTGGGCCGCAGCCTGGATCGTCTCTCTCTGGAGTTGTACAGCAAGGCCACACATTTCGTGTTGGAGTTGGTCCAGGTATGATCAGTTGCTTTTACACTTCTTCTGCTGCTGTACTTAGAGCTGTGGCCAATTAGTTGTCCTCCTTAGGATATAACAGCTGCAACCATTTTCCAAGACAGCGATGATTTTTAACCCAGAAATTTTAATTCCTGCAATTACAAATTCCTTTTGATCTCAATTGGAAATGACGACCTGGATCATCCAATTGCAATTTCCTCCTGGAAACGGTTTCAACTCTTCAACTCCATTGTTTACCATGAATCATGACCTTTACTGAGTTTCCCATAATCTATGGTCTCTCATTTTGTGATGTATGCAAAGGAGCACATTGATCGCCAGCAGCGTGTGTTCTCTATGACACAGAACCTTATTTTTGTGGAACAAGAAACACTTCATTTCAGCAATCAACATCGTGAGCTAAATGGAAGGAACCCAACACGTCGTGCTGGCTTTGCTCATGTAGTTGCCATTCAGCAATTTGAGGAGATATTTCATTGTGATGTGATGGCAGCGGTTTCATTACAGCTTCATCAAGATTTCATAAATATGTTTATGCTTTGTGTTTATGTACTAGAGGAAATCTAATGTTTAAAAAGATTTTAAGCAAAAACATGACTTATTTTTCAACTATGTTGGGAAACTCACCCATGTATGGTACCGGCTGTAAACTGCACAGTAAAGGGCTGAGAGTGGAGAATCCATGAAGGCAGCCATTCTTTACATTTATAGAGTTTATAGGATTCTATTTACAGGCCAAACTGTTGGGAAAATTTATTTTAAAACATTTATTCAGCAAATGCAAATTAACTTTGTTTGTGCAACAAAGCAAACATACCAGAATGTTGTCGAACTATGGCTTCCTTTTCTACATTATATTTGATATGCACTTTAAGACTTTAAATATATATATATATAATGATGGGCCAAGTGGAAACGGAGAATTTTTTTCTTCCTTTCTTTCTTTGCCAATAAATCTAGACAGCGGATAGAGCAAGCCTGTGCTGAACTACAGCAAGGTACCCACACTTTTTTATTAGCTTTTTATTTATACGATGACCAGCCATCAGTCTCAAAAGCAGCCAATTGCATTCAATAGAGATAGAATGCATAAACGTCTTTTCAAAACCAACATGTAACTTAAACATAGGGGCAATACCCCTGGTGCTCACCTGGTGGAATAAACAGTATACTGCACCGTCTAAGGGTATTTTAAACCAATTTCAATGGTTGCTGGAAGACAGGGTAGCATGTAGAATCATACTAACATAATCATAAGACTTTAAACAAACAAAGACAAAAATACATATTTTGTGGGGCAACCCCCCCCCCCCCCCCCCTCCTCTCCCAACCCCATATACCACCTAAGACCCCAATTTTTCTAATGCCTTGAACAAACATTGGTACACATTTTGGGTGATTAAGGTTGTGGTGAAGTTTCATCGAAATTGCATGTGTAGTTGCTGAGAAGAAAGCAAATACCTATCTTGGGGGGCAACCCCACCCCCCACCCCCTGTAGACCCCCAAAGGGGCAGATTTTGTTTAATGCCGTGAACAAACTTTGGTACAGCATGGGTGGTGAAGGTTGTGGTCAAGTTTCAGAAAAGAAAGCAAATACCTATTTTGGGGGGGGTCAAACCTCGACCCACTTTGACCCCCCCCATAGACTCCCTTAGACTTTGATTTTCTGAGTGCCGTGAACAAACTTCGGTAAATCAAGTGTGAATCAAGTGTGATGAAGGTTGTGGTCAGGTTTCATGGAAATAGTGTGTGTAGTTTCAGAGGAAAAAGCAAATTCCTATTTTGGGGGGTCAAATCGGGATCAACTTTGACCCCGGTAAACCCCCTTAGGCCCCGGATTTTTTAATGCCGTGAACAAACTTTAGTTACAACACAACAAATATCATTTTTTCCAAATTTGGTCGCAATCCCATCAGCGGTTTTGGAGAAGAGGTTTCAAGTGTTTACGGACTGAGGGAAGGACAATGTGCCATCGCATAAGCTCCCCTGAACTTCGTTCCAGGTGAGCTAAAAATGGCTCAACTCAACTCCTGCTGAGCCGTCACCATCCTGGCTTTCTTTTCCAAGTCTCCGTCTTCAAATTGCAGATTACAGATTCCAACACTTCTGATTCAGAACTTCTCTTTTTGCTGTAATTAAGACATCAATCCAAACAAGTATGAACATAGTCAGTTATTTTCCCAACTTGCGCACACGTAGTACTGCTTATGTAGAATGTAAAATACGACTTTAAAGCACATCTTGTGTGCATGGAAAATGCCAATTAAACTAGAAAGCATCTCAAAATACAAAGCCGGTCCTTTGTACTCAAACTAAACTTAACAAAAAAATGTACATTTTATTCATTTGTGTTCTCCATATTCTCACAATGAAGGTTTGTTGAAGATTTTATTACAAAAGCTCAATTGTTAAAAAATGTTATGGTATGGACAGACACACTGTGGTTCAATGGCAAATAAATAAACAAGAAAGTGATTTCGTGCTAGATGCACTGCAGCGGGGTTAATAAGGGCTATTTATAGTCACTATGACTTTCCCCTTTCACATTTTGCCCCAATTTTTAATTTTTTTTCCCATATTCTCATAATAAAGGTTAGTTGAACATTTGATGAGAAAAACTCAAATAGTAAAACGAGAACGCCACTCAGTAGAGCGCATACTCCCGCCGTGGGTTTAGTTGGAATAATACGTTTTGTTTAACATCCCCTCTCCCCAAAACAATAAATGAAAAAGAAAGTAAGCCCTAACTGTCAGAGAATTAATATTGATATATCTCGGAATTAGAGGAGAAAAACATCATTTAAGAATAAGAATAAAAGCTTTAATGCAGTAAAACAGAAAAAATCTTTCCCAACAAAATTTCCAACAAAAATTCCTGGATCCGGAATAATATCCTGACCTTCACCAAAAACGAATCAATTCTTCCTTATCCCAAGGGCAATTATCCCACCAACTTTCATCCAAATCCGTTCAGAACTTTTCCAGATATCTTGTTCACAAACACACGAACACACACACACACACACACACACACACACACAGATGGACACGATCGAATGCGTTACTCCCTGGCGGGAGTAATAAACCTGAAAATCGCAGAGCCAGAACCAGAATTATTTATTCGTTCTGGGAAGCCCATGCGAGGTTTCTTCTTCTTTAGCCTCTCACAACCCTGGGTGAATATGCGATCTTTTAAAAAAAAGTTGCAATTTTGCCAAATCTGTTTTATTCGTTTGTTAATATACCTCAGCCATTGACAAATCTGGAACTAAGTCTTTATAAGTTCATCAAATACTGACACTGCGAATGACATTCGCTGAGCTAAATGTTGATATCTCTTCTGAGGTAAAAAAAAAAAAAAAAAAAAAAAAAAGTTTTTAAAGCATTATACGTATCAAACGATACATTTTATGAAACGGGGAAACCTAATACACACTTTGGTGGTTTTAAAATGACAGAATATGTCTTCATTAGAAAAAAAAAAAAATTAACATTGAAGACGACGCTGCAAAAAAAATAAACCGCTCTAACGCATAACCACGAGTTTATACTACATTTACAACAAATATGAAAACTATCTTCATATCGCAATGTTAAATATAGAATATATAGAAGATAATGTTAAAAAAAAATGAGCCCTATCTTCCAATGGTAAAAAAATCCTTCAAAAAATTCCTGGATCGGGAATAATATCCTGAGCTTCACCAAAAACTAATCAATTCTTCCTTATCCCAAGGGCAACCTTCCTTATCTCACCAACTTTCATCCAAATCCGTTCAGAACTTTTCCAGATATCTTGTTCACAAACACACGAACACACACACACACACACACGGACACCAGTGAATGCATTACTCCCTGGCGGGAGTAAAAATGATGGCCTGGGCAGACAAACAGAGGTACGTGCACACACCAGCAAATGCATAACCCCGTCTCCCGTTTCACGTGGCGACGGGCTAACTAGAAAGCATCCAAAAATGCAAAGCCCATTTGCATTCACTTTGTACTTGATCAAACAACTTGATGAAAACAACAGCTAAAATAAAATAATTTTATATTTCTTAATTTTTTACCCATATTCTTATTATAAAGGTTTGTTGAAAATTTTATGACAAAAGCTCAAATGTTAAAAAGGTTATGGCCTGGACGCATACATGCACGCGAAGCTTATGGCTGGATGCGCACACACATATACATTATACATACACACAAACACCGATTGCAAGACCCCGTCTCTATGCAAGCAGGTTAATTATATGATGCTGGGTTTCAAGGATTGGCAAGGAGGCTTTTGCTCTCAAATTCCCAACCCTCTCTGCCCCACTGGTGCCACATTTTCAACTGGGGCTGTTTGGAGTAGCTTGTTGTGAACGGTAAACTCTAAAACATTTTAATTTCATTTAGCTTCCTCTTTGTACATTCGATTATCTTTTGTGTTTATTTATTACGTCTGGATAAATTATTTCATTGTTTTGTCAGAACGCAGATGACAATCACTACCCAGAAGGTAAAGGTGTCCAACCTCCAAGCTTGCTTTTTGTGGTGGAACAAAACGGACTGACAATCCTCAACAATGAACTCGGTTTTCACGAGAAGAATGTCGCGGCAATCTGTGATATTGGAAGAAGCACAAAGGGAAAGCAGGAGTTTGGGTATATTGGTGAGTCGTGTTGTGTTTAAATACCAAACACTACGTCGAGATTGCAAGTGTCAAAAAGTTAAAAAGTTGTTAATAAAGAATGGATTTTAGGGAATACCTGTTGTATTAAGATGACTGGTCCATGAATACTGTTTGCACCATTTTGCCGATGTTTGAGGATTATTACCAAAGATAGGACCGTGGGTCCTGAAGCTCACCTGGATCAGGAGCACCAGTCAATCAAATCCCCCACAGATCCCCTCAGACCCTGATTTTTCTAATGCCGTGGACAAACTTTGGTACATCATGGGCGATGAAGGTTGTGATCAAGTTTCATTGAAATAGTGTGTTTAGTTTTGGAGAAGAGAGCAAATACCTATTTTGGGGGGGTCATCCCTCCTCCCTCACCCCCTACCCTCCCCGTAGACCCCAACAATGAGCACAGATTTTGATGCGGTCAATACACCTTCGTTAGGCATCAGATATGCAGCTTGTAGCCAAGTTTCATCAAAATTGCGTGCGTAATTTTGGAGAAGAGAGCAAATACCTATTTTTTTGGGGGGGGGGGGGGGGGTCATCCCTCCCCACTCACCCCCTCCCTCCCCGTAGACCCCAGCAATGAACACAGATTTCGATGTGGTCAATACACCTTCGTTAGGCATCAGATATGCAGCTTGTAGCCAAGTTTCATCAAAATTGTGTGCGTAGTTTTGGAGAAGGGAGCAAATACCTATTTTGGGGTTCAAAAAATCTCCTGTAGACCGCCTTCATTAGCGCAGATTTTGATGTGGTCACTACACCTTCGTTCGGCATCAGATATGCAGCTTGTGGCCAAGTTTCATCAAAATCGTGTGTTTAGTTCAAGCGATAATGACTGAAGTGTTTATGGATTCACTCACTGCACTCACTGCACTCACTGCATAGACACTGCTCGATCACATAAGCTCACTGGACCAAAATCTAGGCGAGCTATTAATGTTTCTCATTTATTCTCCTATGACGTCTCGATATTTGATATTTTACCAACAATGAGGTGTGTTGACAACGCTCTTCAGATTTAAATTGCTTGGACACTTTGCTCCTGAACTTTTGATTCGGTAATGTTTGTCTGCATATGGCATTTTGCTTGTTGGCATTTGAACTTTCAAATATCTCTCCAACTGCTGATCATGTTTACTTTCACCATACCCTAGGACACAAAGGCATTGGATTCAAGTCTGTTTTCAAGGTCACAGATAGGCCAGAAATCCACTCCAATGGCTTCCACTTTTTCTTCGATAAGAACAGTGGTCCAACAGGCTACATTCTCCCCCACTGGGTGGACCATGAACCACCGATGGATTTGCCCCAAGTGGAAGGCCTTTCTTCTAAGTCAGTAGGCAGCCTCTTCCTTTACAGTATAAGGAATAATTGTATTGTTACCTTTTTATTATTCTGATTTCTCTTGAACTACGCAATTATCGATGATGTGTTACCATTAGTTTTAGTTTACTACAAATGCACAAGAGGTATATGTAGTTTGACTCGAAGCATTTGTGGTTAATTAAATACTTTATATTTGGTACTGCTGGGCTGAGCAGAATTTTATTCTGTCCATATTGGACAAATTGTTGTGTGTTGATGCTACAGTTGGACGACTCGAATTATTTTGCCTCTGAAATCAGAGGCATGGCAATCCAAAAACCTCTTCCAGGACCTCCATCCATCCATCCTCATGTTTTTACATCGATTGCAGCACATCTTCATTGTCAATAAGGTGTGTTTCATGCTTTTGATCCTTTTCATTACCATTAATGAATGTGCCACCGCCAAATGGTCTTTCCAAAGGACTGGGGTTCCTGAAATGTTTAACAATTTGGGTATAATGGTGGCCTAATGGTGAAGATGTATTTGAAGGAGGGGGGGGGGGGGCACGAGTGCCCCACTTCCCGGGATACTAGAGATGCTACGGCAATGACTCCACCTTTCTCACCGCACCTCAGGGGAAATTTCTTCCTCCCCATGGATGCCAACTTATGGGGATTGTCAATACTCTTATCTTTTTAAATGCTGAACGTCAAGCAACAAAGCAGCACTTACCATTTTTAAAAGTCTTTGGTATGAATGGGCCGGGGCTTGAACCACCGGCCTCCCAGACTCGGAGCGAAAACTCTAACCACTACACCACCGAGTTAACTGGCATCTCAGAGGTTATCGGTTCAAATCTGGCTGAGGACACAGAATGAAACATTTGGAGTTTTAAAACTTCTGCAAGCTGTGCCACAGTTTGCACCAGGGTTGAGCCAGTTTTAAGAAAATTATCATGTTTCTCTCGGTTTGTCGGTAGAAATCCAGCTGGCTCATTAGTGACCTCAGGGACGGTCTACGCTGCCGGTCCTGCAACATGTTGTTTCGTGATTTAGTGTTGCATGTTTAGTTTAGTGAAATAACAACACTGGTTATGTAATGAAGCCAAAACATTGCTATTGCTTATGTGCATATAAAATACATTGTGTTTATATAGCTTGGATTGATTCCAATTCCACTGGGCCATAAAGGAATTCTCATATAGACCGGTAGCCTGAGGCCTACACAAACTGTGTGCCTCAGAACGCCTGTGATGCCGATGGGCTGCAGCCTTTTGATATTTGATGATGCTCTCAATAGTCATGAAGGGTGCCAATATTTTTGTCCACGACTGTATATATATATATATATATTGTTGCGGTTTTGAGAAACCACACTTGTAAATATGACATCATTAAAGGGTTAAAGGTTGCACCCCATAGGTAGGCCACAAGCAACACGTAGGTCACCATAGGACTTCAGTTATTTCATTAGTATGTGTATAGATAAGGCCATGTTTCCAATAGTTGAATCTGCATTGTGTCAATCAAATAAGGACATTATTAATTAATATAATTATTAATTAATAAGGAGTAGGTCCCCATTCCATTCATTTTGCCAGCCTCCCTCTCCAAGCGACGCCATTAAGCGCGCCCGACAGTCTGTACCCCCACGGCCCTCCCAATTGTTACACGCCTTGCCAGCAGCGTTCGCAACCTCGCTGGGCTTCCGCCCAAACGCCACCATAAGCCATGAGGTGAGGCCCGGAAAAAGGGGGCGGAGCGCCAGGAAGAAGGTGTAGCCACGTCACCCAGCCGTCAAAGGCGGAGCCGGTAAGCCCTCACCAGCCAACCAGGGCTGAAGTGACATCGCCGACAGGCGTGGCTTTGGGGCTCGCTGAGCGATCGCTGCTTGAGTTATAAAAGCGCGAACAAAAAGCCCTTTTTGACAGGACTTATACGGTAGCGCTTTGTGAAAGGACTTGTTGGAGGTGCGCTTGTTACAGAGGACTGGTTGGAAGCGCGCTTGTGAAAGGACACTTGTTGGAACCTTGTGCTAAAGCAGGACATTGGAGAGAGGGGGCGTTTGGCACGAGTGTGCACTTATTACATACGCCGCTAGGACACCAGCCTTCCCCCCGTTATATAATTGTCCGTTCGCGTTCCACTACACGCGGAGCTGCCTGCTGGGTTTCGTCTGTTGGACCGGAGCCTGGACCGGAGCCGGGCTGGAGCCTGGACGCGCTGGTGACCATCAACCATCTACAATCCCCGTGTGAGTGTGTATGTGAGACGGGCCCGTTTGTCCTGGGGTATTAAGAATAAGACTGTTTAAGGCTGCCCTGTGTGCTTCTTCTTCCTCTTCCTACCCCGGACATTTCTTTAGTTTCCTCTTCTTCTTGTACATTGTAAATAAATTGCTTTGTTCTTCTTACTTTCTGGATTTCCTCTCCATCCGATCGCATCCGTCTTTTCTCCATTGGGTAAACGTGGCACGATCGGAACCGCCATAATCGGATTTAGTCTTTGCTAACGGCCCGAATCGCGGCTCGCTTCGCTCAGCGTATCCAGTAACGCCATGGTTCGGGCGGGAGTTATTTCCCTGCTTCACGGTCGGTGTTAGTAATTAGGTATTAGGACGAAGTTGACCAATAACCCCACCTAATACCGACTGGAAGGAGCGTATAACTTCCAGGACTCGTGTCGGCAAGATAAAAGAACAAGGGGATTAACCCCCCCTTGATAAGGGGAGAGCCGACGTTCGAGATCCGCAACAATGTATATACAGTCACGTGAAAAAGTAAGAACACCCCATGTAAAGTTTTGACTTTTTCAACATATTTCAACATACAGCTATTTGATCTTCATTTCAACAATATTGACAGCTAAAGGTGATATCTATCTATAATTCCACTAATCTCTGTGTGTATGTTTGTTTGTATGTTTGTCTGTGACCGCTGTTTCTCGACAACTACCGGTCCGATATACTTGAAACTTGCCAGGTATATTGCTGGGGACCCGAGGATGTGCCTTTTCAAGGTTTTAAATTAATCGCAGAAGTAGTTACCGAGCTATGTCCAAAAAACGATTCAACCAATCAGAGAGCAGCGAGCTATCACGTGTGCCGAACGTGGCGAACAGACTCTGCCTCGGATGGCACATTTGAGAGCGTATTCATTTATTTCCTGTCGGCAAACTATGTTGGCGCTATGTTGGCGTTAAACTATGTTTTAAAACTAATTAAAACTAATTTGCGATTCTTTCGCTTTGCGATGCGATTTGCGATTGCGTTAAACTCGCTCGGGCGTTAAACTATGTTTTAAAACTAATTAAAACTAATTTGCGATTCATTCGCTTTCCTGCGCATTTGTGCACGCGATGGCGATTTCTTTACCAAACTCCGCAAGCGCCAAGCCGTTAGCTTTGGACCAAACCATTTCATGTAAATAGAGGGGGGGGATTGTCACCGTACTCGCAAGCCGTTCGCTTTGGACCAAACCATTTCATGTAAATAGAGGGGGGGGATTGTCACCGTACTCGCAAGCCGTTCGCTTTGGACCAAACCATTTCATGTAAATAGAGGGGGGGGATTGTCACCGTACTCGCAAGCCGTTCGCTTTGGACCAAACCATTGCATGTAAATAGAGGGGGGGGATATACTTTTAGATATATATATAGTACGGGCATGCCCTAGTAATATAACAAATATCATGAAACATTTACATTTTGTAGTCCATTGTATAATATAAATAAACATAAATGCAAATTTCCCATGTGGAAAAAGTAAGTACACCCTTTGCTCTAATAGGTGGTATTGCCCGGTTTGGCAGAAACAACCTCAAGTAGGCGTTTCTTATAACTGTCTACCAGTCTCTGACATCGACTGGGAGAAATTTTTGCCCTCTCCTCCATGCAGAATTCTTTCAGCTGTGCGATGTTTGAGGGGTTTCTTGCATGCACAGCTCGTTTCAAATCCCCCCACAACATCTCGATGGGATTTCGATCTGGGCTTTGACTTGGCCATTCCAGAACCATCCATTTCTTTCTTTTCAGCCATTCCTTGGTGGATTTACTGGTATGTTTAGGGTCATTGTCATGTTGCAAGGTCCACCTTCGGTTGAGCTTCAACTCTCCGACAGATGGCCTCACATTATCCTCAAGCACCCTCTGGTACAATGAAGAATTCATGGTGGATTCTATGATGGTGAGCTGCCCAGGCCCTGATGCAGCAAAGCTGCCCCAAACCATAATATTTCCACCACCATGCTTTACAGTTGGTATCAGGTTCTTGTGGTCAAATGCTGTCTGGTTTTCGCCAAACATGTCTTCTGGTACTGTGGCCAAATAGCTCTATCTTTGACTCATCTGTCCAGAGCACATTGTTCCAGAAGTGCTGGTCTTTGCCTAGGTGTTCATTGGTAAACTTTAGTCTTGCCCTGATGTTCTTTCTGGACAGCAAAGGTTTCCTCCTGGCACACCTCCCATATAGATCAAATTTGTGCAGCCTCTTTCTAATGGTAGACTCGTGCACTTTGACATCAGCAGTGGCAAGAGCTACCTGTAGGTCCCGTGATGACATTCTGGGGTTCTTAGAGACTTCTTTCAGCATCTTGCGGTCTGCTCTCGGGCTGAACTTGCTGGGGCGGCCTGGCTTGAGAGCTTGACAGGCAGAGCGTATGTACATGGCAGTGACGTCATTACGTGCGCTCATTGAAAGCTGGAGAACTGAAGATATATTTGGATTGGTTGCTCCTGGCTGCATCCAGGCGATTCCATATAATGCGTGGACACCAGAGATAATGTGCCATGTGGCAGATGGTACTTATCGCTCCCATTAAGGTACAGCAAAGCTGGATGGGACACCTTGCTGGCGGTTCTCCACTGATGATATGAAGGTCGCATAGTGACTGATATAAAAACCGAAAGGTTCACAGAGTTACAAGTGTATGGAAGCCTCACTGCGTTGCCCTGATGAAGCCCCAACAAGGGCGAAACCAGGTCGGTAACTGTGAGTTTTGCATGCACTTGTGACAGTATCTGAATTTATAATCCGTAATGAGCTAGACTACGGATTTTTATGTTAAGAAAATAGGCCTTTTATGTTTTGAAAAGCGGAAATGTTTTTTTTTTATGTGAAAAAATCCCGAAATTTTTTTTTCCCCCGTTTTATTCATTTTTTATTATTACCAAGTTTTTCAGAAATCAGTCAAAAAAAGAACAAAAAATGGTAAGCTTTTTCCTGCACAACATTAAGCACTCTGGGCTAGTAAACAGGTAAAAAATGACGTTCAGGTACCTTTATTGCAACCGCATTGTTTGATAAGTAGAGGACTAGAAGAAATTGACAAGACCCTTTTAGGAATGGTTAAAGTAGGTGTTTGAAATCATTATCTTGGTAATGTTCTCCTTGGTGAGGCAGTGTCGGCGGTTGGTGAGGACGTTTCTGTCGATGGAGAAGGACCTTTTCACGTCGACGCTGACGATGGGGCAGTACCTCAAGAGGGGGATGTTGGCAAGCTTGACTCCAGCCGGCACACCAACCTCAGATCCGTGCTGATCTCCATCCAGGATCAAAGCCACTGTCCTCAGCACACCAATGTCGGGATTGCGCTGGAGCACCGCCTTGAACTTGGTGAGCAGGATCTCCTTACGGCAGCCTCGGATCTTTTCGAGCTCCTCCTTGGCCTGATCAAGGAGCTGGAAGGCCTTGGCCAGCTCCATGCCGGCCTCCTCCAGCTGCTTAAGGATCTTCGGGATGAACGACACGTGGGCATTTAAGAAGACCAAACTGAGCTTGATGTCCGCCTTTCCGAACAGGTCCTTGGCACTCCGGATTGCCATCGCGTCGTCATCGTTCAGCTGGTCCACAATGTCCTTGACGGCCTCGAAGTGCTCGGCGTAAAACACCGCGGCGTCGATCCACGTCCCCCACCGAGTCAGAATGGGCTCCGGGGGGAGAGAAAGATTGGGCTGCTGCTCCTTCCAAAGGACAACACGCGACGGGGCTTTGACGAACACCTTCTTCGTCGTGGCAATCAGGTCGTTGACGTCCTTTGGACATTTCTCGGACTGTCTCGCAGACACGGTGGAGCATGTGGGCAACGCAAGTCACATGCAGCAAGTCCGGGAAGAGTTCCTTCAGGGCATGGCCGGCCTTGATCATATAGGCCGCGGCGTCGCTGACGAGGACCTTGAGGCACTCCGGCTTGAAATCAGGCCAAAGATAGTGCAGCGTGTCATTGACTGCGCGCACGATCTCCCCGGAGTTGGTCTTCTCCAGAAACATGCACTGGACGAGGTGGGGACGAAAGTACCCCTCCTTGGACAAGCGCCCCGCGATGATGTTGGCCACATATCGACCTGCCGAATCGGTCGTCTCGTCGACGGACAGCCAGATGGGCTGCTGTCCGAGGTTGGCACGGATCCCCGCCAAGGCCTCGTCGTAGCACTTGTCGAGGTAGTGCTTTAGAATCCAGCTTTCATCAGGGATCTGGAGAGTGATGTGCTTCTCCAGGAACGACCGGAGGGCAGGGTTTTCCAATTTAGACCATGGGATGCCAGCGGCCAGCCTGGCCTGGCACAGCTCCTGAGCCACGACGTCGCACTTGTGCCTCTTTCCGCCACCAAAGTCCTCCATGGTGGCTTGCGTGACCGTCCTCTTCTTCTTCAAGGCCAAGTTGCTCTTGTGGCGGTCTCCTCGGACATGTTGGGCCAGCTCAGACTTCTGCTTCGCCCGGAAAGTCTTTTCACAAGCTCGACAGAAAGCCGTGTCACTCGACACGTACTTGAAGGTGGCCCCATCACCGCCAGCGTTGAATTCCTTCAGCCACTTGTCACGAAGAGCAGCACTCATCTTGATAGGAGACTTGTTCGCACTTTGTATACACTCTCTCACTGTAGTACACCGCCTCACTGCTGTACACGCTGGGGACGCAACGCATGCAAGTGGACGCAACATTTTGTTTTTGAGATCGATCGCAGTTAAAAATTTTGATCGCAGTTAAAAATTTCGATCGCAGTTTAAAATTTCGAAAGATTCCCTCATTTTTTTTGCGTTGCCAGACATTTTCGACCAAAAAGGGCATTTTATTTTATTTTTCCCGAAAAAGGGCGAAATATTTTTTTTCTCCGAAAATAGAAAAATAATTTTTTTGCGCGCAAAAAAGCCGTTTTATGTGAAAAAATATTTTTTCTTTTTTCGCATAAAAATCCGATGTGCAGTAATGACGCACTGCTAGATGGTTCCTCTGGAGCTTTGCAGGCAATGCGGACATGCATGGCGATGA
The DNA here is from genome assembly GCF_964187855.1 of Myxine glutinosa. Lineage (NCBI taxonomy): Eukaryota > Metazoa > Chordata > Myxini > Myxiniformes > Myxinidae > Myxine > Myxine glutinosa. Next base: position 36,507,107 of record NC_136274.1, on the reverse strand, counting down.
CGTCATGTTGTCCGCTCATTAGGTTGGAGAACCAGATTACAGATACCATTATTAGTAACTCCCAACCGCAACCAGGTCGACTCCATATGATAAGTGGATACCAGAGATAACGTTACCGTGTGGCAGGCGGTGCTTATCGCTCCCAGCAGGGTGCAGCAGCAGCTGTATGGGACACCTTGCTGGCGGTTCTCCACTGATGATATGAAGGTCGCATAGTGACTGATTGATATATATATATATATATATATATATATATATATATATATATATAATATATATATATATATATATATATAATATATACGGTATATATTTGTATATGTATGTATGTGTATATGTATGTATGTGTATATACATATATATAGATATAAACCACCGTTTAGAGGCCATTTTTCCCCGCAAAGCGGGGGTTGGCCTTTTTCGGGGACCGTGGTTGTTGTTTTTTCGTCCCCTTTTTGAAGCAATGTTTTACGGCCGGATGCCCTTCCTGCCGACAACCCTGTTTGTGGCCTTTTTATGACACACAGGGAATTACCAGTGAACTGGTACTCAATTTGCCGACCTTGGAAGGATGACAGGCTGAGTCAACCCCCCTGGCGTTAATTCAGCGATCGACCGGGATTCAAACCCAGGATCCTTGGATCCTGAGCTGGCACCCTAGCCGCTAGCCCGACACCAGGCTCTATATATATATATATATATATATATATATATATATATATATATATATATATATATATATATATATATATATATATATATATATATATATATATATATATGTGTGTATATATCTATCTATATATATATATATATATATATATATATATATATATATATATATATATATATATATATATATATATATATATATATATACATATATATATATATATATATATATAATGATGATGTGGTCGACACCATCTTAGGTCGACTCCATATGATGAGTGGATACCAGAGATAACGTCACCGCGTGGCAGGCGGTGCTTATCGCTCCCAGCAAGGTGCAGCAGCAGCTGTATGGGACACCTTGCTGGCGGTTCTCCACTGATGATATGAAGGTCGCATAGTGACTGATATATATATATATATATATATATATATATATATATATATATATATATATATATATATATATATATATATATATATATATATATATATATATATATATATATATGTATATATATATGTATGTATATATATATGAATGAATATATATATATATATATATATATATATATATATATATATATATATATATACACATACATATATATATATATACATATATATATATATACATATATATATACATATATATATATATACATATATATATATATATACATATATATATATATATATATATATATATATACATACATATATATATATATATACATATATATATATATATATATATATATATATACATATATATATATATATATATATATGTATGTATGTATGTATGTGTGTATATATATATATATATATATATATATATATATATATATATATATATATATATATATATATATATATATATATATATATATATATATGTATGTGTGTATATATATATATACAGTGGAACCTTGACTTACGAGTGCCCCAACTTACGAGTTTTTCGAGATACGAGCCGTCGCTCGGGCGGTTTATTGCTTTGAGATGCGAGCCGAGATTTGAGTTACGAGCTTTCGCCACCCGGTCACGTGGTTATCTTTCCGTGAAAGTACAGTATCTGTCGTATATCGCTGCATTTTTGTTTTCGCATGTTTCTTTATTTTGAGTTTACGCCGCCAGGTGGGTTCCGGTCACGTGGTTATCTTGACGTGCACGTACAGTATCTCTGCCGTCAACTTGTTCAGAGGGCCGGCGATAGCTCGCCTTCTCTTTGTGGAAAACACGGTACTGAGAAGAAGAAGAGGATGATGTGCTTGGATATAAAACACGCAATCGTCGAAAAACATGAGCGAGGTGCCGAGGAGGACGTATATAACAGCAGAGGAGAAGAGCATGCCAGGCCACAACTTGTTCAGAGTGCCGGCGATAGCTCGCCTTCTCTTTGTGGAAAACACGGTGAGATCCTTAACATCCAACAACTAATGGGACGCAAACGGGGCGCCCAGTTTAGCGGTACACACATTGATGAATCACCCTGCCTGTGATTCACCCATGACAGGTTATAGCTGGGTCGGGATTCAAACCCAGGCTGGACAGTTTAGACTTTAGAGTCAAGTGTGCGTACCTCCAGTCCAGGCCATCCTGCCAACTTGTATGCTGCATACAGGTGAAATATAAAGCGCGAGATATTTTTATATATACTGTATATTTTAAAAAAAATTGGTGTGGTTTTTGGTGGGCTGGAACGGATTAATAGCATTTCAATGCATTTCAATGGGGAAATTTGATTTGAGATACGAGCAATTTGAGTTACGAGCTCGGTCACAGAACGAATTAAACTCGTAAGTCAAGGTTCCACTGTATATATATATATATATATATATATATATATATATATATATATATATGTATGTATGTATGTATGTATGTGTGTATATATCTATATATATATTGTTACGGTCCGCGGTTAAGGATGTTGGTTTGCCGAGCGGAGGCACCGCGACCTAACAGTTTCCCCGATTCACCCGATTCACCCAGACGTTGGCCGTATCACGCCCCAGCTATTCAATATGGAAAAGACAAAGACGACGGATGTGAAGAAAAGGAATAAGAAGACGAAAAAAAGGTTGAAAATACGATTACTATTTATTACTATTTACAGGCTCAAAATAACCAAGAAGGAAAGATAATAAAATAATATACAGAAGATTTTAGACACAGTGCAACCTAGCTTATACAAACTTAACTTATTCCCAGGGACAAGACAAAAGACAGACTACGAACACACTTACACGGGGGATGATGATAGGAATGGCAGGTGGATGGCTGGCGGGATAGGGAGGTCCAACTGGTCCTGCAGCACGATCGGCTCGTTGGGCAGCCGCCGTCCCTTCGCGGCCCTGCTCAAAACCGCCGTCCAGGCCCCAAACGGCTGTCGAGTGTTGTTGCTGCTGTGGACGCTGCTGCTGCTGCTGCTGGCGACGCTGCTGCTGCTGCTGCTGGCGACGCTGCTGCTGCTGCTGCTGCTGTGGACGCTGCTGCTGGCGAGCAAGGCGACGAATAGCAGGCTTTGTGCATCCCTGGATGATCTCCTTTCTCTCTCTTGGACCTCACAACCCAGCTCTCTCTTTTGCACCTCACCACGCAGCTCAGCCTTGGACCTCACAACTCAGCTCTTGTCATAGCTCATCTCTCATCTTAGCTCATCTCTCATCTCTAATCTGCTTGGGGAACGTCCCGCGGCGGGTTATATAGGCCCCGCCCCTCAACCTTTGCGAACCTCCTTGATGTTTCTCTCCACACCCTCTCCAAGTCCAACCCCTTGTTCGTGGTTGGTTGAGTGGGGCTGACTCACTCCTCCCCTCTATGACGAGGTGGGGACCCGCCTTTCTTCCCCAACCCTGCCTCGTGGTCAATGGCGACAATTGTTGGTTGGCAATGCGAATGGCAATTGACGAAAGGGGAAATGGAGGTTTTTGGGAATGGGAATGAAGGGAATCTATCTTTTTCACTCGGTGCAATGGAGTGTCATGTTAATGGAAGACAAGGCCTTACCCTAAAACACATAATAAAGATATAAACTACTGAACAAGGGTTTTATCGTGTCCTTCAATGTGTGCTTTATGGAATTAACTACTGGGACGCCCTTTTAACCTTAACACAACACTGGAGGCAGGAGGGGCCAGAATCAAACAATTTATTATACAATACAAAAAAACATAATCCTCATATCCGCAACACTGCACCCTCCTCCTCTTAGGCACGTCCCGGGCCTACAACTTTTATTTAGTGTGACACGTAGGTGTAGTTCCCTCTACTTTTAACCTGACCCTGAGTGCGACAGTTTTAAAACATAGATAAATATGTCCCGCTGCTCCATTGCACCCTACCTAACAGACTCACGCCCACAGTTAAGCGAATTGCGGAATGGTCTTCAAACTACACACTGACGGTGTGGTGTATTATTTACAATTGACGCTATTTTATTTACAAAACGCAACCCAGGACCTGTGATTGTTCTTTCTGGGGGGGGAGACAGTCTGCTCTGCATCAATGCACCATGAAAGCACCCAAAATGCACCAACACACCCTCAAGCACCAATCGGTGCACAGTCACCATTGTTCAATGAAAATAAAAACAACAACCCCTAACCCTGCAGGTGGTCACTTGCTCTTCGGCTCCCTCTGCTGGCTATTATTATTTCTTCCAGATGTTGTCTTTCTTTCATTTTCTTACTGGCGGCCTATTTGCAATGAAACTTGCCCAAACGTGTCCATGTTTATTTATTTTATTTATGGCCCACAGGGCCCTGGCCCTGTGGCCAAGGTCCGCCAGCAAGATTTCGGGCCCTCATGGCCGGTTCCAGCAGAGGGGCCACGCCCCAACCCATGGGGTCCATAAGTGGTGCTCGGCCACAGACATGTGGTCCATAATGTGGTGCATCGATGCAGACAGCTGGTTCTGGGAGTTCCGGGCGCACAATGGCGGACTCACGCATGCTCCCCTCGGCGCCCAATGGCGCACAGGTCATGTGGGAGACAAAAGGGGGGAGAGACAGATGAGCGAGGGGTAAGGTCACAAGGGTACACATCAATAAGGCAATGCAAGGCGAAGTGCGTACGGAGAGCGAAGTGAGAAAGCTCGTCCCTACCGTACGTCACCCCCCCTGTCACCTACTCTACCCTTGCCCTTACCCCATATTTACAAAAATTTACACATTACAAATCCGTCGCTATCGTCACATCTTCCCCATATTTCCCCTACACCAAATTCGTCTCCACAATCCCTCTATCCAAAATTTGTCATCACCCAATTCGTCATCAATCCTCATAAGGAGGAAGAGATGGAACATCAAGCACAATGTCACACCCACGTCATGATGCGTCTCACATTCCAAACATTTGCATCAAAAATAATTAAAACAACCTGGCATGGTGTGGAGGTACGTCATCTCAGGTGAGTGGATGCAGATGGTGCAAGGAGATTTTCATCCTAGCTACTTTCTAAATGACATTAAACACTTTACACTACCCGGGGTCTTTCCCTGCCAATCCATTGGCCATCTTACACTATGGGTTCTAAAAACCAATTCCCATTGACCAAACTGTGGTGCTTCTCAATTTGGGGTCTCACTCCCCCGATTCATCTCCCGGTGCCCTTGCACAATTTCTGGGCTGAGACGTGTAGCTCTCCCAGCAGGTCTACCCACCTGCACACCTCCACCACTGCAGTTGCCACCCGAGCTTACCTAGCTCCTCACCCTAACCTATCTAATTGGGGAAGGCCCCTCCTGGCTCTGTCACCCCTCTCGGTGCCCTCTGGCACTGGGCTACCCGGGTCCGTCCTCCGGATCCTCGGGCCCCATCCACAACAACTACTACCGGCTCCCAGAGCCCACCTGCGGCCTCACCTGGCCGACATCCTCACAGTGGTGGAGTGCCCAAACCAACTACACACACTAACAGGCTACACGCCCAGCCATTTCCACAACACTAATGCACCCATCCAAGTGCCATTCTTTCACCCGCACCACAGATGCCAATATCCAACCACAATTTACCTGTTCCCTCTACCTAACACTTACACTATCCGCCCCGGGTATTCGTGATGGGGGTCCATCCTTCCCCCATTCACACCTTCGCACCATCCACTCCACTCCATAGTTTCCACCATACTCACTCCACAACCATCCATTCCAATACTCCATATATTCCACACTCCATGTATTCCACACTACCATTCTCCATACACCTGTTGTTGCACACCTGTGCAATCACACCTGGTGCCACCTGCACCCTTCTTCCTTCCTGGACCATTTGGTCAACACCACACGCAATCACCACTACTCCCTCATACACTGCTCCATACACCTGTTCAGTTGCACACCTGTGCAATCACACCTGTTCACCATACACACGGCATCATCTAATCTACCTGTTGCCCTGCTAACTTAGTGCTCCCCGTCTTCCCTTTAAACTAAGCACATACCACGTCATTATCATCCAAACTACCCTCTCTATGTCCCCAGCTACCTGTCCAATGTAGCTACCTAACCTTACCGTTACCTATTGTCAATATCTTCTATATCCCTACACACGATATCCTAACCCACCCGGGCTAGTTTTCACTGCCATAAACCCCATAAAACTAGTGCTCCTTTGCCCCCCGCTGTGAGGGATGACAGAGTTGCCATCCCACCACATCGGGGACGTCCCACTATCAATTTTGCTTACCAAATTCCAACCAATCAAAAATTTTCCAATTACTGCCAATTCTATTCACTTTTCTAAATTTCGGATCAAAAACCACTATCACTATTATCATCATCACAGTCCGCTATATCCTAGCCTCGGTGCGTCATGACATTATTAAACTCGGCTTCGCAAAGCCGAGCAATGAATTCGGGTGGTTTGGTCGCCTGCAGGTTGAATCCGTCCGGCTTTCGGCTCAAGGGAGGTGGTTTGGTCGGGCCGAGATTCCACGCACCATCTCAGCGCGGTACCTTGCGGTCCCGGGCCCGATGGCTGAGGCTCGCCCGGTCGGAACCCCGTCCCCACGAGGGGGCACCGTGCCGCTTCCTCCCACTCGCCCTTGAACCGGACCGGTCGCCTCGCCCGACAAGGCCCGGACTCGACCGTGCAGGACGGGGCCAAGCCCGAATCGACAACGACGCTTCGAAGAGAAGCGACGCAGTATCGATTCGCGCCGGGCCTCGCATCCAACAAAGGGCTCCTCGCACCGAGTGCTCGCATCGGCTATCCGTCGCTCTAACCGCTAACCCGGTTACCGTCGATGCTTCACCGGCATGCTCACACGCATACGCTACCCCTTTCACCCTCACCGAGCTCGGTGCTCCAACGCCGTCCGTACATTCCACCAACGCTCTCCCTGTTACACACCACACCTCTCGCGCACACTCTTGCGCACACTCGCCGTTCGCACACCTCGGTCCACACCTCTCCTCCGTTACGTCCTCCGTAACACTCACCATGGGCGTGCACTCTGGCATCCACCCACTAACGCGCTCACATGGGCTCTCCCACACTCGCGCTACCACCAACTCAGGTGTGCTTTCTCGCACACCCTCAGCCATTCCAAGCGTGCATTCTCGCACCCGCTCCACCACCAACTCACTCTCCGGGTCACTCTCACCCTCGCACGTACACTCTGTACACCCCGACGTGCATTTTCGCTCGCACTCGGTCTCACACTCGCGCTTCGTAACACGCTCACCCTTTGACGCACACCTTTTCCTCACACGCGTGCCATTTTTACTCACACGGGACCCTTCACCAACGGATGCTTCCTCGATCCCAAGCGCGCGAAAATTCTTTTGTCGCCAAACATCCTCTTACAAAATCTCCCCGCACAATACACAGCACGACTCACCTGGGGGATCCTTTTCTCCACGCGCACCTGCAAACTTCCATTCGGGTTAAGCACAGCATCGTGATGTGAGCAGGGACTTTGCACATTTTCCATTTCTCCCTGCAATTCCCGGGCTACCTCCGTCATCTCTTCAATTTTAATTCCCAGCACTGCTTTTTCTTTATTCACCTCGACGACCGCTGGCTTTAATAAAATCCCCTCTTCTACCTCAGCGGTCGCCGGCTGCTCCATACCCCGTGTCGCGATTTCTACCCCGGTCCAGTTACCCGTGCTTTTCTCAGCTTCGTTCAACCGGCGCTTCTCGACCCGCGTTACCTCCTCGTGCACCCCTGGGACCCTCTCGTCCACCATGCGGTCTCTGTCCCTCTCCCGTCCCTCATTTACTTCTTTGGCCCGGTCATTTATTCCCTCCAATTTTCCCCGATCACACCTTGTTTTGTCTATCATGGCGTCCATTTTTGCATTCATCTGGATTCGCAATAGTTTAATGCTCACCCAGTCTTGCACAGGGACCCCGGCTTGTAGCAACAAAAGGTTCGAATCCACCGGCGGCGCTGCTACGGTCGCAGTCGCCGTGGCCATGTGCGAGGCGCCATTTTGCACGCCTGAAACCTCGTGCGCGAGAGCACCATTTTGCGCACCTGAAACCTCCTCAACCACATTGCCAATGTTCTCCTCATTGCTCCCCTCCATTTGATCCTGGGTTACTCCTAACCCCTCTTCTAGCTTACCCACCTGCATCCGATCGCCTTGACCAGCCATGGCGCGATTTCAAAATTCGGGTTTTTGTAAAACAAAAGCAATTTCGGTAGTTTGTAATTTTGAGCGCGTTAAGTGCTTCAGGTCCGAATCCGACACTCCTGACACCAATTGTTACTGCCAATAACACAATTGGTGTCCAAAATTTAGGCTAAATAAATTTAGTCCCAGGTTCGAATCCGACACCCCTGACACCAATTGTTACGGTCCGCGGTTAAGGATGTTGGTTTGCCGAGCGGAGGCACCGCGACCTAACAGTTTCCCCGATTCACTCGATTCACCCAGACGTTGGCCGTATCGCGCCACAGCTATTCAATATGGAAAAGACAAAGACGACGGATGTGAAGAAAAGGAATAAGAAGACGAAAAAAAGGTTGAAAATACGATTACTATTTATTACTATTTACAGGCTCAAAATAACCAAGGAGAAGGAAAGATAATAAAATAATATACAGAAGATTTTAGACAGTGCAACCTAGCTTATACAAACTTAACTTATTCCCAGGGACAAGACAAAAGACAGACTACGAACACACTTACACGGGGGATGATGATAGGAATGGCAGGTGGATGGCTGGCGGGATAGGGAGGTCCAACTGGTCCTGCAGCACGATCGGCTCGTTGGGCAGCCGCCGTCCCTTCGCCCTGCTCAAAACCGCCGTCCAGGCCCCAAACGGCTGTCGAGTGTTGTTGCTGCTGTGGACGCTGCTGCTGGCGAGCAAGGCGACGAATAGCAGGCTTTGTGCTTCCCTGGATGATCTCCTTTCTCTCTCTTGGACCTCACAACCCAGCTCTCTCTTTTGCACCTCACCACGCAGCTCAGCCTTGGACCTCACAACTCAGCTCTTGTCATAGCTCATCTCTCATCTTAGCTCATCTCTCATCTCTCATCTGCTTGGGGAACGTCCCGCGGCGGGTTATATAGGCCCCGCCCCTCAACCTTTGCGAACCTCCTTGATGTTTCTCTCCACACCCTCTCCAAGTCCAACCCCTTGTTCGTGGTTGGTTGAGTGGGGCTGACTCACTCCTCCCCTCTATGACGAGGTGGGGACCCGCCTTTCTTCCCCAACCCTGCCTCGTGGTCAATGGCGACAATTGTTGGTTGGCAATGCGAATGGCAATTGACGAAAGGGGAAATGGAGGTTTTTGGGAATGGGAATGAAGGGAATCTATCTTTTTCACTCGGTGCAATGGAGTGTCATGTTAATGGAAGACAAGGCCTTACCCTAAAACACAGAATAAGGAAATAAATTACTGAACAGGGATATTATAGTGTCCTTCAATGTATGCTTTATGGAATTAACTACCGGAACTCCCTTTGACCTTTATACACACTGGAGCAAGGAGCGCTCAGACTAAAACAATAATTCACAACCATTTACTATACAATACAACACAATCAAAAAAACTCAATCCTCATATCCGCAACAATATATATACGTATATATATATATATATATATATATATATATATATGTATGTATGTATGTATGTATATATATATATATATATATATATATATATATATATATATATATATATATATATATATATATATATATATATATATATATATATATATATATATATATATATATACATACATACACACACACACACACACACACACACACACACACAGACTTGGCATTTAATATGGAATTTTTTTTTTTCTTGACTTGGGTTTACTTTCTTAACTCAGTATATCAATCTGGTGAGTTTCTTTTACACTTTGGTGATTTATTTGTTAAAAGAACCATGTCACTGATTGTCTGTCGCAGCAAGAAGTCAACAACAGGATTATATCACAGGTGGCGTGGCAAAATGTACGGACAGGTGCATTTGATGATTGGCTTCACAGTCGGGTATACAAGGGTTGTTGCGTTCTGTATTAGTGGAAAACAGCTGCTGCACGTCTCCAAAAGTTATTGCCACTTCCTCTGGAGATGGACCGTCAACTCGACAATGCTGTTTGTCATGGAATGGTGGCTTTACGAAATGACGGCATGAAACAGCGTGCTATTGCTCGGCAGTATGGCATCACTCAAGGTCAGGTGTCAAAGATCCTGAAACGAAATGCTCAGAGGGGTGTCCCTACTCCAATACTGAGGCCAGGACGTCCCCGCAGAACCACAAGGAGGGATGATCGCCAGCTGCAACGGTTAGTCCGCAATGGCCGTACCAAGTCAGCTAATCGGCTTCGGGCTGAGTGGCAGCAACTGACAAATGTGCCTGTATCCAGAAGGCTAGTCAACCAACGACTGGTTCAAGCAGGCTATCGTGCCAGGCGTCCCCTGAGAAAGCCATGCCTGACCAGATAACACCGCCAGCGCCAATTGCAGTGGGCCAGAGAGCACCGTCAATGGCAGCCAGGACACTGGAATCACGTGATCTTCAGTGACGAGTCTAGATTTCTGGTCTATCGTCAAGATGGCCGCGTCCGAGTGCACAGACAAGTGCATAAAGCCTACAACAAAGATTGTATAGTGCCAAGAGTCCAAGCTGGAGGTGGTGGGGTGACCGTTTGGGCTGCTTTTCATGCAGGGGGCAAAACTGACCTGGTTGTTCTGATTGGAAAGCTGAACCAGTTCAAGTACAGTAGTCTAGTAGGAAGACTAGGTCCCCCTGCACCCCCCGGAGATATACTTCTAATCAGTGTTTCTAGATTGGAAACAATGTGTAGAAAATGACTAGCTATGGCCCCAAGCTGAAAAAATGTCCCACATACCATTTTTATGCAAATTACTGCTGCCATTATCAAAAAAAGACTAGGTCCCCCTGCACCCCCCCGGAGATATACTTCTAACCAGTGTTTCTAGATTGGAAAAAATGTGTAGAAAATGACTAGCTATGGCCCCAAGCTGAAACAATGTCCCACATACCATTTTTATGCAAATTACTGCTGCCATTATCAAAAAAACGATTTTTGACATATCTCAGCCAATATTGCAGATAATTGAAAAATGAAGGTGTCTAGACCCATGTTTTGAAGGGCATAGATCATGATAGAACTATTCATAACATGATTACATGTGTCTATGGTATACTAGTATGCTAATTAGTGCTTTATTTACAAAATAATCACAGTTTTACGAAATAATAGACTCATATTAAGGTCCGTCTACACAGACGTTAACACAAAGTTTTATTTTTCTAAATACCCTGTGAAATTCACCGAATGCCCTGTGAAACCTGGGATTCTTCTCCAGCTTTTTCAAGGGCCCGACTTTTCCCTTCCCTTTGAAGGCACTGGTGCAGTCTTCTCCGCTGAACACATAGTACCCCAGGAGAGTGGCACAGTAGTCCTCTCCCAGGGATTCTGCCAGCTCAGAGACGTTGACAAGTTGGCGATGCTTCCCTGACCCTGTATCCAGGTACACCGTCAGCTTGATGTTGTGGGCATGGTGGAGCAGGATCAGGAGGATGTCTGTGTCCGGTGTTCTGACTACAGCGTTCTTGTATCCGATGGTAGCAGCATGATGGAGGTACAGAACCACCCTGGTATCAGTCTCTTCCTGGTTGCTGTAGATCGTGGGGAGTTCACGTACCTCGACCTGAAACACAAAAAGGCACCGCATTTCAATCACCAGTCACTGCCAGTTTCAGTATATCTCCGGGGGGTGCAGGGGGACCTAGTCTTTTTTTGATAATGGCAGCAGTAATTTGCATAAAAATGGTATGTGGGACATTTTTTCAGCTTGGGGCCATAGCTAGTCATTTTCTACACATTTTTTCCAATCTATAAACACTGATTAGAAGTATATCTCCGGGGGGTGCAGGGGGACCTAGTCTTTTTTTGATAATGGCAGCAGTAATTTGCATAAAAATGGTATGTGGGACATTTTGTCAGCTTGGGGCCATAGCTAGTCATTTTCTACACATTTTTTCCAATCTAGAAACACTGATTAGAAGTATATCTCCGGGGGGTGCAGGGGGACCTAGTCTTTTTTTGATAATGGCAGCAGTAATTTGCATAAAAATGGTATGTGGGACATTATTTCAGCTTGGGGCCATAGCTAGTCATTTTCTACACATTTTCTCCAATCTAGAAACACTGATTAGAAGTATATCTCCGGGGGGTGCAGGGGGACCTAGTCTTCCTACTAGACTACAGGGCCATTCTGGAAGAATCATTGCTTCCATTTGCTCGTGCAGCCTTTCAAGGAAACTGTCTTCCAAGATGACAATGCACGGCCTCATCATGCTCGCATGATCCAACACTTTCTTGCTGACCGTGGTGTGGAGCATATGGAGTGGCCTGCCATGTCCCCGGATATGAATCCGATAGATAACTTGTGGGCAGAATTAACGCGTCAAATCGACCACTTGGACCAGCAGCCGACCTCTGTGCGTGAATTGCAGCAGGCTATTTTCACTGCAAGGCAAGCGATTCCTGTCCAGACCTTGGAAAATCTCGTGAACAGCATGCCTCAACGTGTACGTGCTCTCCTGAATGCTCGTGGGGGTTACACGAAGTACTGAACTGTAATTTTACTGTCCGTAATCCCAGTCGTAATTTAACTTTTGTTTTTGTTAAAAAAAAAATTAGGCTAATGTGCAAAATAAAGAGATACTTCTGGAAAACGTACAGAAGTTTAACACAGTTCTGTCCATGAATTGAGTTCGATATCAGTTGACATCACTTTCAAGGATCAATTTATTTGTTTCGAAATGTCAAATGTGGTTTTTGTTTTTTTTAAAGGTCACATTAACAAAATCTAGAATAATTTCAACATAATTCCAATGAACTTTTGGTTCTAAGACATCTTGAAAAGTAAGTTCACCCCCACAAAAAAAATATTCCATATTAAATGCCAAGTCTGTATATGACAAGTTAGAACTTCGTGTCGGGTTCACGGTTTTGAAGTATTGCGGTTGACAATTCCTTGGCCCACTGTATGCATTGTAATGCTTGATCTCTCACCAGGTCAATGACACCATCCACACCATGCGCAGACAAGACCTTGCTGATGATTTGTTGGAGATAGAGCACAACGGCGACACAAATCGCTATCTTGTGGTGCGGAAAAAGCTAGACGCTAGCAAGGTGAGCCACTTGGTAGCGAGATGTTCCATGTTCATGTGTAAAATACTTTTTTTCACAAAACAGTCTTTTTTGTCAAATGTGTCGGGCAATTTCCAGGCATGAAATGAGGAAAGATTCCAAGACTGACCTTCATATTGTTATGGTCACGGGTTTCGGGGTTTACCATGAAGGGGATCCTCGGTTTCTCCTTGGACCCTAGCACCTGGAGCCACCAAGCGCGGATAACTTTACGATCTGGCGTGTTGAGGATCAACCGGGAACGCCAATTCGTCAACTAAATCTCCCTCGGTCCACCGTCTCATTACTATTTATCTGGGGGTGACGTGGCTTTCTCATCGGGTTTCGTGACCTCAATGCGCACTGATCATATCTTATGTTAATCAGGTGCTGCGAGTGTATATCTGGTTGCGTATTAATGATCAGCATTTGGTAGAGCGCATACCTCCACCAGGCTGAACAGTTTACATTTTTTTATCCCAATGATAGGCCAGGTCTGGATCCGGATACGGATTCAAATCTTCACCAAAATTAAATTTGTTCTTCCTTTTCACACACCCAACCTCTCCGCCACGTTTTGTCCGAATCCGTCCACAGCGGGGTCATGCCCCGGTTGGGGGTCATACCCCACCCCTCCAGGTTTGGCTGCCAGGGGCAAGGGTCATGCACCACCCTCTTTTGCCCTCTGGTGGCACGTCCATTGGTGCAGACAAGCCTCCTGGCGCCATCCTCGCCCACGAGTCTGGCATCCTCGTACCGCTTCCTTGGACTGGGCCACGGCCTATAACTCTCCACTTAACATTGGACAGACTTTTATTGCTCCACATTTGCTGTGCGAATGTCTGACCAGCATCCAGATAATTTAGTGGGCAAGTGGAGGGTCGGCGCTGTTGAAGCAACCATGGGAAAATTCGCTCATATTTGTGCTTACCAGCAATGAGGCTTGTCTGGTCACGGTGAATGCGCGCCAACATCATGGTGTCCCTATACACATACAGCAAGAGCTGCTGATGGCAGGCTGAAAATGTAAGCAGATTCGTGGAGCGTTATGGTGGTTGAGTGGTGAATGTCTGGTGGTTGTAGGGTTGTGGTGTAGCTGGTGTGATTGAGCTGCGGTGGTTAAGCGGTGCTTATCAATAAAAGTACAATGTTGGTTGTTGATTCTTGTTGAAGGTGGTATGTGTTTTGTGGTGCTGAGATAGTTGGTAGTTTGGCAGCGGTTCGTTGTGGTTGATGCGGCTCATTGTGATGGTGGTGGTGATGGTTTGAATTTGGTGCGAACATTTGAATGATGATTTGGCGTGGATACGCAAATGAAGTGTACTTTGCTGCTTTTCTTCCATGGTGACTCGATCGGGATAGTGCTTTGCTTTGAAGAAAGAGAAAGAGGAAAGCCTTAGTTAATCCCACACAACGCATATTTCCCTTGAAACCCACTACACATAAGGGAGGGCTATCTGAAACATTTAATAATGAAATAACTAAACTCGGGAACCTGTATGTGGTGTGCCATTGCTTGGGAAATTACGGTTTCGCAGAACCGTCAGTATTATGCAGCAACTGTGTGAGAAATGAAGTTTGGTGGCCAAACCCATTGGGATTTATTGCTGACGATATGGAGAAGGGTCACTACCCATTGAAATGTAGGATTAATCGGGATGCATTTTAAGTGGTGTGTACATTTCTAGAATATTGACAGAAGAAAGTTATTCAATTACAAATTTGACCTTTCTGCATCATTAATGAGGGGTGGCTGTGCTGCTGCTGCAATAGGGCAGAAATTTGGAATTTGGCCAAGGTACTGACCCACAATGGCCTACTCTTTTAAATACACATTATGGGATCCATAACATCCACCAAAAATAAGCAAGCAGGCAAGACATCCAGCTTGATATCCCTCTGAAGGTCCTACTAAGCGAGTCAACACCCTGTCTGTTGCTGGCAAATGCATATTGGACTGGGATTCAAATATGAATTTGGCCTGCCAGTTTCATAGTTGCCAAGGTGTGACTGTGTCACGCCCAATCTGTTAAGCACCTGGGTGACAATTTTTCACTATGTTGGGAATCGACTGGAGAGAACATTTATTTATTTATTTATTTATTTATTTATTTACTTACTTACTTGTATGCAGCCTGTAGCTGCTTGGCTGCATCATTTTCTGGGGGTGCAGCTGTGCCGCTGATGCAATTCCCCCTTACCAGCAGGCTGGTACTCATTTTGCTGACCTCAGAAGATGACAGACTGAGTCGACACACATGGTGTCGACTCAGTCTTAAGACTCCCTAGGATCTTAAGCCAGCCACTCTAACCTTTAAGCCAATACCTGGCTTAGAGACAGCATAATGAGGCATATGTAAGGATTAAAAATGCATATATTTTATTTTTCTGCCCAGTTATATGTACTTATTTTGAAAAAGATGTGCAATCTTAGCTTGGCTCGTTGTTAGTATCTCTTTCGTATAACTTTTTCGATTGCTCCTTGTAAAACAGGCAAATGGTCCACAGCAATATCACACTCCAGTCTTGCACTGTGCACTGGTAGATTCTAATGATTGCAATTTTTTCCTCGTTTTTCTGGTGCCAGATGAAAGAAAATGTCATGACAACTGAGCTATCATTGGCATTCCCACTGGAGACGTCTGGCATTCCAGACAAGCAGCCGGTTTTTGCCTTCCTGCCACTTCGCAACTATGGATTCCGCTTCATGATCCAAGGTTTGAGCCCTAGTTTTCTTGCAGTGAGGTCCCACATTTATGAAGCGTATGATATATAATGGCGCTACCTCCTCGATCTTGCTATTATCAAAATTGGTGATGGATGGTTTCATGGAGGAGTGTGAGTCTAATGGATGATGTGATTGTGCATTAGCTCGAAAATTATTAAACCAAGTAAATTACACAGATATGCAATACCGTATTTATTTATTGTTTACAGAATAACTTTTTGAATATTGTTTAAGTACTTTTTAAATATTAATATATATTTAAAGTTTTCTTCTTTTCAACCTGGAATCCCAAGTTCAAAACACTTGTAAACGCTCATCTACTTGTAATTTTCCTGGAAAAGTATGCTGATTAGTGCCGAGCGATGGCTGCTGCGCATGAGCAGTAGGTAAATCACACCTTGAGCCTGGATATTGATGGTGTATTGGCTGCTTTTAGCGTTTAGTGTGTTTAGTTTC
This sequence comes from Myxine glutinosa, assembly GCF_964187855.1. Lineage (NCBI taxonomy): Eukaryota > Metazoa > Chordata > Myxini > Myxiniformes > Myxinidae > Myxine > Myxine glutinosa. Next base: position 36,490,598 of record NC_136274.1, on the reverse strand, counting down.
TCTCAAAAGATATACCTGCGTTAAATGCAGCTCTATAAAATAAAGCAACTGATATGATATGGAATGCATAGTTTCCAAGATGTAATTTAAATGGTATATCATTAAGCAATAAACGTCAAAACAAACGACTACTCAAGGTGCCAAAAGTGCTTCTGGCGGCAAGCAGCGATCCGTTTGAGTTTGCTTTGTCTGTGCACGAAGGTAAGCACTCAAGGATTGTCAAAGATCATGTGAAAGATCGAGAAGAAGAGCGTCCTCGGTGTGCAGAGTTTTGGCACCGAGGACAAGGACAAGCAGGCCATCTCGTTCTTCTCTCATATCACCGATCTTGTTGGACTGAACGGAACGGGAAAGACGGTGTTGTGTGTTTTATTTATTTTTTTGTTCATCCCATTTTGTCACAACATGGGATTGCATGGCATTTATTATTCGCAGAGTTCCACATCAAAGGCATTATTTTAAATGCCTGAACATGATCAAATATGACTTTCTTCACAAATGTCCCAATTAGCAAACAGCTTGCGTGGTATGTTCCATTGGCAAGCAGCTTGCTTGTTGCGTTCCGTTAACAAGCAGCTTTCTTGTTGCGTTCTATTAGCAAGCAGCTTGCTTGGTGTGTTCTGTTAGCAAGCAGCTTGCTTGTTGCGTTCTGTTAGCAAGCAACTTACTTGGTGTGTTCCGTTAACAAGCAGCTTGCTTGTTGTGTTCCGTTAGCAAGCAGCTTGTTATCGCTTTGCAAGCCAGACGTTCCGTATCAACAGCTTTGCAAACTGCTCGTCCAGTCGCTCGGCAAACGGAGCAAAGCGATTTCGTCCAGGTAAAACTAGGTTTGATTTTATACAAATTGCAACACAATTATGAAATAAAGAGTATGAACAAATGTAACTCGATGACTCTTCGGTTTGTTTTTATGTGGATTGTTGTTGTATGCTACATGGTTCTCAAGGCTCGAATTACATTATTTATATTATCATGATATTATCACGATAATCATGATGATGAGGTCCATTATCGTGAAATAGGTTTTTTTTCCATTATTGCCCAGGCCTAATGCTGATGTCCCATCATGTGATTGTCCTGGTATGTGATAATGTAGAAACTCCTCCATGAGCCTAAATCGCTTCATTTAAGCAAAATAATTACCAATGCAAGTGATTTTTGTTGTCATCTTAACTCTAACCTGACCAAACAGGAGATTTTGATGTTCCTTCATCCCGGGAAGATGTGGATCGCGATAGCATTTGGAACCAATGGCTTCGTTCAGAGCTTCCAGCATTGTTTCTACGGGCTCTACGCACCTTTCAGGTGAAAACATGTACATTTATGATTTATCTGAGGTTGCATCATTCCTCCAGCCTTCTTCTTCTTGACTTCAAACGTATCTGCCTGCCTGGCAGACACACACTCACACACCTGCACGCATGAAAGCATGCATTCGCACACGCATCACCACCACCAGACACACACCAGACAACATAGAACTTGACTTTAGACAAACAACCATTAACCTTGGGGGAAGTAACTTCCAGGAGCACTGACTTTAGGTGCCCAACGGTGCCATCTTGTAGGAAAGTTATTTCTCTCTGCAGTCAGTGGGGCAATATAGGAGAAATCTTCTCTCCCCTCCATGGGAGGACGACACACAGGGTTTATCCATGATCTATTCTCTAAATGCTGAGCATCAATAACAGCATGTCTCTCCTACCATATGCAGAGCAGATGCCCTAACCACAATGCCACCGAGTTTGGTCACTTGCACTAATTTTCTGGTCTGGTCACTTACAGAGAAATCTTAGTGAGTCTCGTCAAGTTTGTGGTTTGAAGTTCCACATTTTGGAAAGTAAAGATGTCTTTTTCACACCTGTCCATGGTATTTTTGGTCAAAAAGAGCAGGAATCTTAATGTGTTCACTGCCAATTTATAGTTACAATTGAATTTTTTGACAATTGCTTTTTGTTTTTGTTTTTTCCTTTGACAGAAACATCGTTGCTTTAAAAGCTTTGAGGGCCTCTGTCACTTTTTGAAGTTCGTGCCCCTACCAGATGAGATTCTCGACTTTTTCCAGCCTGTGGCACGGCAAATCATGCAGCAACTTAAGGCTTTGCCGTGGCTGCCCGCAAGAGAAGGTCCAGGTCTGCAATTATTCTGAATCTTGTCCAACTTTATAATTACGTGAAATACTTGATTCTCCAAATTAATTTACCATTATGACATGTCATCTTAATTTACCATTACGAGCAAAGAGCCCATCCTTACGAACGGGTTAATTCCCCCACTTTTATTATTTGTGACTTGTAATATAGGCTACCACCAGGTTGTGTTATGTGATGCACATTTGCATTGAGGAAATTGTGGTTTTCCCTCCACCCCGAACGCCAAGGGCGATGAAATTTACATTGCCTAGAATTCTCCCATGTATCCTGGGAGTACAACCACCAGTTCAGGTTTCAACTCATTCTGTGCAGCAGTAATGTTCCCATTTCCAGGAGTATGAATTTGCTTTACTGTTTAAAACTTTATTGTGTACACCTCGAGTACACTCATTAGGTTTCAACTCATTCCGTCCAGCAAGTTATATTAGGAGAGCACAGAAGTCAAACAAACACACAAACAGTATCCTTACTATAATTCACGCACTAGTGTGTTTGTTTGTGTGTTTGTTTGATTGTCGCACTAGCCTTCTTGCAGTTCTGGGCCGATTACATCCAGACTTGCTACATAGGATTAGCATGACCCCAATTAGTGTACAGGGGTGTTTTCATCTTTTCTGGTGGTAATAGTGGGGAAGAGGGGATGCAGTTTCTCTGTGTAAATGTGTATCGTATAGGGCTGCCTCCAGGTGGGAGAGGGTATTACAAGTACCCACCCTTTACAGTGCAGTGTTCCTGTTCCCACGTTTTCCATTGCAGTGAGGTGTTTGGAATTATAAGCAGTATGCGTGTTATTTTTGCTTCATGCAGCACGTAGCCTGGGTTATTTTGTACACCGCACCTTTCCTATTCCATCTCCGGGAGCTGCATGACTCAAGCTGAATGGGAGGGAGTACTCAGTTTTCACTCCATTTGTTTGTTTTCTTTTCTTTTTTCTTGTTCGTTTGGCCGGCATCCTTTGAGCTAGGAAGCTGAAATTTGGGCACAATGGTGAGCAAGTGCTTTGGCAAAAAACTTATTTCCGTTGAGCAATTGAGGCAACTAGAAGTTGCCTATACACCACCCAAATAAAGTAATATGTCAAAATAACGTGTTGCATGCTTGGAACAAGATCACCCGTAGGGCGGATACTCTGCTAGTGATATTTAATATTATAATTCCCTCATTTATATGACTATTGATGATGCAGACGATTGATGATGATGCAGACGACTGTATTTGTAGGCAGACGATTGATGTATTTTATTAAGATTTATAGTAACCACGACACTGGGAGCGGTGCTGTATGAACGATGCACAATTACCTAGAGAATATGTTTGCTCATTATTTATTTATTTATTGTCCTTTGCCCCTCCGACAAGGTCGGAGATGGGGACATTATTGTGAGCTCCATCCGACCGACCCAATCATTTGTCCATGTACTTTTGTTTACGCGATATTTCAAAAACAGTTCAACATTTCGCTTTCATATCGCAGATATCTATTCTTCATGACATTCTTTCACCCTGATTTGATCACGGTTGATTGGCTGAATTATGTTGCCATGGGAACCATCCCGGAAACTTAACTGGTGTGCGTGATATTTCAAAAAACGTTCAAGATTTAGCTTTCATATTGCAGATATAGCTTTCATGTTACACAGATTTATTCCTCCTACCACACAAAAGGTGGGGGACCCTGGAGTATCAGCTCCTTTTTTTTTTTTAATACTTACCCAAAACCACAAGGGGCATGATTTTTTTTTAATTATCCAAAACCTTTCCATGCACATTCACTCTTCTACTACGAGTACAACCACTAGTTTTCAACTAATTTGATGCTGCAGTTTAGGAATGCAGAGAAGTCAAACAAACAGCCACTTCTTGAATCACATAATGTCACATAATAAATTTTCCATTATTTATAACCTTTGTCCCATCATTATGAGATCAGTAGGTGTTAATATCTTATTATTGTGGATCTGATCCCACCCGATGCAGCTCGTGGCTGCTCGTCGATTCATTCTACCTCTGAAAGGTAAATATACTACCTCTGAGCTTTCCCAACAGCTCTTATTATAAGGGATTATTACACAGAAAATCTATATTTAGTGTCTCAGGCTGTAGGTTTGTTTGTGTTGGATATTGAAGGACCCCCACAAGTGGAATGGAAACATTTTGTTCATTGTCAAACACCATTTTAATACCTCCTATTTGCATTTTAACACTTCATGCATTTATTTTGAGCGCCCAACAAATTCATTTTGTAATTTATTTTCTAGGTGATGAAACTGTATTCAGGCTCCCATCGCAGACTGTTATTGCCCAAGATGCACTGCTGCAGAATATAGTGACTCCAGAGTTCCTAAAGCAGCACCTAGGCCTGGCATACCTGCATGAGAGTGTCTGCAACACGATCGGACAGGCTCGCGCCGCAGCTCTGGGCGTGCGCCACCTTGCCGTCACCGACTTGGTGTCATTGACGCACGCGGCAGCATCTGCAGCAAATGCCCATGGGGAAGGTTAGTGTAAAACAAATTTGATTTCCACCTTTTTTTCTTTTCCTTCTCCACAGAACAGCAAGTAAATATTTCCATCTTTAAGTTCCTTTTGTATAAACTGTTTTAGAGCCTCTATTTGATGAACTCTGGTTTTTATTTTTCCGAACTGTTCTTTTGAACATCTGCGCCAGTGTTTATGAAACATTTCTTATTGAATTATCCTACCTCCACTACTGAGGTTATGTCTTTACCTCTGTTTGTTTGTTGCTTGTCCAAAAATTTTTTTGACACGTATGTTGATCACTCCGGTTTGTGTGTTTGTCTGTCCGCTCACTTATACTTGCCTACAGGTCACAATTTTATAGCAATCTTCACGAAACTTCACCAAATATTATGTTAGAGTTCGTGGTCTGACAAAATCCTATATATTTTTGAGGTCAAAAGGTCAACATAGGTCAAAGGTCAACCACCTTTATCAAATTTCTAAAATCCTCAATTTTCATACAATTGACTTTAAATTTGAATAGGATTTGCATATCAGCTAACTGAATTCAACCACCAACTATTTTGGAGATCAACATAGGTCGCAAGGTCAGCATAGGCCAAAGGTCAACCTCTTTTCTTCAAAATTCTAAAATCCTCAATTTTCATTCAATTGGCTTGAAATTTGAATAGGATTTACATATCGGCAAACTCAACCACTAACTATTTTGGAGATCAACATAGGTCGCAAGGTCAGCATAGGCCAAAGGTCAACCTCTTTTCTTCAAAATTCTAAAATCCTCAATTTTCATCCAATTGACTTGAAATTTGAATATAATTTTCATATCAGCAAACTGAATACAACCACCAACTATTTTGGAGACCAACATATGTCGCAAGGTCAGCATAGGCCAAAGGTCAACCTCTTTTCTTCAAAATTCTAAAATCCTCAATTTTCATTCAATTGACCTGAAATTTGAATAGGATTTACATATCGGCAAACTGAATTCAACCACTAACTATTTTTGAGATTAACATAGGCCAAAGGACAATCACCTTTTTTAAAGTTTCTAAAATCCTCAATTTTCATCCGATTGGCTTGAAATTTGAATCAGATTTTCATATCAGCTAACTGAATTCAATCACCAACTATTTTTAAGATCAGCATCGGCTAAAAGGTCAAGATAGGCTAAAGGTCAACAACAATTTCGAATTTCTAAAATCCTCAATTTTCATCCGATTCACTTGAAATTTGAATGGGATTTACATATCAGCTAACTGAATTCAACCACCAACTATTTTTGAGATCAACATCGGCTAAAAGGTCAACATAGGCTAAAGGTCAACAACAATTTCTAATTTCTAAAATCCTTAATTTTCATCCGATTCACTTGAAAATTGAATGGGATTTACATATCGGTTAACTGAATTCAAGCAGCAACTATTTTTGAGGTCAACATGTCACAAGGTCAACATAGGCCAAAAGTCAACCACTTTTTTCAAATTTCTAAAATCCTCAAATTTCATCCGATTGACTTGAAATTTGAAAGTGATTTTCATATCAGCTTACTTTCATATCAGCTTATCACCAACTATTTTTGAGGTCAACATAGGCCAAAAGGTCAACATAGGCCAAATTTATAAAATTGTCAATTTTCATCTAATTAACTTAAACTTTGAAGACGATTTGCATATCAGGTCACTGAATTCAACCACTAATTATTTTTGAGGTCAAAAGAATGCTCTACTGAGTGCCATTCGACTTTGTGCTGTTTTGTCAAGTGTCGCTCTATGAGTGATTTTTCATTTCTTTGTCTGTCTGTGAGCAGGCATAACTCAAAATTACGAATAAATTACTGATTGATAAATATTTTTTTAACGTGAATCTGCACCACTGAGATATGGGGCCAAAAATATACATATAGAATGATATTTCAAAAAGTTGTGTACGGATTAAGACATTTTGGAGTACGAGTTGGTTAGGTGACGAGAACAAGCCGATTAGGTTCAGGTCTCCATGGAGATCCGGCCTATCAGAGGGATACAAAACGATTAATTCATTAAATGTGGTGCAATTCATAAAATCAACACATCAACAGATTACAAAGGAAAACAATTTTAGAGATTAATAGGGGAGGAATGGTGGTGGCAGTGGGGAGGACAAGTTTAATCACTCCAGAACGTTTAATCTGCTTCAACACAGCAGGTCACTTCATCGTAAAGATTGCATCATAAAGACATGATTTATATTTATTTTATACATTTACTTCAATTGTGACGTGTTTATTTTTGGTTGCCACCGACTTTCCTCTATATTTTCTCAAAGCCCAAAGCCCATTATGCATGATAATGGAATCTAAACCCCTTATTCCCACTGGAAATTGATTTTAACTATCGCGGTGTTGAATGTCGCGGCATTCTCCAGGAACGTAACATTCCCCACTTCCCCCAACCCCCTCCCTTCTTTCCCACACCTGGCCATATTTAAAGGCTTACTGGACCTCAGACTATTGGAACATTTCCCATTTCCCACCTGTATATCCACAAGAAAACAACGGAGAGTAAATTGGAACTAACTTGATAAAGAACTCGTGTTTACCTGGATGGATTTGATTAGCTCATGCTCTTATTTTCTAAACCATTCGACCATTTTTGCAGCTGTGTTGACATTGCCGTACACACTGAACTTCCAATGGTCATGACTGACGACATGACATGACTCTTGTCTGGATGATCTGGTCATTGCATTCATCTCACCTGAAAAATGGTGTCGAGTGTAAATGCGCCAGATTTTTGCCACCTTGTGCATAATTTTCCAACTAATTGTCCTCTGCTTTTGGCCACAGTGGAGAAGTTCACCGTGGTGGGGCAACTGTTGGCTTGCATTCGCCGAAGATTGGAACAAGAACCCGAGCAGGATGATGAGATCTGTACCGCCCTACGCAACCATCCAATAATACCACTTTCAGATGGTCGGTTTGTGACACTGGTTGATCACGAGGTGTTCTTCCCACCTGGACAACGCACCGATTCTGGGTGGTGCCAAGATGACAAAAAGACAAGTAAGATTTTCCTTGAGATGTCATCGTGATATACCTATTATTGTGTGGGGAAGGTCACACAGCAGTGTTTTTTGCTACCGAAGGAAAACTCATGAGCATATGATAACAGAAAAAGTATGTCTATACTGTATTGGGACAACTAGAAACGGTACCCGCCCTACGGGCAGGGCTTCAATTGGGAGGCGCAAATGAAAAGGCAAAATATCAGAAATTGGAGGCTTTTTTTATTTTAAACGATTTATATAAACATCGGTTAAATCATATCACATGCAAATCATCAACATCTAAACAGTATTTGTAGAAGTTCAATAAAAGCCACATCACTGTTCATAGCGGTAAATATTATTCCATCGTGTTTGGAAAATTGGAAATTGGAAAATTGGGAAAACAATATAGCATATTTTACTCCAGGGGCTCCCAGGATTACCCACCCAAAATATCGTTGCGATTGGTTCAGCCGTTTTTTGCTGTACCTGGGAACAGACGGACATTTGGTGAATTATAGTAAGATGAGCGTAGATTTAAAAATAGCACCGCAAAGCGGGCGTAACCCCTCAGCCCATGCATGGTGAAAGGAAGCATTGATGATAATTTGTTATTTGAAGCGAAGTTACCGAGTAGGATTTTGCAGTAAATAAATTTTCGCCCATGAACCCATGATCCCATTTCGCACCCATGAACCTTCCTCTACGCAACCCCAACACACACTGCAAAAATGGAATTAATCGGACAAGCCGTTCTGCTCGAAATTGACGGAAACCAATTTCAAGATGGCTGCCGTGGCGGCCATATTGAAAATCGCAGCGCGCCCATTTTCGAAAAGCACCTTCCTCTACTCAACCCCAACACACACTGCAAAAATGAATTTAATCGGACAAGCCGTTCTGCTCGAAATTGACGAAAACCAATTTCAAGATGGCTGCCGTGGCGGCCATATTGAAAATCGCAGTGCGCCCATTTTTGAAAGGAACCTTCCTCTACTCAACCCCAACACACACTGCAAAAATGGATTTAATCGGCGAGCCGTTCTTGAAATTGACGGAAACCAAAAGTTGACGGATGCCCAGACGCCTTGACGACGCCCATTACGACAATACCCCTTAGCCCAATTTGGGCTGAGGGGTGAAAAGCAGAACTAGTATTTAGACTTAAACTGGAATTTAATGACTAACTCGAAGCATTGGGGATAAAGGGTAGATGAACATTGGCAGGACCAGTACGTAGCTGGGTATAGATGTGTGATTGTGATGTCTGTGAGAGGATTTCGTCAGAAGGTGAATATCCCGTTGGTGCTAATTCATTTCTCGCCCTACAACTAGCCTGCATCCCCACCTCCTCCCTCCCTCCCCCTACTCCACCCCTCAATCCCACTCATCTCTTCCCCAACTGATAAACTGATAGGTTGAACTAATGTGGTTTTGATAGGGCACATACGTGATAGGCCAGATGGTCTCATCCTGTGTCCGAATTGTTTGTACATCCTTGTAAATGCATGTACAGTATAATATTGCACCGTTCCTCCTTTAGAACAAATACAAGTTGTGGTGGATTGTGATCTGATGACTTAAGCTTCCATTTAAAAGCATTCCATAATGGTTGATTTGTCATTATTATTGAGACTGGCCAATGCAGGTATTTCCATGTCTTTGTCCTCGAGCCAGTTCCTAACAGATGCAGCAGTAAGGCAAGGTTTATTGCTACACAGGTGGAAATACGGACTCTTACTGTCGTACTACATCAATGCATAATTTTCCAATATATCACAATAAGGCCCCTTTATGAAGCACAATCTACTTTACAGTTTGGGAGAAAGTATGTACATATTGTTACAGACGTGGCTTGGATGTTATTTACCGAGCGGTTTTATGGTATGACCACGTCTGCACAAGTTACCCGATTGTGCCCGAACGTTGACTAATCGCGCTATGCTAGACCAATGAAGGAAAAAGAAGACACACGGCTGGAATTAATACGACACGACACCAGGGATACGGTTCTCAAAGGTTGTTATTTCAATAATGCGGAAGGTTTAGATTACAGGGACAAGAGGGAAACATAGGAAGGTGGGCACTTAAACACACTTATATTATCCCCGGACAGACGACAGGTAAACGCGGGACAAGGCTGACTCACACGGGGGTTGATGGAAAGGAAAGCGGGTAGCGATCGCTCCAGGTGCACCTGGGCTCAGGGCAGGATCACGTACGGTCCAGTTTAAGAGATGCGGTGGAGGTATTGCAGCGCTCGAGGGGTGGCGACTTCTCTCTCCAGGCTGGGGGCGCATCTGACGTCACATCCGGCGCGGGGCCGCGTATATCCGGCGGGGAGTGACACGCCCTCGGCTCGTTAGCTCCGCCTCGTGGAATCGGCACGTTGCTTCTCATTGGGTGCGTGCGGGGGGTTTACCAGGCTCCGCCCTTGACGAGGAGCTGACAAGGAGCCCCTTCGTGGTAACCCCGTGGAGCGCATGGTCTGGAGCTAATCGAGCCGGTGTGAGGACGCATCCTCCCCCGCTCCGCCGCCATCTCCTCTGTTGTTGTTGTAATTGTTGGGGAAGAAGATGGAAGGAGGTATGGGAAAGGTCCTAAACTCACTACTGATGCCATATAATCACATTCTGGTGCAACGAAGAGTCATAATTAATGGAGACGAGGCCTTAACTGACATAGAATAAGAATAACTAGGAAGATGTCCGAAAGTTGTCTACGTGTGGTGCGGTGGACCTGGGCACGACATTTAATGGGGGAATAAGGGGAAGGTCGGCTCTACTGATTGTTATTTACATGCAATGGGACTAGGGAATGGGGGATTGGGGAAAGTTGGGGAGTATTGGAGAAAATAGGGGAATATTTACAAGCGGATATGGAGGCCAAATTCCATATTCGCAACATTGCACCCTTCTCTACCCTCGGGGCGTCCCGACCCGATAAATTTTTACCTACTTTAGTGTGGCACGCAATGTAGTTCCCTCTACTATTAACTCTACCCTGAGTGCGACAGTTTTACAGATATTCACAAATGAGTAAATATGTCCCCCTGCGACGTTGCACCCTTCTCCTCACAGAAACACACCCACAGGATAACCGAATCCGGAAAGAATTCTCAAACTAAACATACAGCCGGTAGGGAGCATTATTTACACGACTACGCTGCTATTTACACTACGATCCAGGACCTGTTTTTGGAGGAACACATGCAGATGTTATGCATAGAGAGAGCGCGCTTGCCAACATCGATACACCAACCCACGAGTGCTCTGTGGCCGACGGCCTTTAATAACGTGCAGAGCACCCTTTCCCAGCATCAAAAGCACCACCCCACCACACAGTCAGCACCATCCGGCGCAGTCACCATTGTTCATTGGTATAAAAATAAATTCGACAACCCCTAACCCTGCAGGTGTCTCTTGCTCTTCTTGTGGTGCACTTGGTGGTAACTAAAAGTGGTTCACCTGTATGGCATAGGTGCCACGTTGACCCATAGGACCATCCCCGGGTGGTGCTTGGCCGCAAACGAACTGCGGTCCATTGTGGGTGGCCACAAACATTGCGGTCCATATGGTGTATCGATCCCGGCAGCAAACAGCGAAAGTGCAGGCCCACAACTGCGCAGCCAGCACCTCTCTCTCCTCTCTCTCTACCCCAAAGCCAGATCCTCGGAGGTGGGAGACAAAAGAAGAAACAAGTGAGTAAGGTGGTAAGGGCGCAAAAGTGCACGCAATGTAAGGTGATGCACACTGGGGGCACATGGGAACCAGGTGAGACAGGTACGTTCCTATCGTACGCCCCCCCCCCCCCCACCAGGTAACCTACATGGCCCCTCCCTTACCCCTTACTGTATCCACACAACACAACACTACCCATAAACATCTACTTTACAAATCGACAAACATCCCTACTGTCTTCCCCGTTCCTCCCATAAACCAAATTCGTCTTCTCTCCCTCCTAACCAATCAAATTTGCCATTTTCAACTCTCATCAAAATTTGCCATCTCCAACTGCACATCAAAATTTGCCATCACCAATTCATCATCAGTCCCTCCTAAGGAGGGAGAGATGGAATCACCCCAATGTCTCATCCACGTCGTGATGCGTCTCACAAATCCACAGCAATCTCATTTCCTGCACACAGAACAAAGAAAACACAGGTGTGGAGTCATCATCATCACCACAGGTAAGTGGCTGCGTATGGTGCGACAGGTTCATTAATCCTAACTATTTCCTAAATGACTTTAACAACTTTACACTACCCGGGGTCTTTCTCCGGCCAAACCATTGGCCCTCTTACACTATGGGTTCTAAAAACCAATTCCCATTGGCCAAACTGTGGTGCTCTTCAATTTGGGGTCTCACTCCCCCGATTCATCTCCCGGTGCCCTCGTACAATTTCTGGGCTGCGACGTGTACCTCTCCCAGTGGGTCTACCCACCTGCACACCTCCACCACTGCAGTTGCCTCCGAGCTTACCTGCTCCTTACCCTAACCTAACTACCAGGGGAAGGCCCTCTGGCTCTCTCCCCACTCCGTGCCCTCTCTGGCACTGGGCTGCCCGATCCACACCCGGGATCCTCAGGCACCCACTCACAACTACCGGCTCCCAGAGCCCACCTGCGGCCTCACCTGGCCGACATCCTCACAGTGGTGGAGTGCCCAACCAACTACACACACTAACAGGCTACACGCCCAGCCATTTCCACAACACTAATGCACCCATTCACAACACCATTCTGCAACCGCACCACAAATGCCAATATCCAACCACAATTTACCTGCACCCTCTACCTAACACTTACACTACCCGCCCCGGGTACTCGTGAAAGGGGTCCACTCTTCCCCCATCCACACCTTCGCACCATGCACACCACTCCGTACCACTCACTCCAACTCTCTCCACACACCTGTACCTGCACACCTGTGCTCTCACACCTGGTGCCACCTGCACCCTTCTCTCCCCAAGCGCATTCGCGCTGATCCACACACTCACTACTCATACACTGCTCCACACACCTGTCCAGTTGCACACCTGTGCAATCACACCTGTTCAATTCTCACAAACACGGCATCATCTCAGCTAACTACTCCCTTCTGAAACTTGCGCTTCCCAGTCGTCCCTTTAAACTATTGCGCTCCCTCGTCATTATCATCCATACTAATCTACCTGCGTCCCCACTACAGGTATCAGTCACTAACTAATCTTAACGTTACCTAATGTCAATCTCTAGATCCCTACACACGATATATCCTAACCCACCCGGGCTAGTTTTCACTGCCATACACCCCATAATCTATAGCTCCTTTGCCCCCACATGGGAAGGATGGTGGATTTGCCATCCCACCACATCGGGGGTCTCTCACTACCAATTTTGCACATCAAATTTCAACAAATCAAAAATTTGCCAATCATCTGCCAATCACTGTACCATTACCAATCATCACTCTGCCAATCCTTTGCCAATCGTCAAATTTTGTTTTTCTCTAATTTTGGGTCCAAAACACTAACCTCATCACCCAGTCGACTCACTAATACCTCTCGGTGCGCCAATCCCTGTCCAAAGCCCGGCTTCGTAAAGCCAAGCAATGGATGCTGGTTGTTTTGTGCCAGCGGCTGGGTGCGTCCGGCACTCGGTGCAGGGACGGGGGCTTACCCGGGCCGAGATCCCACGCATCACCTCGGCGTGGAGCCATCCAATGTCCCGATCTCGACCTGCCGGCACGTCTCAACAAAACGTGGTCGCCATGACGACCCTTCCTATCCAGCCGCCCGCTCCGCCTAGTGGAGCACGGACGCGGCCGTTCAAAGCGAGGCCCGGCACGCACCGAGGGCCCGATTCGGCTATAAGTCGTTCTAAACTCTACCCCGTCTAACGTCGATGCTTCACCTGCATGCTTACACCCCGAAGCCCGCTCCTTTCTCACACATCCAGCTGTGCCCATGCTCCTCGTACCCTTCCTTACACACCCAGGTACACCCATTCCACTCACAGCCTTGGTCACACACCTGACCACCGAACACTTTGGCACACATTCGTTGCTCGCACACCTCACCAATACACCGCTTCGCGCCCCCTCCTCGGTCACCTCCTCTGTGACAATCACAGGTGTGCTCTCATTCGCACACCCAACCACGTGCCTCACCACCAACTCCAGCGTGCATTCCCACTCACGCTCTACCATTCCAGGTGTGCATCCTTCCATCCCAGGTGTACATCCTCGCTCACCTGTCACAACTAACTCACGCTCCATGTCACTCTCACTACTTCCACCTCCATTCCTGACAGCGCACTCACCCTTACTCTTGACAGCACACTCTTTCCCCATGCACCTGTCCGTCACACACCTTTCTCGCGCACACTCTCCCGTTACACCCTCTGTAACACTCACCACAGGTGGACACTCTTCCTTACTTCTGACAGCGCACTCTTTCCTCATGCACCTGTCCGTCACACACCTTTCTCGCGCACACTCTCCCGTTACACCCTCTGTAACACTCACCACAGGTGGACACTCTTCCTTACTTCTGACAGCGCACTCTTTCCTCATGCACCTGTCCGTCACACACCTTTCTTGCGCACACTCTCCCGTCACACCCTCTGTAACACTCACCACACCGCGCTTCCATGTGCCCCCTCGCACACGCGTTACGACCGACTCACTCTCGCCAGCACACTCACTCCTTGGCACGCACTTTTTCCTCACACACCCCAGAGTCGGACTTTCTCGCTCACCTCCTTTTTCGCACACCAGACCTGTCGCACACTTCACCAACGGCCTCTCACGAACACCCGGGTCTATCTCGACCCCCAAGCCTCTTAAATCACCTGGCGCATCATACGCACGACCATATTGGTCACCACTTACACCGGGTCCTCTTCCTCTCCGCTTCTCCTCCATCACCTGCGAATCCCTCATCCGGTTAATGAGCACATCATCACGATCCAAACACAGACTTTGGACCAATTCTTTTATCTCCTCTTTTATCTCTTTCTTATCCCCTCTCCGTCGCTTCTTAATTTCACTCATCCCTTCTTCCACTTCTTCTAATTTGTGCTTCACCTCTTTTATTCCCCGGTACGTCTCCTCAAGCTCGTCCTCCAAGGCTACCTTGACCGTTTCCATGTGCGTCCTCACCTGCCGGTCCTTCGTCTCCATTACCTCTACCACCTCGTCCAACCTCGTTGTCAGTCCCTCACGTACCATCTGACATTCCCTCTTCGTCGCTATCAAGTCGTCTTTTAGTTCTTTCTGTGTCACTTTTAACCCTCCTAATACCGCAGTGTTCCTTTGAACCTGCTCCGTTAGTCCTTTTTGTCCCTCCGTCAGCTGTTCCACCTCCTGCGTCAGGACCTCTATGCCCCCTTGTAACTTTACAGTCCCCTTTCTCACCTCCTTCTCCATGTGCTCCTTACAGTGCCTCACCTCCTCGCGCACTCCTCCGACCTCTTCACTCACTCCTCTTCTGATCTCCTCTCCCATCACTTGCATCTCCTGCCCAGATGCCACCCTCATCTGCTCCATTTCCTCCCTGTGAGCATCCAGTTTGGTTTCTACCCCCATTCTGACCCCCTCTATCTGCTGCCCCATTTGGTTAACTTCCCTTTCCGCTTGGTCCCTCATGTCCCTCAATTTGCCTTCCATGGTGTTTTCTAACCCCTCTAACCCTTTTTGCATCCCTTCCATTTGATTCTCTTGAGCGGCCATTCTGTTTTCTACCCCCGTTAACCCAGTTTTCACTCCCTCTATCTGATTCTCCTGGGCAGCCATTCTATTTTCTACCCCCTCTAACCCATTTCTCACCTCTTTTATCCCATTGTCTAACCCCTCAAAATTTTTGTCTAACTTCCCAATTTTCTTGTCTAACTCCTCAAAATTATTGTCTAACTTCCCAATTTTCTTGTCTAACTCCTCAAAATTATTGTCTAACTTCTCACCGGTACCCCTCGCTTCGTCCCTCATTACCCCCAATTGCTCACTCCGAGCCCTCGCTTCGTCCCTCATTACCCCCAATTGCTCACTCCGAGCCCTCGCTTCGTCCCTCATTACCCCCATTTGGTTTTCCAATCGCTCACTATTCTTTTCCATAAGGGCCGTCATTTGTATAAAAAAAAGTTCCAATCTTCCCAGCGGCGCTACTTCGGTCGCGGGCACGGTGACCAGCGAGGCGCCATTTTGCGCGCCCGCTTCTTCGTGCGTGACGGCGCTATTTTGCGAACCTGCCGCCCTCACTGCTTCACTCTCCTCCTGTCCCTCATTTTGGTCCTGGATCGACCCTACCTCACTCTCCTTTACCGGACCCCAGCTGTCTTGATCCGCCATAGCGCGACTTTCAAAATTCGGTTTTTATTTTTTTATTTTCGTAAAACAAATTGAAATTTCGCCGTTATAATTTCGCGCGGGAAACGCGCTCCGAATCGATTTTCCCTCCCAAAATTTGGGCCTAACTAATTTAGTCCCGGGTTCGAATTCCACTCCTCGACACCAATTGTTACAGACGTGGCTTGGATGTTATTTACCGAGCGGTTTTATGGTATGACCACGTCTGCACAAGTTACCCGATTGTGCCCGAACGTTGACTAATCGCGCTATGCTAGACCAATGAAGGAAAAAGAAGACACACGGCTGGAATTAATACGACACGACACCAGGGATACGGTTCTCAAAGGTTGTTATTACAATAATGCGGAAGGTTTAGATTACAGGGACAAGAGGGAAACATAGGAAGGTGGGCACTTAAACACACTTATATTATCCCCGGACAGACGACAGGTAAACGCGGGACAAGGCTGACTCACACGGGGGTTGATGGAAAGGAAAGCGGGTAGCGATCGCTCCAGGTGCACCTGGGCTCAGGGCAGGATCACGTACGGTCCAGTTTAAGAGATGCGGTGGAGGTATTGCAGCGCTCGAGGGGTGGCGACTTCTCTCTCCA
This sequence comes from Myxine glutinosa, assembly GCF_964187855.1. Taxonomy (NCBI): domain Eukaryota; kingdom Metazoa; phylum Chordata; class Myxini; order Myxiniformes; family Myxinidae; genus Myxine; species Myxine glutinosa. The sequence goes on along the minus strand of NC_136274.1, from coordinate 36,473,999 downwards.
GGCTGGGGGCGCATCTGACGTCACATCCGGCGCGGGGCCGCGTATATCCGGCGGGGAGTGACACGCCCTCGGCTCGTTAGCTCCGCCTCGTGGAATCGGCACGTTGCTTCTCATTGGGTGCGTGCGGGGGGTTTACCAGGCTCCGCCCTTGACGAGGAGCTGACAAGGAGCCCCTTCGTGGTAACCCCGTGGAGCGCATGGTCTGGAGCTAATCGAGCCGGTGTGAGGACGCATCCTCCCCCGCTCCGCCGCCATCTCCTCTGTTGTTGTTGTAATTGTTGGGGAAGAAGATGGAAGGAGGTATGGGAAAGGTCCTAAACTCACTACTGATGCCATATAATCACATTCTGGTGCAACGAAGAGTCATAATTAATGGAGACGAGGCCTTAACTGACATAGAATAAGAATAACTAGGAAGATGTCCGAAAGTTGTCTACGTGTGGTGCGGTGGACCTGGGCACGACATTTAATGGGGGAATAAGGGGAAGGTCGGCTCTACTGATTGTTATTTACATGCAATGGGACTAGGGAATGGGGGATTGGGGAAAGTTGGGGAGTATTGGAGAAAATAGGGGAATATTTACAAGCGGATATGGAGGCCAAATTCCATATTCGCAACAATATGTATGTAGGTTGGAAAGGACCATTTCGAGTTTGGGTGTGCTGCAGCTCACGGTTATACCAGCACACAATAGTCTCCTCTTTTTGAAAGATACCATAGGATCATTATCATGCCACAAGGGAATCTAAATTTAGATGGGATAGCCAACTTTATGCACTACTGGTGAGCACATGTGTGTGTGTATGTGTGTGTGTGTGTGTGTGTGTGTGTGTGTGTGTGTGTGTGTGTGTGTGTGTGTGTGTGTGTCATCCACATATCGACATATGCAGGCTTCAGAAGGTGGAGCTGGGGCCTCCCAGGTATTGAAGCATCCACCTCTTTTTGTTCGTGCACACGTATATACACTACATGACCAAATGTATGCGAACACTCCTTCTCATTAGTGGATTCAGCTCTTTCAGCCACACCCATTGCTGACAGGTGTATATAATCGAGCACACAGTCATGCAATCTCCATAGACAAACATTGGCAGTAGAATGGGCCGTACAGAAGATCTCAGTGACTTTCAATGTGCCACCGTCATAGGATGCCACCTTTTAGTGGCAAGTCAGTTCGTCAAATTTCTGCCCTGTTGGAGCTGCCCCGGTCAACTGTAAGTGCTGTTATTGTGAAGTGGAAACGTCTCGGAGCAACAACAGCTCAGCCGTGAAGTGGTAGGCCACACAAGCTCACAGAACGGGACCGCCGAGTTCTGAAGCGCGTAGCGCACAAATCGTCGGTCCTCGGTTGCAACACTCACTACCAAGTGCTAAACTGCCTGTGGAAGCAAGGTCAGCGCAACAACTGTTCGTTGGGAGCTTCATGAAATGGGTTTCCATGGCCGAGCAGCCGCACACAAGCCTCAGATCACCATGCGCAATATATATTGAGTCAGAATTTTTTCACACTTAGCCCCTCGCAGGAATTTCATTCCTGTTTATAAAAATTGATTGAATCTTCAATGCACTTCTGCATATACACACATACATACGCATATTTTTATACTTACGTTAACATTTGGGGTCTGCCTAGCAGGCACGTAAGACATCGGCCATTATAAAGCTTGCCGTGTTAAGTGTGGAAAAGTTCTGAGGAGATTGTGGCTGGTTCAATAGCGCAGTGGGCTGTTGACGTGTTATCAACGGAGGTCCGTGGTTTGAGCCCCGCATAGTCAGAATTTTTTCACACTTAGCCCCTCGCAGGAATAAATAAATAAAACTTCATAAAAAAATAAATAAATATATATTTACAAACTGCATCACTGAAATAAAATCCTGGCTTTAAATCAACTTCCTCAAACTTAACTATGATAAATCTGAAATAATCATCATTGGCTCAAAAACGCTCACCAAATCCACCCATAACTTTGCCCTGAACATCGACGGTTTCCCAGTATCCACCTCCCCTCACATCCGGAATCTTGGCATCATCTTTGACCAAACCCTCTCCTTCGACAAATACACTAAACAGATCACAAAGACAGCCTTCTTTCACCTGAAAAACATCGCCCGTCTCCGTCCATCCCTCTCCTCCATGGCTGCAGAAACCCTCATCCACGCCTTCATCACCTCCCGTCTGGACTACTGCAACAGCCTCCTCTATGGTTCACCCTCAATAATCACCAATAAACTCCAATACATTCAGAACTCCGCTGCCCGTCTACTCACCCATTCCCGGACCCGTGACCACATCACTCCCGTCCTTTATAAGCTTCACTGGCTCCCCATCCCCCAGAGAATCCAGTACAAAATCCTCCTCTTGACCTACAAAGCCCTCCATAACCTAGCCCCATCCTACCTGACTGACCTCCCCTCCAGACACACTCCCCCCCGCAACCTCCGCTCTGCTGGTACCAACCTCCTGACCCCCCCCCCCCCCCCCATCCGGACCAAATTCAGATCCTGGGGGGACAGGGCCTTCTCCATCGCTGCTTTCACCCTCTGGAACTCACTACCACACACCATCAGAGACTCCTCCTCACTCACCACATTCAAAACATCACTCAAGACCCACCTGTTCAACACTGCATTCAACATTTAACCCACAGCATTTAACCCCTGACTATCTCTTCTCCTTCTCCTTCCTTTTGCTTTGATTATTTACCTATTGATTTTTGTCTTTTTGCACTTGTTTTTTGTCAAAGTGCCTTTGGGCTTCTTGAAAAGCGCTATATAAAATAAATGTATTATTATTATTATTATTATTATTATTATTATTATATATATGTATATATATATACTAGCAGAGGTACCCGGCTTTGCACGGGAGTGGGAGGAGGAGGGGAGGGGGAAGAGGAGGGGAGGGGAACGGGGGGGAGGGGGGAGGGGGAAGCGGGGGAGGAGGAGGGGAGGGGGAAGAGGAGGGGAGGGGAATGGGGGGGAGGGGGAAGGGGGGAGGGGGGGAGGGGAAGGGGGGAGGGAAGGGTGCGGGGGTGCCCAGGGGAAGAAGGGCCCCTCCCCTCCCCCTCCCCCCCTTTCCCCTCCCCCCCTCCCCTCCCCTTCCCCCTCCCCCTCCCCCTTCCCCCTCCCCCCTCCCCCCCTCCCATCCCCTTCCCCCTCGTTCCCCTCCCCTTTTCTTCCCCCTCCCCTCCTCCTCCCCCTTCACACCAGGGGGGTTGACTCAGCCTGTCATCCCACCGAGGTCGGAAGTCGGAACTCATTGTCGTCAAATAAATGTAGCCTGTATGTTTCACTCTTTGTCACATGCCGTTGGTCCCATGTCAATCGGATGAAGTTGAAAAATTAACGTTACGAAGGTTCTCTGGGACGTACTGATTCCGAATAATGAAGTTGAAAAATTAACGTTCCGAAATACGCTAATTACGCTAACAGAAGCGCTGGAGGGAGCACTGCGCTCCCTCCCTTAGATTCCCTCCCTCTTCTGCTAGCGCTAATTACGCGTAACACACTAATTTTAAAACCCGAAGTTTTTTTAATTTTAAGGTGTGCTGTAGTCAGAAGCGCTAGAAGCGCTGCGCTCCCTCCCTTCGAATCCCTCTCTCTTCTGCTAGTGCTAATAATACGCTAATTTTAAAACCCGAAATTTTTTTAAATGTTTATGTCTCCGTGACATTCCTGGGACCATCCCGAGTCGAACAGTACTTTCCGCTCGCAAATCCGTCCACGGGTTCTCGAGATCTTAGAGATCGTAGATACATCAGGATACAGACACAGAGGCCAACTCTACTTTATATATATAGATATATATATATATATATATATATATATATATATATATATATATATATATAGATATATATATAGATATATATATATATATATTGTTGCGGATCCGGGGGTCGGCACTTCCCCTTACCAAGAGGGGGTTAATCCCCTTGTCTTTTAAACTGGCCGATCCCCCAGCCCTGGAAATTATAACGCTCCTTTGCGGTCGAGATTGGCCAGGGTGATTGGTCAAGATGGATTCCCAAATACCTGCGTGCCAATCTCTCCGCAAAGCAGGGAGATAATTTTCCCGCTCGAACCACGGACAGGTGGAAATTGCCGAGCGGTTTAGCAATCCACGATTCGAGCCGTTAGCAAAAAGACTAACCCGATTAAAGCGATTGGCCAAATCGTGCCACAGGTACTCAATGGAGAAAAGACTAAGACGATCGAATGGAGGAACAGAAACCAAAGTAAGGAAGAACACAGAATTTATTAACAATACTGAAGAGGAAACGAAAGAAGGGCATGTACAAGAAGAAGAGCAAAAGGACACAGGGCAAGCTTATACAGTCTTAATTAACATGCCCAGGACAATACAAACAGACTTACACGAAAGGGGAATGGCAGGGAGGAAACTCCAAGCAGATGAGCCAATGTTGGCTCCGGCCCTGGTTCACGCTCCACTCCGGTCCCGCGGCGAAACCCGGCAGGCAGCGCGGTTGGTATTGTCGCGGTATTGTCGGCGTGAGCGGACCTTACATGCAGGGGGAGGTGGGGGGGGGGGGGCGGTTCATATACCGGGGAGGAATCGTGTCTGACGCTCACTCTTGTCTCACTCCCCCTCTCTCGCTCTTGTCTCTGACTCACCGACTCTCTCACTCAACTTCTTGTCTGCAGACCGGCTCCCTCACTCTCTCTGTAAGTAGTCCCACGCGAGCGCTTATATCACGCGCTCGCGTATCAAGCCGCGGGCTTTTAGGACACACCAACCGGTAAGCTCGCCTCGGCCCTGGTGGGTCGCGAGGGCTCACCGACCCTGCCCTTAACAGGGCTGCGCCTCGCTCCGATAACTCCTCCCCCTTTTTCTCCGCTCTGACCGCATGGTTAATGGCGTTTGAGCCAGGCAGTGAACGCTGCTGGCAAGCAAGGGAACACAATTTGGATGGAGGCAAGCCGCAAAATGAACAGGATTGAACATGGGGCCTAGGTTATTTGATTAATACAACGCAGAGTCAAACTATTGGAAACAGAGCCTTACCTGAAACACATACTAATGAAATAACTGAAGAAGTTCCTATGGTGTCCTCCGTGTTGCAATCTGGACTAGCTAGGGTGCGATCTTTGACCTTTGGAAGATGGGGATATTTACAGGGAATTATTTACAAGGCTTATTATTTTACAAAGTGAAGGTTCTAAAAACCGCAACAATATATATATATATATATACATTTTTCGCATTATTATGTCTTAATCCTCAATCTCTTCTTGTTAATGTATGCAGAATTGGGAGAACTACAGACAAATCTTTGTGTCCTGCATCCTGCACTTTTCCTTGGCCTTGATGCCACGGCACTGTCCCAGATGTGGTGCCTGCTTGAGCAGCTGCAGGTTCGGCACATCACACCTCGCGAAGTCATCGAACATCATGTCATCCCCGAATTCAGGAGCGGCGCTTGGAAGGTGAGCTTGCAGTTTCATTACCCTTCCGGTTGATGTGATTGCCGATGAAGACACGGAAAATGATATATCCTACAATTAAGATGCAAGAGGTCATGCCCATTATGACTATTTTGGAAACTGTAGAAGTGGAAATTTTCATGCTGAGTGACATGAAAATAAGGTTCAGAGATTTAAATTTGGCAGAGCAGGCATAAAACACATGACAATCTCAACGATGTTAACCATGTGAAGCCACAGTGAATGTTTACATCGGGAGAAATAACTTGCAGTGTAACCAGAACTTAAGAGAATTGGTCATCAAAACATACTTTATTAAAGCGTCTTTGGGCTTCTTAAAAAGCGCTATATAAAATAAATGTATTATTATTATTATTATTATTATTATTATAAACTAAGGTTTATGAACCTGGTGAAAATCATACAGAACCAATGAAGCACTGTATGGGACCATTAAAATATGGATTCCAAAATATGATGGGAAAGTGAAGCAGCAGATCAATAGTTAATTTAATGCAGAGATTAGTAAATTCATGGTCTCCAGCAGCATTGGTTATTAGTTCCCTACCGGTGTACACCGTAGGAGACTATAGGTTTGCACGCCGTCCCTCCACCTGTCAGTCCGTCACGCAAAGAACGGTTTTCCGGACTTTTTTTCTAAACTCTTAATGCTAATGATTTCAAACTTGGTACATGGTTTCCTCATGATAAGTTGCAGATCAAGTTCGAACTTCACGACGTTTCGATCATTTTTGACAAAGTTATGGCACTTTGAACTTTGGTAATTTCCCCAACAGTTTTCCAGACTATAATTTGGAGTGCGGTAAGTCAAAGTTGTTAATATTCCTTGTTTTAACTCCATTTTACATTCTGTTTCCACTTTTAGTGACAAGTAGGGGTCTGTGCAACCGTTCATGAACTTTATTTGGTGCAAATCGGATAATTTTTAGCCAAGTTACCTCAGACCGTGAGTTGGTAATTATATAATTCCCCAACAGTTTTCCGGACGACAGACTGCCGGTAGGGGACATGTATTGCAGCGCAATACTCAGAATGCTTGTTGTTATTCATTCCAATCTCCAGCCTCAGTATCGCTGTCTTCGCAAGTTGGAACGGTACTTTCATCCTTACCGACTTTCAAAATTTCCTTGGTGGTCGCACGGACAGAGGGTGCATCAAACCCTGCTTTAATCAAGCTTGCAGATTTCGGGGAACATTGAAGTCTGTTTTTGAAATTGGCTTCAAATAACGAAGCATATTTTACATTAGACAATAGGCTCCCAAATATTTTTGACCACAACCCAAAATTTGAAGACACATGCGCCCCACTTCCCAAATGGTACCTGTGCCTACCATAAAAATGGTACCGGTGTCTGAAAAAATGCTTTTGGTGTGAACCCACCCCTTGCCCCCCCCCCCCCTCCCTCACCCCTTGCCCCCCCCCCCCCCTCCCTCACCCCTTGCCTCTCAAAAACCGGGATTTGTGAGAAGTTGGCAAGCTGCCAACGCTTGAATATGGTATATATCTGCGCATAGTCACCCGCGATCCATCAAAAGGTCCTAGTCACCCAAGTACAGGTATCCCCTGTCTTGGGTTTGGCAACCCCTGTCTTAGACCCTACTTTATTGGCACGTATCCTTTAGACCTTTAGACTATCTTGAACCTTTTAAGTGCACACCATGCAAACATCTATTGTCTTCTTGCAAAACACAGACTACTTTTTTCAGGAAGTGATGCACAAACTTGACCCACCCAGTGCACTCTGCTGGTATAAAATGAAATGTGTTATTATGGTTATTATTTAGTTTGATGATAAACTTTTAAACGATTTTTGTTTGCCTGACCTCTTTTCTTTTCTTTTCTTTTGGGGTTTTTGTCTCCCTCATGTGACCTTTAATGTTTAATGTCACCTTTAATTGAGATCAAACGTAATAAAGGGTTGACGTCTAACGTGGGTGGAGGCATATCCATCGATGCATTCGCTTCAAATTACATTTTCTAGTTATTTTCTTCAAAAACATTTTTATTGCTTCTCTTTGATTGCTGTTCCTGTAGGAAAAACCAAAGGCTCTTGTCCAAACCTACCTGATGTACCTCGAGTCACAGTGGGAAAGCGACGAATCTGTCTGTGACTTAAAAGCGCTGCGTGGTATCCTGCCTGTCATGACAAACTGTGGCTTTCGCTGTCCATCAACTGAGAGTACCTACTTTACTACAAAATATCTCAATCACGTGGACCTTCCTCGTGATCTGCCAGGTTGGTGCCCAGATAGATTGCAACGTGATTTCATGTAAACTATGCTTGTGCGTTGTTTGGCCTTCTCATTCAGAATTGCTCCTGAAAGCTCAGGAATTGTTCTGAGAATCACCACATATCATCCAAGCTTTACATTTATACTTCCCTTGTTTGACTTTTTTCTTGTTGACTTTTTATCATTTTTATCAACCTTTTTTTTTTTTTTTTTTGTATGCAAGATCGAGGCTCGTGAAAGAGCTAACATTAATCACACAAAAAGTCAAACCGACACGTAAAACACAATATAAGGGGAGCGGTAGACAAGATGGGGAGAGAGGGGGAAGGACACAAACACAACATTTGAGAGCAGGGCCATCGAGAGAACTGTGGGAGTGAGAGGGCTTTGGGGGAGGTGGGAGAGGTATAAAATATATGGACACTGCAAGGACTTCCAGGAAAAAAACCACCTTTAGAGGCCATTTTTCCCCGCAAGGCGGGGGTTGGCCTTTTTCGGGCACCGTGGTTGTTGTTATTTTTTGGTCCCCTTTTTGAAGCAATGTTTTATGGCCGGATGCCCTTCCTGCCGCCAACCCTGTTTGTCGCCTTTTACGACAAACAGGGAATTACCAGTGAACTGGTACTCAATTAGCCGACCTCGGAAGGATGACAGGCTGAGTCAACCCCCCTGGCGTTAATTCAGCGATCGACCGGGATTCGAACCCAGGATCCTAGGATCCTAAGCCGTGTACCCTGACCGCTAAGCCAACGCCAGGCTCAAAGGACTTCCAGGAAAGAAGTTGGAATTTCAAAAAAGTGTGTCTGGGGTGAATTAGCAGGCGTAGAAAGGATCAAGGTTTTGGATGGGGGAAGATATGAGATGGTGGTGAACAGCTGTTTTGAAGACTTGACATCATAAATCCATTTTCTCCTGTTCATCGAGGCATTTAAGCATTTATAGTATTTACTTTTCACTGTGAAATGTTACGAAATAGTTTGCGCATGACAAGATCCAAGATTGATCAAAATCCAGAGTTCCACATATTGGAAGCTGCTTATCTATTTTTGAACGGTTTGGAGGATGGAGACCATACTTTGAAGGGGTGTGTGTGTGTGTGTGTGTGTGTGTGTGTGTGTGTGTGTGTGTGTGTGTGTGTGTGTGTGTGTATGTGTGTGTGTGTGTGTGTGTGTGTATGTATGTATGTATGTTTTAGAGGCCATTTTTGATGAGGCCATTTGGAGGCCATTTGAATCCATTTTTTAGAGGCCATTTGAATCCCCAACCTTGTTGTTATATATATATATATATATATATGTATGTATATATATATACATATATATATATATATATATATATATATATATATATATATATATATATATATATATATATATATATATATATATATATACAGACACACACACACACACACACACACACACACACCAGCCACAAAAAGAAACTGTGCATTGTTAAAACTCTGTCTGAATTGGAAAGGTTGTCTGAATTGTCTGAGTCAAGGCTCATTGTGTAAGAGCTAGAACACTGAACGGATCAGGATGCAATGGACCAGTAGAGAGAGAGAGAGAGAGAGAGAGAGAGAGAGAGAGAGAGAGAGAGAGAGAGAGAGAGAGAGAGAGAGAGAGAGAGAGGGGATTTACACATTGCAGGTATGAAGCAAAGTTTGGGGGTAGCAGGGATGAAAGACAAATTCGAGGGAGAGTCAGACAAATAATGGGTGAGGGGAGGAATGTACGGTAGGGAGGATGCTTGGGGTGGCAAGAGATGGATACATAAACAAACTCTTAGGAAGGAAAACTAGAAATTTGGAAGAAGGTCGGCTTGGGGGAGGGGGAGGTCCAAGTTAAGCATCCAAGTGAAATCTGCTTTGATTAAATGTGGGAATTGGACTTTCTTGTAAATGTATTTCACGTCGTGTGTAATTTCAGGTGCAGACTGGGCCTTAGTATATGATGGATACGCCAAAAGCCCAAAGGAGGTGAAGAATTGGCGAAGATTTTTGGAAATACTTGGAGTCCAGGATCTCCCGATTGTGCACAAAGTGCGCCTGAATTACACAAAGAGTGACTTGGTAAGAGGGTCCCTTTTCCTTAATATCATGGGCATTCTAATCCAATTTTCCTTCCTACCTTAGCAGTGGATCTCTTTGTGCAAGATGTATTTTATTTTTAGGTAATCCCCAACCTTGTTGCATGCTAAAATCGAAAAATAAGCACATATTCACTCAAAGCACCATGGCCTACAAGAGCTGTGTTTGGGCAGTTGCACTTGCATGGGACTCAGTGACACAGCCAACATTAAAAAATGCATGGCATAACTTATGGCCATTACCATGTTTGATTACACTGAGAATTTGAGGAAGGTTTGAGAGTGAGAATTTGAGAATTTGAATTTCTTAGAATTTGAATTGCACTAAAAAAAAAAAAAAACCCACCTTTAGAGGCCATTTTTCCCCGCAAAGCGGGGGTTGGCCTTTTTCGGGAACCGTGGTTGTTGTTGTTTTTCGGTCCCCTATTTGAAGCAATGTTTTACGGCCGGATGCCCTTCCTGACGCCAACCCTTTTTGCCGCCTTTAACGACAAACAGGGAATTACCAGTGAACTGGTACTCAAATTAGCCGACCTCGGAAGGATGACAAGCTGAGTCAACCCCCCTGGCGTTAATTCAGCGATCGACCGGGATTCGAACCCAGGATCCTAGGATCCTAAGCCGGCACCCTAGCCGCTAGCCCAACACCAGGGTTTGAATTGCACTGAGAGTTTGAATTTGAATTTGAAGGTTCTAAACTTTCAAGTGATAAGGTTGATACAGCAGAATTGATATGTTATGCAAAGGGTATGAACACTGAAGTGGCCAAGGACTTGCATGGAGATGACATCAGTGAGTGGATGTGGTCTGCCAGATGACGGATGGAGAGATTGTTGACATGATTATTAACCCCAGTGAAGAAACTAATGATGTTTATTGAAAAATAACCGAAACGAAAAATCACCGAACCATGAAGAAACTAATGATGACAGTCAAAGTGACATTGAAGGAAAAAAAAGCAGAAGATGACCATTGATCAAGGAATAAAACTTGGAGAACAGTATACAAACATCTTGCTGGAGATGAATTTTATATCTCAACAATTAACAATGAATATTTACTTTACCCAAGAGAAACTAATGAAGGAGAAACCATATATCATGAAACAAATGACTCTTCAGGAAATGTTTAAGAGGGGAAACAAAGCATTGCAAACAAATTATAATTGGTCGTTCGTTGTACCTCTTCATAAAGCCGATGTGTCCTCCCCTACCCCTCATTCCTTCCCACATCCCTTATTTGATCCACCACGGTAACCCGTGTTATGCCGTGACGCCGCCATATTGATTAACCCGGGTTGCCTCGTGAGATACGGCAATTCTCAAATCAGGGCCATTTAACAGTAACCCGTTCTCTCGTGAAGGCTAAAATGACCCGGGACATCCACACTGGGCATGCAGTTCTTCAATAAAGTTTGTTTAGATGTGATACCAAATTCAACAATCAAAATAAACCGGGAAAATAATGCCAATACTGGCCTGAGTGATCAATCAAATTTTAAACGTTGTATATTAAAAGTTGCAATAAGAGGTGAGAAGGATAGACCTAGTTCTGCTGTGTATTGCATGGAAACGTGCTTGTTCTTGCCAAAAAGTATGGGTACACAAAGGATTTTCCTATCACGCGAACCCGGGTTACACTCCCCCTAAAATAAATTAATTAATTATGTAAAATGGTCAAACATCACGGGGCAACCCGGGTCACTGTGTGGTGGATCATTTGTCCAACTCTCCCTCAGTTTTGTCCTTCAACTCTGTTGTTGGTGTTTCCCCCTCTCTCTACTCTTCCTTTTGTTCTATTGCATCCTTTTCCATTCAGTTTTATGGCTCTTCCACGAGCTTTGACTTCATAGACAAAAATAAACAAGAAGGAGCAATCAGAGATTGCAGACCCTTACCAGGACGTGTTTTTAGTGTTTTTTAAGGCTTTTGTGTTAAAACAAATATGGCGGCCGAACCATGTGACTGATGACGTCATCATCATTTTTTTTTCTTCTCGAATTTATCCCCAGATGACGCTCAAGAAATTTCATCCTGATCGGATGAAGTTTTGTACTTGGCAAATTATGACGTCATAATTGAGGCACCTATGACATCATCATTAACATGTTATTCCCCATGGAGAGTTCTTTACAATGAGCCATGTCTCAATTTTTTTTTGATGCAGTGCTTTCAGAGATATAGAGGTGCAAAGTTTTTCGTTTTTTTCCAAGATGGCACCTGTACCATGTGACCTAGGACGTCATAATTATCATTAAAAGTCACACAGGTGGAGTTGCACCTATGGTGAAAATTTCTTGTCAATCGGACCAATGGTTGCAGAGAAAATCATATTTATTCTGTGTGGACAAACAGACAGACAGATAAACAAACAAACAGACAAATTTTGGCCTTTCGAGGAAATAAGTCTCCTTTGGCGAGGGTAATAAAGTTTCAGATTCTAAAATCCGAAACATTCTATAATCTGACTACTATTCGGTCCCAAATAATTCGGATTTAAGAGTTTTCACTGTATTTCATGTTATTTCGTTGTTCCACCCTCTTCATAATCTCACTCGCCACCATATTGATTTTCAGCACATGCATTGAAGCAGGAAACACGTGAATGTGCATGTCAGTTTCCGACACTAAAAACTTTCCCTCAATAATTATTTTTATACCTGATCATCATCTCATGATGAAGCTGGTACGGTACATAAACCATGTACTTAGCAAACATGTTAAAGAGACATCGGTGGAGTTTTCCACGAGACTTCGGGATTCGAGACATGGGTTTCTAAACTCTCGGGTTTCTAGACCTGGGTTTCCAGTATCATAAGCCACAGGTCCAAATGAGGGAGGATACTAAATAACCAAATTGATGTATATTACAAATCTGACTCTGCCTTTGATATAAATAAAAATCCATGTTAGATTTTAACCATCTTCATGGTATAATCGCTCTGATGATTATTAGTGGTTAATATTGTTCTACAGCTTGGTGTTGGCTTAGCGGTTAGGGTGCCGGCTTGGGATCCTTGGATCCTGGGTTCGAATCCCGGTCGATCGCTGAATTAACGCCAGGGGGGTTGACTCAGCCTGTCATCCTTCTGAGGTCGGCAAATTGAGTACCAGCTTGCTGGGATGAATGATCATGGTGTGTACCCCGATTTAGAATAGGTACACCGTATCCCTCCGCATCGTAAGAGGCGACCAAGGGTTGGCATCAGGAAGGGCATCCAGCCATAAAAACATTGCCTCAAACAGGGAACCATGATTGTCATGGGGCCTGCAAGGCTAACCCCCACTCTAGTGGGGAAAATGGCCTTAAAACGATCATTCATTCATTCATTCATTGTTGCGGTTTTGAGTCTGTAAAGTGAGCCTAATAAAGGTTAAAGTTTGTCCCCCATAGTTAGTCGCACAAGCAACATGTAGCCTCGCGATAGTATAGTTATGTCTTAGTATTTGTAAGCTTAGTCCTTTTTGTCCCCCGTCGCACAGCGGAGCGAAAGGGGGACTATGGTTTTCCCCTCCGTCCGTGTGTCCGTCCGTCCGTGCGTGCGGGCATGCGTGTTTGCGTGCGTGCGTGCGTAAGCGAAGGACCGCATTCGAATTTGGTGTGTGGGTGCAACCCACGTCAAAATCCAAGATGGTCGCCGCCATGTATGTCTGAACCTTGTGAGATGAATATCTTAGAAAAATAAGCGAAGTACGAACTTCTAATTTGGTATGTGGGTGTATCTCGGCATAAGGAAGAACGCTATTGAAAATTGGGTCGCCACGTCAAACTCCAAGATGGCCGCCACCATATATATGTCTGAACCTTGTGAGCGAAATATCTTGAAAAATAAGCGAAGTACCAACTTCTAATCTGGTGTGTGGGTGTATCTAGGCACAAGCAAGAAGGCTCTTTAAAATTGGGTCGCCCAGTCAAAATCCAATATGGCCGCCGCCATGTATGTCTGAACCTTGTGAGATGAATATCTTGAAAAATAAGCGAAGTACCAACTTCTAATTTGGTGTGTGGGTGTATCTCGGCATAAGGAAGAAGGCTATTGTAAATTCGGTCGCCACGTCAAAATCCAAGATGGCCACCACCATATATATGTCTGAACTTTATGAGTGAAATATCTTGAAAAATAAGCAAAGTACCAACTTCTAATCTGGTGTTTGGGTGTATCTAGGCACAAGGAAGAAGGCTATTGAAAATTGGGTTGCCACGTCAAAATCCAAGATGGCCACCCCCATGTATGTCTGAACCTTGTGAGTGGAATATCTTGAAAAATAAGCGAAGTACCAACTTCTAATCTGGTGTGTGGGTGTATCTAGGCATATGGAAGAACGCCATTGAAAATTGGGTCGCCACGTCAAAATCCAAGATGGCCGCCTCCATGTATGTCTGAACCTTGTGAGCGAAATATCATATCATAGCATGTTTTCTGCGTCTTCCACTTTGTCAACTCACATCACTTCACCGACGGGGGACCTAGGCATAACACTTGTCCTATGTTAGTTCTGCGTTGAGTAGGAGCCAGGAGAATAGGCCCTACTTCTACCGATCATTCTACATCCATAGGCTCGATCCATTTTGCTAAGCATTGGTTGATTATTGGGCGAGTTAACACGAGGCAGGCCTAGGAAGGTCGGGGCGGAGTCGAGGGTGGAGCGGCGGAAGCGCTGACGGTAAGCACGAGCCGCCAATCAGAGCTCGGAGGTGGTGACGGCGGCGTGGCGTCAGAGGGCGTGGTGAGAAGGTTTGAGTGAGTTCCAGAAGGTTCGGGGGGCGTAGCTATAAAACCGCTGCGCAAAAGCCCTCGAGAAGGCTTGCGGCAAACGAAGGACTGAAGCAAAGGACTTGCATCGGAGGACTTGCTGCAAGAGAGAAAGATAAAGGACTGAAGCGAGGGACTTGCTGTGAGAGAGAAAGATAAAGGACTAGCGCGGGAAAGCCGAGAGAAGAGGACTCGCGGCAGTTGATGAACTTGATTAACTTCACGCACTTGCACGAGAGCGATACAGATACGTGGCCGCAGCCAGACGCGCTTGAACTGAATACCACGCATTTCAGACGCGCGAGTGATCAAGGCTGAGTAACCGCCAGCCTTGCTAAAGTCCACCCTCTACCGTTCTGCCCCATCATCTGCTTTGTTCGGGAGACGCGCTACGAGTCCTTGCCTTCGCCTGCCACCATCTTCGCGGGATGTGCCGGGGCCGTGGAGAGCCGGACGGGGGCCATCTCTCGATGCATTGGGGAACACCTGCCCTTCTGCAACTCCCTGTGTGAGTGTGAGACGGGCCCGTTGTCCAAGGGATAAGTTAAGACTGCTTAAGGTTGCTCTGTGTCGCTTCGTCCTTGAACTTGTATTTATACATGTGGGAATAATTAAACCCTTTTGTTCTTCCTTTCTTCCTGATTCGACCGTTTCTGTGGTTTCTTCGATTGGCTAAGCATGGTAGGGGTAGAACCGCTCTTATCGGGTTCCAACACCTAAGTAACTCCGTGGACCACGTGTACGCAATCCGCTTTGGGTACTCAAACCACACATGGTTTGTGCGAGGCTTGTTTCCTCGCTCCCAGGGCAGCGCGGGGAATTAGGTACGAGCAAGGAGTGGTCCCGAAACCCTACTCCGCGTGTGTCCGAGAGGGACGTCTCAAGTCTCGGTTCCGCCAGGCCCAGCAAAGACAAGGGGATTAATCCCCCCTTGATAAGGGGATTAGGGGCGGCGTAGAGAACCGCAACAATATATTGCATGGCGTGAGTTGCCCACCATCTCACGTTGGCGATGGTTTTATACCATGGTTGATCACCTAACTGTCTATCTCCTATCCTGTGTTCACTATTACCCGAGACTTTGTAAACCCCACGATTTCTAATTCCACCTTTCAAAAAGAGTATTTGTAAACGTATTGTCGTGTTCAAACTGCCCGATAACACGGACCACTGAACAGATGGACCGAACTGCTTTTACTCCCTTGGACATGTCAATTAGTGGCAGCCCTGTGCATGAAGGGGAATGTGAGGGGAAACATGGGGAGAGGGGTTTTAAATTCGAGGTTAAATCTCCAAGCACTTTACAAAGAGAAAAGGTGAAGAAAATACAATTAAGAAAAAGCGACTGTACAAATCTATATGATTTTAAGAGAGATTTCGAGGTTGTGCAGATTTTAAAAGGTAACGAGCTCCACAGTTGAGAAACTGGCAGAATATTCCCTCTGATTGATCGTTGTTTCCTTGCAGGGTTGTAAGATATGATTCAGTCAGCTATATAGGCAGGGACTCATTTATGTTTGATTTTAAAGTTATCAGCAAACCTATCTGTTGGAGTAATGGAAGCTAGTGAATTGCTTTAAGAGTCTACCCTCTGAGGCTTGAAGCCATATTCTGAATGAGTTGTAGGAGCTTCAGCGAAGAAGCGGCAAGCCTGCATGCTAACAGTGAGTTGCTGTAATGTAAACGCGGTCACTGACGTCACTAAGGGGGTGCGGACCGCACCGGGTGACACTATCAGAGAGGGTGACACCAAATTTTTGCAGTGTTTCAGCAGAAATTTATTAATTTTTATTAAAAATATCCCTGTAGTTAGTTATAACAACAAAAACATTTTCCATAAGCCCAGCTGACATGTATCAATATACCTACAAGGCTAAAACTCTATGCTAATTTACTTTTTGAACCTTCTAATGTGCTCCGGTCAGAGCGGTCATTATTACCCAATTACAATGACGCTTCGAATCACGTGGGTTCGTCTGCAAGCGCTACAAGCACGTGCTGTTTTTGTTGCCGCTGGTGTTTTTATAGTCGCTGCTTTTGTCAAATTTTCTTGTGTTTTAGCTACAATATTGTGGTAATTAGTATTTGTGAACCTATATCAATAACTTTTTTGAGAATGAAGTAGTAATTAAAGGAAAAGAAGGAGAAAATAAAAAAGGCTCCCGCTCAGTTACTAATAATGTTGTAACTAATAATGTTGCAATTCAATGTAGAAAGATTTTACAAAACAATTTTGTTGTTAGTATTCATATAATCTAAGAAATATTACTGTAATGACTGCCAACCAGATGAGTTTTCATAACCAAGCAAACCTTTCATTTCGGTTTTGCCATGCGAAAGGTTATGGCGGTTTAGCAGCTGTGGGAATGAGGTTTTAACGGTGGTTCACACCTTGGTTTTCTTAACAGCACTTTACATATTGATTTTTGTGACGTACACCGGCAACATTAGGCCCCATAACTATTTCCATCTTTTAATTAGTGAAGTCTTTACAAGGTGATGCCAAATGGTGAGAAAATTCTGCAGTCATGGATGGTTTACTCACTCGTCAGCGAGAATTTATACTGTTTTTGCTGCCGACTGTTTGCCGTTAGTGCGACAAATACGACATCCAAATTTGTGACTGGGTTTCAGAAGTGGTGGAAACTGAGCCCGAAAGTACATAACCATGAGACATCTGAAGAGCACCTACATTGCCTTGAAAAGTGGAAAACATTGGCAGCAGGACTGAGGCTGCACAAAACCATTGACGCTGAAAATATTGCTTTGGTGGAAATGGAGAAGAAAAAGTGGAGGGACATCTTGCACAGATTGCTTGATATCACATTGTTTCTTGCCAAGCAGAATCTGGCATTCCGTGGCCACAAGGAAGATGAATCTTCATTGAATAAAGGGAACTTTCTTGAGATGGTTGAGATGCTTTCAAAATATGATCCAGTGCTGAAAGAGCACCTAATGAGATTAAAGCGCAGCACATGTAAACTTAAAGTATCAGTCTCTTATCTTGCACCAAAAACTCAGAATGAGTTTATAAGTGCCCTGGCAAATCATGTGAAGGAGAAGCTTGTCATGGACATAAAGTCTGCGAAGTACTTTGGGATCATGTTCGACAGCACACCTGACATATCACATACTGACCAGATGTCCGAAGTGATCAGATATGTAAAAATCAACAATAGGAAAGTTGAAGTGAAAGAAGTATTTCTGGGATTTTTTCCTTTAAAGGGGAAAAACCTGCTGACCTCAGTTCTGACATTCTTAAAAAACTGGAAAGTAATGGACTGGATATAATGATGTACCGCGCTCAAGGTTACGATAATGCTGCCACTGTGGCTGGAATCCATGGAGGTGTACAAGCCTTTCTCAAGGGAAAGAACAAGAAAGCTATTTTTAATGGATGTGTGGACCATTCGCTTAACTTGTGCGGTCAGCACTCTTTTGCTGAAAATGCATGATTGCATGATGCAGTTAAGCCAGTTAAAGAAAAGTTTGATAAGTTTGTGGCTGCAATTGAAGCTCTTTGTGATCCACATGAAAATTTGGACACAAGAGGAGCAGCACAAGGTCTTTTCCCCGCTGTCTGTGATTTCACTTTTCTGTGCTACCTGTACTTCTGGTGTGATGTACTTCAGGAAGTTAATCTTACACAGCAGTACCTGCAGACTAAGGGCTTAACTCTCGACAAGGTGGTGACAAAGCTAGAGGCGCTAAGACTTTTTCTGCACGAGGAGCGCAGTTACCTAGTGGAGCATGCAATTGAACAGTCGCTTTTAAAATCAGACGAATATGGAATTGCAGTAGAGAGAAGAGCCAGGTTCGAGAAAAGGATGGCAGGGGAGCAGGCAAGCGATGCTGGACGCACTCTGCAAGAAGAAAACAAGAGGGCAATGCTTGAGTGCATTGATCGCTTTCATTCTGAACTCCAGATCAGATCAAGAGCCATCAAGGAAGTAGCAGCCATGTTTGAGGCTGTTCAAGTGAAGAGTCTCATATCTGCCACTGAAGAAGAGTTAAAGGTGTCCATTCCAAAATTGACCACTTTCTATGATGAGGTGTCCGAGAGTGAGCTTTTAATAGAAATACCAAGGCTGAGAAGGCACCTGAAAGCAGCAGTGATTGATCTGGAAGAAGCCAAAGATTGGGCAACATTAGACGTTTTGACATTCATAGCTGAATGGGACTTTGTAGAATCTCTCCCAACCCTTTCACTAAGCCTAAAATTATTTCTGACGATCTGTGTCTGTGGCTTCATGTGAGAGGAGCTTTTCAAAGCTGAAACTTATAAAGAACTATTTGCGATCTACCATGGGACAGTCAAGGTTTTCCGATCTTGCGATATTATCAATTGAAAGTGAGTTGGCGAAAGGCATTGATTTCGATGAAGTGATTCACAAGTTTGCAGCTTTGAAGGCCAGGAAAGGAAAGTTCTGAATTAGTCGAGATGTTCACTAAGTGCTGAAATGCTTGTGTATTTGTTCCTGTTTATTTTTATGGTATTATTTCATTTATGAGTATATTTCCATATGCATTTGTCTACAAGTTCTACATTATTTGGGCCGTTATTGATTATGCAAACCTAATCCATTAATGTATCTCATGTAACAATAAAGTTTAACGTTAAAATCAACATCATTTTGATGTAGTTCTTAAACGTTTTTACTTCGAATTCTATTGTTTTCTAACCGAATTTTCACTTTAACCACATGAAACTATGTAAATGTAAATACATTTAGGCTGTGCATATGATATTGTAATTTAAAGGTGTAATTTTAATTTTGCTAGTTGTTTATGTCACTACTATTGCAATTACATTCAGTGATATACAGGAATTACGATTTACGAGTAACATTAGTACAAAAAACATTACTAAGGATTCTGTATGGTCTGGTACAGGAGGAGGTCCATTGGGGCGGGGGGGAGGGGTGGGTGTGACACCATGAGTAACCGCACTGGGTGACACCAACCCCAGTGACGCCACTGAACGTGGTTACGAGCATGTGCACCAGAGTTTGAGTTGTGCTTTAATTAGGGCAGTCTTCATTTCAGTCTTCAGTTTTGTATAATTTGTCAGATTGATTACTGAATGTGTTGTGGGGTTTTTTTTCTGCAGGAAGGAACTCCCTGGTCGGCTATTTGCAAGACCTTTCCAGATACTGCTGATGGATCTTACGTTGTTGAGGACCATGTGTGCTGTGAGGTGTTTTCCCTGATCACTAATGATGAGCTAAGTATGGATCAGAAGTGGAAACAGCGAACAAACCTGTTGCTCCACTTGAACAACAACTGGGATAAAGGGTAAGTTCGGCAGTCATTTTGTGACATCACATACAATGAGAAGGAATCTATCATGTTGAGTTGTTAACATTGCATATTGATTGATGGTGACGAGTGAAGTACACAACAGCAACAACATGCATTTTAAGGCCATTTTCCCTGCTAGAGCGGGGGTTAGCCTTGCGGTCCCCATGACAATGTTCTCCATTTTGCCCTATTTTCTGCATCTCTCCTTGTTAACCCCCTTGCCTGCATTTCTTCTTCCACCGTCTTTAGCCAAGTCTTTCTCGGTCTTCCCCGTCCTCTACTTCCTTCTGCATTCATTTCCATCATTCTTCTCAACCAGTCACTTTCATCCTTCCTCAACACATGACCAAACCATCTCAACCTGTTCCTCTTCACAGCATCAATCACAGGCTCTATTCCCATCATCTTTCGCAATTCATCATTTGTCTTCCTCTCTCTCAACGATACTCCGCACATCCATCGAACCATTCGCATTTCCACCCTTTCCAACCTTCGTTGCTGCTCTACGTTCATTACCCATGTCTCGCTCCCATAAATCATAACACTTCTCACACATGCAGCATACACCTTTCCCTTCAGCTTCAACGACACTCCCCTCCTCATCAGCACGCCACTCAGTTCCCGAAACCTCTTCCATGCACATCTCACTCTAGCAACCGTTGCCGAGTCTGATCCACCTTCTCCATTCAGCATGTCTCCGAGGTAGCAAAATGTTTTCACACCTTCCAGCTTCACGCCATCTCCAAGATCCAACTCAACATTTCCTCCATCTGCAGCTCCCTCTGTGCACACCTTACTTTTGAATGTAGCTGCCACACTGGTTATTGACCCTCTCAGACCACTACATTTTTGATGAACTCAATCAGCGCACATTGTACATTGAATGGAGTTCACTCCGACACCCTTCCTGCACACAGCACAGGCCACTTCCCAGTTCTTTCCACCTCACCACATGCTTTACCACTTGCCATCACCTTCGGCTTTCCGATATTCACCTTCAGACCTTTTGTCTCCATACATTCCTTCCACTTGTTCATCTTTTCCTTCAGTCCATCCATACTTTCCGCAATCAACACCAGATCATCTGCATACAACAACTCCCACGGTAAACCCTCCTTTACGTTCTGAGCCAGCACCTCCATCACAGCTACAAATAGTAGTAGACTTAGTACCGACCCCTGATGCACTCCCACCTTCACCTCAAACTCACCACTGTTCCCGTCCTTCGTCCTTACAGCTGTGTGCGCTCTTTTGTACATTGCCATCACTACTCTGATCAACCATTCCTCCACTCCTAACTTCCTCAATGCCCATGTCAATACTTTGCGTGGAACCCTAGCGTGGAACCTTTGCGTGACGAGTGAAGTATACTTGCCAAATAATATTGACAAGCCTTCCATGAGCTTATCTTATTCATCGTGTTGTTGCTGATCTTTCTTACCAATGGCTTTATATTTCCTCCTTGTCGGTTTCAGAATGAGGTACTCGCAGTACAGGGTTGCACAGGTGTTGGACACGTATGGACAGAAACTGAAAGAGGTACAATCGTCCTTTTTCCTGCACCTGGCCTCCTTGCCTTGGGTTCCTGCAGCGACACCGGACACAGATCGACCGGGACACTTGACCAAGGATTTTTGCGCTGCTCATAATCTCTACATGGACTTGCTGGAGCTGAGTGAACTTCTTGATTGCCATGTATCCTACGTGGCAATACCACTTCCTGCGAGTGATCTGCATCATGCTCTAGGTGGGACATTGTTAACCACGTGTTTATCTGTATCGTTCAATTCAAGTATTTTGAATCGGTTCCATTTTTCACACAAACTGCTGTTCAAGTTGTTCGCCGAGGAATCATTGTATTGTATCATCTTGTTTGTTTTGTTTATTTTTATGCCTCCGCCGACAAAGTCGCTGGAGGCATTATGTTTTTAGGTTGTCCGTCCATCCGTGATAGCTTTTTGGTACCGCCATAACTTGAGAACCGTTGAAGGGATCTAAGTCAAACTTGGTACAGGTATGTATAATGATGGAAAAATGAACTGGTTCGATTTTGGGGTCAAAAAGTCAGAGGTCATGTTAAGCAAAAATCATGTTGCCGTGCCAACTCATGTGAACCAGTGATGGGATTTGGAATAAACTTGGTATAAGTATATATAATGCAAAGATGAACCGATTATATTTTGGAGGCAAGAGGTCAAAGATCAGATGTCATGTTAAGTATAATTTATGTTGCCACACCAACTTGTGAACAAGCGATGGGATTTTGAGCAAATTTCGTATTAGAATATATGATGCAAAGATGAACTCATTGGATTATGGCATCAATAGGTTAAAGGTCAGAGCTCACATCAGGTAAAAATGTGATAACTTGAGAACAGCTGAAGGGATTGAAATCAAACCTGGTGCAGGTATGTATAATGATGTGAACATAAACTGATTACATTTTGGGGTCAAGAGGTTAAAGATCAGGGGTCCCATAAAGTAAAATTTCAGTTATTGTTCTAACTTGTGAACCGTTGATGGGATTTTGACCAAACTTGGTATAAATATATATTATGATGCAGCAATCAACTTATTGTATTTTGGCATCAAAGGTGAGGAGTGAGGTGATTTTGTAATTTTGATGAGGCCATGTCAGGTAAAAATGTGATACTTGAGAACAGCTGAATGGATTTAGACTTGAACTTGCTGCAAGTATGTATAATGATGTTATACAGTGCATTCAGAAGGTATTCAGACCCCTTCACTTTTTTCACATTTTGTTATGTTGCAGCCTTATGCTGAAATCGTTTAAATTCATTTTTTCCCTCATCGATCTACACTCAATACCCGATACCATACTCAATACCTCAATACCCAGAGTGGCCAGACGGAAGCCAAACAGTTCAATCTTGGTTTCATCAGACCACAGAATCTTGTTTCTCACAGTCTGAGTCCTTTAGGTGCTTTCTTGCAAACTCAAAGCGGGCTTTCATGTGTCTTTCACTGAGGAGAGGCTTCCGTCTGGCCACTCTGCCATAAAGCCCAGATCGGTGGAGTGTTGCAGTGATGGTTGTCCTTCTGGAAGTTTCTCCCATCTCCACACAGGATCTCTGGAGCTCAGCCAGAGTGACCATCGGGTTCTTGCTCACCTCTCTTACCAAGGCCCTTCTCCCCTGATTGCTCAGTTTGGCTGGGCGGCCAAACAGGAACCTTCAATGCAGTCCTGGTTGTTCCAAACTTCTTCCATTTAAGAATTATGGAGGCCACTGTGCTCTTGGGAACCTTCAATGCAGCAAAAAATTTTTTGTAGACTTCCCCAGATCTGTGCCTCGACACAATCCTGTCTTTGAGCTCTGCAGGCAGTTCCTTTGACCTCATGGCTTGGTTTTTGCTCTGATATGCATTGTCCGCTGTGAGACCTTATATAGGCAGGTGTGTGCCTTTCCAAATCATGTCCCATCAATTGAATTTACCACAGGTGGACACCAATCAAGGTGTAGAAACATCTCAAAGATGATCAAGAGAAATGGGAGGCACCTGAGCTAAATTTCAAGTGTCATAGCAAAGGGTATGAATACTTATGTCAATGTGATATTTCAGTTTTTTCTTTTTAATAAATTTGCAAAACTTTCTAAAATCCTGTTTTCTCTTTGTCATTATGGGGTATTGAGTGTACATTGATGAGGGAAAATATGAATTTAAATGATTTCAGCATAAGGCTGCAACATAACAAAATGTGAAAAAAGTGAAGGGGTATGAATACTTTCTGAATGCACTGTAATGTGGGCAGAGGCATGTCGGTCGACGTCGTGACGAGTGTTGTTCTCGTTATTTTTTTATTGCTATATTTCCCCACTGTCTCTATTGGCTCTCTTAGCTAATCTTTGGTATATATTTCAGCAAAACTATCCACTTTATCAGGCCTTTAGATTAATCAAGCCCTTAACGAATCACATGGCATATCACCCTGTGTCAGAAAAGTACAATTTTCAATTTTTTGTTCACAGAACTAGTTTTTCGAATTCTAAAGTATAAGCTTTTGCAAAGTAAGCCTTAAGAAAGATATCGATGGACGATTTCACAAATATGTATCGGTTCATTCGGGTACATGCTCGCAAATGTCTGTCCTCAAATGTTTGTTGATTAATAGCTCGGGTTCGTCTGAACAATGTTTGACCACATGTTCACTTGCACAGGACAGAGAAATCTTGCAGAATAAATATTTGTTGAAATGTTCGCACGTATAAAATACAAAAGTTTACGCAAATATCCAGACTCGTTGGTGTAATGGTTAGAGTCCGCTCTACAGGGTGAATCAAAAGTAGCGCCCGCGCCCGATTTCTGTTTTTTCGGCTGTCAGATTCTTTCTGGGATGTCATGGTGTTAATAATTGTCTTGCAGATTATTAATTTTCTTAATTTATTTATTTTTGTTTTTGTTTTGCAGGTTATTGCTGAGAGTTTGGAAAGTTATTGAAGTTGCACCAAATGTAATGAACAACCAACGATGGCAGCACGCCGTTTGGCACAGGAATTCGATATTAACCCACCCCAGGGAAGAAACATATGATTGATTGTCGAGAAATTTGAAGCAACAGGGTCGGTAGCCACTGCAATGAAGTCCGGTTGTCCGAAAACGGCAACGAATGTAGCTAAGGCTGAAGAAGCCATCAGGAGACTGGAACAAAGTCTGCAAAAGTCCACTCGCCGTTTATCTGCAGAGTTGGAAGTGAGCCAATCAAGTGTTATTTATCCATATCCTTCACCAGAAAAACTGGAAACCTTACATTCCACGCTTACTGCATGCCCTTCATGATGGAGATGACGACCGGCATCTTCAATTTTGCGAAGAGGTCTTTGCTAAACTTGACGAAGAGGACACGATGCTAGACAACATCTGGTGGTCAGATGAGGCATGTTTTAAGCTTAACGGCACAATTAACAGACACAATTGTGTCTACTGGGCTGCGGAGAACCCAAGAGTGACAGTTGAGAAGGAGGTAAATTTACCTGGCATGACAGTTTGGGCAGCCATATCTCCATTAGGGATAATTGGACCCTTTTTCTTTGAGGGATCAGTCACTGCAGAAATTTACCTGGATATGCTGCAAACCTTCTTTTGGCCCAGGGTACAATATCAGGACTGTTATTTCCAGCAAGATGGAGCTCCACCTCATTATGGACGTCATGTTCATCAGTGGCTTGATGAAAACTTTCCCGGAAAGTGGATCGGCCGCCGCGGTCCGATCGAGTGGCCGGCACGCTCCCCAGACCTTACACCTCCAGATTTCTTTCTTTGGGGGCTCATGAAAGACCTTGTTTATCGTGAAAAGCCTCGTACCATTCAGGAATTGAAGGCTCAAATCACTGCAAAGTTTGAGGAAATTGATATCGAACTCTGCAAGCGCGTGTGCCATTCTGTGCCTGCTCGGCTGCAATTGTGCATCGATCACGAGGGAGGGCACTTTGAAAATTGCAAGTAAAACAGCTTGGTACACTTCCGTAATAATTTTCCCACGAATAAATGGTTAGATAAATATGTCATTCCTTTATTTCTACCTTCTTGTACACTGGAATACAAATGGCAAACAAACAATCAACTGACAGAAATATATATATATATATATATATATATATATATATATATATATATATATATATATATATATATATATATATATATATATATATATATGTTCAAAACACACCTGGTCACAAGTGTGCCGCACTGACCGGGTCCTCAGTCGAGGTCCTCGGCATCATCCCGTTTCGGCCCTTCAACCTCGATACGGTCAGCTAAGGTGGGCCAGCTGGGGCACGTACACATCCACATGCAGCAACTGCATCTGGATGCGTACATACCTCCACCCCCAGCCAGTGCGAACAACAACAACAACAACAACACCTCCACATCCAGAATCCACAGCACCAAACAAACATGGTGGAACACTCAAACACCCACCTTTATACCCTTCACCACTCACCAACAAAACACACCAGATCATTCACACACACACATACACACCCATACACACACATACATACAGAACACCAACCAAACAACCACCTACACTTACATCATACACCACTCAACACACAAAAACACACACTCATGCAAAAATTAATTCATGCAAAAACACACACCCTCACCCACTCACTCATATACACAAAGTAAGAAGTAATAATGGTATCAACAAAAAAAAACAAAAAAAAAACACACACACACAACCAACCTACACCGTTCGACGTGTCTCCATAAACTTCCTCCATATCCAAAATGAGCCTTTCAAGGCAACCTGGGCCACCTTGTCACACATCCTCCTTCTTTCTGTCCCACACACTCCGAACCTAGCAAGAAATGCAGAAAAGGAATTGCCAATATACCCTCTACACCCCACCTCAAATGGCTGACACGAAACGCGCCAACCCTTCTCCCGGCACTCTGCCTCCAGCTCACTGTACTTTCCTCTCTTCCTCTCGTGCACCTCCTCCATGTTCTCTTCCCAAGGTACCGACAACTCCCCTAAGATGACCTGTCTTGTTGCACTTGACCAAATGACAATGTCAGGCCGCAACCTTGTCACACAGATCTCCTCTGGGAATACCAATTGTGGCTTTAGGTCTGCCACCACCTGCCAATCACAAGCATCTGACAGCCCTCTTGCTTTCCACCTCCTCCTCCTCTTTCCACCTCTTTCCACTTGGCCCTCTTTGACAAACCACACCTCTCCCCCATCAGTCTCCTTCTCCACTCTTCTCTCTCTCGATCTCAGCACCTCTTGTTGCACCATCTGCACCACCACCGCCAGCACCTGATCATGTCACCACCTGTATCTTCCTGCTGCCAATGCTACTGA
>NC_136274.1:36239817-36444817 GCF_964187855.1 Myxine glutinosa | reverse complement strand
TTCTTCCCCGAGCTGACCACGCCGTAATGGCGGCAAATGCAGTTGGCAGTAGAGGCTTTGTGAATGGGAATGAAAGGGGATCTATCTATTTGAATTCGGTGCAATGTAGTATTAATTAATGGAAGACAAAGCCTTAACCTAATACACAGAATAAGGAAATAAACTACCAACAAGGAGGAAATCTATGATTGGCTAACGTGATTGTATATGACCTAACTAAGGGATGCCCTTTTGACCTTTATACACAACTGGAGGAAGGAGGGTGATATTTTTACAACAATAAAAAAACACGATTCTCATATCCACAACACTGCACCCTCCTCCTCTTAGGCACGTCCCGGGCCTATTACCTTTACTTTTAGTGTGGCACGTAGGTGTAGTTCCCTCTACATTTAACCTGACCCTGAGTGTGACAGTTTTAAAACAAATAAATATGTCCCGCTGCTCCATTGCACCCTACCTAACAGACTCACGCCCACAGCTAACCGAATTGCGGAATTGTCTTCAAACTATACATTTACGATGGGGGAGTATTATTTACAGTGGACGCTACTTTTATTTACAATACGCAACCCAGGACCTGTGATTGTTCTTTTGGGGGGGGGGGAGGCAGTCTGCCCTGCATCGACGCACCAGAAAGCACCCAAAACGCACCAAAGCACCCTCAAGCACCAATCGGTGCACAGTCACCACAGTTCAATAATAAAAATAACCAAACAAACCCTGCTGGTGGTGTCTTGCTCTTCGGCTCCCTCTGCTGGCTCGTGTCGTTTTTCCAGTTGTTGTCATCTTCTTTGCTGGCGGCCTATTTGGACATTAAACTTGCACAAAACGTGTCCGTTTTTATTTATTTATGGCCCACAGGGCCGACTAGGGGTGGTTCACCTGTGGGGCATCGGTGCCCTGTGACCAAGGTCCGCCAGCAAGATCTTGGGCCTTCATGGCCGGTTCCAGCAGAGGGGCCATGCCCCAACCCATGGGGTCCACAAGTGGTGCTCAGCCACAGACATGTGGTCCATACGTGGTGCATCGATGCAGACAGCTGTGGTTGCGAGAGTTTCGGGCGCACAATGGCGGACTCCCGCACGCTCCCCTCGGCGCCCAGATGGCGCACAGTCCTCGTGTGGGAGACAAGGGGGGGGGGAAAGACAGGTGAGCGAGGGGTAAGGTCACAAGGGTACACATCAATAAAGGCAATGCAAGGTGAGGTGCGTATGGAGACGGAGCGGAGAAAAGCTCGTCCCTACCGTACGCCCCCCCACATGTGCCCTACACTACCCTTGCCCTTACCCATATGTACAAAATCTACACATTACAAATTCGTCACTACTGTCACGTCTTCCCCACATTTCCCCTACACCAAATTCGTCTTCACAATCCCTCTAACCAAAATTTGCCATCACCAACTCATCATCAATCCTCATAAGGAGGGAGAGATGGAACACAAGCACAATGTCACACCCACGTCATGATGCGTCTCACATTCCAAACATTTGCACAATAAAATAATCAAAAACATCCTGGCATGGTGTGGAGGTACGTCACCTCAGGTGAGTGGATGCAGATGGTGCGAGGAGATTTCCATCCTAACTATCCTCTAACTGACATTAACACACTTTACACTACCCGGGGCCTTTCCCTGCCAATCAATTGGCCATCTTACTCTCTATGCGGTTTTAAGAACCAAATTCCCATTGACCAAACTGTGGTGCTTCATCAATTTGGGGTCTCACTCCCCCGATTCAACTCCCTGTGCCCTTGCACAATTTCAGGACTTTGTCGTGTGGCTCTCCCAGCAGGTCTACCCACCTGCACACCTCCACCACTGTAGTTGCCTCCGAGCTTACCTGCTCCTTACCCTAACCTATCTACTGGGGAAGGCCCCTCCTGGCTCTGTCACCCCTCGGTGCCCTCTGGCACTGGGCTACCCGGGTCCATCCTCCGGATCCTCGGGCCCCATCCACAACAACTCTACCGGCTCCCAGAGCCCACCTGTGGCCTCACCTGGCCGACATCCTAACAGTGGTGGAGTGCTCAACCAACTACACACACTAACAGGCCACACGCCCAGTCATTTCCACAACACTAATGCACCCATTCAACCATCATTCTTCCACCACGCACCACAGATGCCAATATCCAACCACAATTTACCTATACCCTCTACCTAACTCTTACACTACCCTCCCCGGGTATTCGTGATGGGGTCCATCCTCCTTTCCCCCATCCACACCTTCGCACCATCCGCTCCACTCCACAGTTTCCACCATACTCACTCCACGACCATCCATTCCATACTCCATATATTCCACACTCCATGTAATCCACACAACCATTCTCCATTCACCTGTAGTTGCACACCTGTGCAATCACCTGATGCCACCTGCACCCTCCTTCCTTCCTGGACCATTTGGTCAACACAGCACACATCACCATCACTCACTCATACACTGCCCCATACACCTGTTCAGTTGCACACCTGTGCAATCTCAATCGTTCTTCACTCACTGCTCCATACACTTCCACGCTCAATACACTTACGATCCTCAAACACCATTGCCTCAGGCACCCAAATTCTCCCACGGTCACACACACATCTCTCCCGAGCATTGCCCCGCAATTCCTCATTTGCTCGATATCAACACTCACTCATACACTTTTCACAATACACTTCTGAATACACCTCCAACACTCACACGGCATCATCTGAACTACCTGTTGCCCTGCTAAAACTCACGCTTCCCCGTCGCCCCTTTAAACTATTGCGCTCCCTCGTCATTATAATCCAACTACCCTCTCTATGTCCCCACTACCTGTTCAAAGTCGCTACTTAAACTTACAGTTACCTATTGTCAATCTCTACGTCCCTACACACGATATCCTAACCCTCCCGGGCTAGTTTTCACTGCCAACCCCATAACTAGTGCTCCTTTGCCCCCGCTGTGAGAGATGGCAGAGTTGCCATCCCATCACATCGGGTATCTCTCACTACCAATTTGGCACATCAAATTTCAGCCAATTAAAAATTTGCCAATCACTACCAATCATCTGCCAATCATCACTCTGCCAATCCTTGCCAATCATCAAATTTTGTTTTTCAATTTCGGGTCCAAAACACTATCCTCATCACACGTCTACTCACTTGAGCCTCTCGGTGCGCCAATTCATTTCCACAGCTCGGCTTCGCAAAGCCGAGCAATGAATGCGGGTGGTTTGGTGCCGGCGGTTGGATGCGTCCGGCACTCAGTGCAGGGAAGGACGCTTACCCGGGCCGAGATCCCACGCACCATCTCGGCACGGAGCCGTCCAATGGCCCTATCTCGCCCTGCCGGGACGCCGCAACAAAAAGGGGTCGCCATGACGACACTTCTTACCGGGCCGCCCGTTCCGCCTGGCGGAGCACGGACGCGGCCGTTCAGAGCGCGGCCCGGCGTGGATCGCGTACGGCGGTTCTTTCGAAACCGCCGCGGTCACGATCCCCGCGGGTCCCCGTGGCACACGAAGCTGCCCGGCACGAACTGAGGGCCTGCTTCGGCTATAAGTCGATCAAACCGCTAACCCGGTTAGCGTCGATGCTCCACTTGCATGCTTACACCCCGCGTTCCGTTCCGTGCTCATACATCCAGCCGTCTCCGTGCTCTTTGTCATTGCACCTTCTCTTACACACCCAGGTACACTCATTCCGCTCACAGACTTTGTCACACACCTGACCACCGCACACCTTTGCACACACTCGTCGTTCGCACACCTCACCAACACACCTCTTCGCGCCCCCTCCTGGGTCACCTCCTCTGTGACAACCACGGGTGTGCACTGACTTGCACACCCAATCACGTGCCTCACTACCAACTCCAGTGTGCATTCCCATACGCGCTCTACCATTCCAGGTGTGCATCCTTCCATTCCAGGTGTACATCCTCTCTCACCTGCCACAACCAACTCACGCTCCGTGTCACTCTTACTACTTTCACCACCACTCTCGGTCACGCATTCACCCTCACTCTTGACAGCGTACTCTTTCCTCATGCACCCGTCCGTTACACACCTTTCTTGCGCATCCTCTTGCGCACTCTCTCCCGTTACACCCTCCGTAACACTCACCACAGGTGTGCACTCTCTCGTTACATCCTCTGTAACACTCCCCACTACGCGCTTCCATGTGCCCCCTCGCACACGTGCTACGACCAACTCACTCTCGACAGCACACTCACTCCTCGGCGCGCACTTTTTCCTCACACACCCCATAGTCGGACATTCTCGCACACCTCCTCTGTCCATACACTCCGTACCTGTCGCATACTTCACCAGCGGCCTCTCACGAACACCCGGGTCCAAACCAACCCCCAAGCCGACTGAAGCTTCCCTCACTCCATCTACATTTCCGCGTATATCGCCACTCACCTTGGCACCTCGTCTCCGCACCTCCTTCGCCATCTGCAAACTCTTTATCTGGTTAGCAAGCACACCATCACGATTTGAGCACCGACATTGTACATATTCCATCACCTCCTCCTTTATCTCCCTCTTAGTTTCCCTTCGTCTCTTCTTAATTTCACTCACCCCCTCTTCCACTTCCTCTAATTTTTGCTTCACCTCTTTTATTTCCCGGTGTGTCTCCTCAATTTCGTCCTCTAATGCCACCTTGACCGTTTCTATGTGCGTCCTCACCTCCCGGTCGTTCGTCTCCATTGCCTCCGTCACCTCGTCCAACCTCGTTGTCAGTCCCTCACGTACCATCTGACATTCCCTCTTCGTCGCTATTAAGTCATTTTTGATTTCTTTTTGTGTCGCTTTCAACCCTCCTAGTACCGCAGTGTTCTTTTTCACCTGCTCCACTAATTCCCTTTGTCCCACCGTCAGCTGTTCCACCTCCTGCATCAGATCTTCTATGCCCCCCTGTAACCTAGCCGTACTATTTCTCACCTCTTTCTCCATACGCTTCTCACCTCGCTTTACCTCCTCGCGTACCCCCGAGACCTCCTCGCTTACACCTCGTCCTATTTCCTCCTTCACACCTCGTCCTATTTCCTCCTTCACACCTCGTCCTATTTCCTCCTTCACACCTCGTCCTATTTCCTCCTTCACACCTCGTCCTATTTCCTCCTTCACACCTCGTCCTAATTCCTCCTTCACACCTCGTCCTATTTCCTCCTTCACACCTCGTCCTATTTCCTCCTTCACACCTCGTCCTATTTCCTCCTTCACACCTCGTCCTATTTCCTCCTTCACACCTCGTCCTATTTCCTCCTTCACACCTCGTCCTATTTCCTCCTTCACACCTCGTCCTATTTCCTCCTTCACACCTCGTCCTATTTCCTCCTTCACACCTCGTCCTATTTTCTCCTTCACACCTCGTCCTATTTCCTCCTTCACACCTCGTCCTATTTCCTCCTTCACACCTCGTCCTATTTCCTCCTTCACACCTCGTCCTATTTCCTCCTTCACACCTCGTCCTATTTCCTCCTTCACACCTCGTCCTATTTCCTCCTTCACACCTCGTCCTATTTCCTCCTTCACACCTCGTCCTATTTCCTCCTTCACACCTCGTCCTATTTCCTCCTTCACACCTCGTCCTATTTCCTCCTTCACACCTCGTCTTATTTCCTCCTTCACACCTCGTCTTATTTCCTCCTTCATCTCCTCCCTTTCTTTAGTAGATGCCACCTTCATCTGTCCCAATTCATCCCTCTGAGCATCCAGTTTACCTTCCAACCCGATTTTCACCTCCTCTATCTGGTTCCTCATCCGTTTGATTTCCCGGGCGGATTGCTCCCCTATTTCCCGCTATTTGCCTTCCATCTTATCTTCTAGCCCCGTTAACCCATTCTTTACCTCTTTTATCCCGTTGTCTAACCCCTCAAATTTATTTCCCATATTGTTTAACCCGTCTCTTAATTGCTCACTCGTACCCCTTGCTTCGTCCCTCATTGCCCCCATTTGGCCCTCCAATCGCTCACTATTAGCCCTCGCTTCGTCCCTCATTCGCTCACCCATTTTTTCCATAAGGGCCCCCAGCAAAAAAAGGTTCGAATCCACCAGTGCTGCGGGCGCGGCTGCCGCAACCTCGTGTGAGGCGCCATTTTGCGCCTCTCCAGCCACATGCGCGAGGGCGCCATTTTGTGCGCCTGATACCTCCTCAACCACATTATCATTTCTCTCCTCCATTTCTTCCCTGTGGTCCTGGGTTACCCCTAACCCCTCCTCTAGTTCCCCCACCGGCATCCGATCATCTTGACCATCCATGGCACGATTTTCAAATTTGGATGTTAAAATAATTTCGGGCGCTCTTAATTTTTGACCAAATTTTTTGAAGTTATTAAAAATTTGGTTCGGGCCTCAAATCTCACTCCCAGACACCAATTGTTGCGGAACCCAACGTCGGCCTATGGTTCCCCTTTGAGGGGGGATTAGTCCCCTCGTTTGTTACTGACCGACGTGGTCCCCGAAGCTGCACCGCGGCCTCCGGAAAGGCCGGTGCACAGCCCCGTTCGTTACGCGGACAGATGTTAATTTGCCGAGCGGATGGCAGCCGCGGCCCGAACCGTTAACAAAGACTAGACCCGATTATCAAACGTTGGCCAAATCGTGCCACAGGTATTCAATTTGGAAAAGACAAAGACGACGGATGTGAAGAAGAAGAAGACAAAAAGGGTTTGCAATACGACTATAATTTATTATTACTATTTACAACCAAAAGAAACCAAGGAGGAGGAAGGATAATAAAATAAAGACAGAAGGAATCAAGCAGACACAGTGCAACGCTAGCTTACCTACAGTCTTAATTAATACCCCAGGACAAGACACACAAAACGGACGACAATCAAACTCACACGAATGGGGAAATTGCAGGCAGGAATGGAAGGACTGGAAGGAGAGGAAGGTCCAACGGGAACCGGAGCTGGAGCTTTATCCCGCACGGGACGTCGGGCAGGACGTCGGGCGGGACCTCGACGGCCACCGATGCCACCGCAATCTGGCTCCCGCGTCACAGCGGGTCGAAACTGCGTGGTCTCAAAGCTGGTGGTGGTGGACTCCAAGCTGGTGGTGATGGTCTCCAAGCTGGTGGTGGTGGACTCTCTGTGGTGGACTCAACTCATCTGCTTAGGGATCGTGGGGACTCAACGTGGGGATCCCTTACTCATCTGCCTAAGCAGTCCCTCCCAACTCCCTTTTATGAGGCGCGTGGCGATCAAGCCGCCGGCCTTTTGGAAACGCCCATCGGGTTGCTCTCCACAGTCCGATTGGTGGGCACGGGCTCTCTGGCTCCACCCTTGATGACGATGGGCGGGCACGCCCTTCTTCCCCGAGCTGACCACGCCGTAATGGCGGCAAATGCAGTTGGCAGTAGAGGCTTTGTGAATGGGAATGAAAGGGGATCTATCTATTTGAATTCGGTGCAATGGAGTATTAATTAATGGAAGACAAAGCCTGAACCTAATACACAGAATAAGGAAATAAACTACCAACAAGGAGGAAATCTATGATTGGCTAACATGATTGTATATGACCTAACTAAGGGACGCCCTTTTGACCTTTATACACAACTGGAGGAAGGAGAGTGATATTTTTACAACAATAAAAAAACACGATTCTCATATCCACAACACTATATATAGCTCTATGGGATTCAGGTCAGGGGAGAGCGCAGGCCACTGCATGGTGTTGATGTTCTCGCCTTGGAAAAATGCAGTGGTAAATCGAGCAGCATGGGGACGAGCGTTGTCATGCTGAAAGGTTCTCAGTTCTGGGTGGTCTAGCAGGAATGGCAGCAGATGAGGTCGCAGGATGTTATCCACATACCGCTGGGCATTAAGATTCCCATCCACAACCACCAGTGGCGTCCTGTACCGGCCTGATATGGCGGCCCACACCATCACACTTGGGCCACCCCACCTGTTGGCTTGACGCACGCAACAATTGGCATATCGCTCGCCAGTTCTTCTCCAGACACGCTCACGCCCATCAGGACTGTCCACACAGAACCTTGACTCATCGCTGAAAGCGACCTCGTTCCACTGCGCCAAGGTCTACCGCTGATGCTGCTGGCACCATCTCTGTCGGTTGCGGCGATGGGAAGCCGTCATCACGGGGCCTCTGTATGGTCTTCTGGCAGTCAGACCATAGTCATGCCGTCGTCTTCGTGCAGTATCATTGGAGATCCGTGGGTTTGCACGCCACGGAGTTTCTGCCGCAGTGCGGGATGCTGGACGGAATCGATCCCGCAGGTGACTTCGGACCATCTGCCTGTCCTGCCTTGCAGTGGTGACTCTTGGCCTCCCTGATCGAGGTCTGTCATCTGCAGAGTTGTGGAGGGTGTCTCTGTCCACCAGGGCCGATATCGTCTGGTGTGAACAGCCAAGGCGACATGCCACCTCATGGTAGCTCAGTCCGCCTTGCAGCATGCCAAGGGCACGCTGCCGTTGATCCCTTGACAATCGTGGCATGTTGATTGAAATGCCCATTTTGCACTGGCCTTTTTAAAGCCAATATCAAGACATCACATGCAGCTCATTAAAATCATCCCGTACCCCTTGGCTAATCACTGACAGTCAAAATGGCTGTTCAACAGCTGTGCTATGAAGTGACCATTGAAGGTTCAAGTGACCATCCGTGACCGTTTTGTCTGACAGTGAGGACACTATTGTCCACAAATAAGTTCACACATTTACTACACACAGTGTTATTGTTGATATTTAAAGGTTTCAAAGGTGGTAAGTTTCTTTTGCGTTTCAGTATATATATAGATAGATATATATATATATATATATATATATATATATATATATATATATATATATACATGTATGTATGTATGTATGTATGTATGTGTATATATATCTATATATATATATATATATATATATATATATATATATATATATATATATATATATGTATGTATGTATGTATGTATGTATGTATGTGTATATATATCTATATATATATATATATATATATATATATATATATATATATATATATATATATATATATGTATGTATGTATGTATGTATGTATGTATGTGTATATATATATATATATATATATATATAACAGAAATCGGGCGCTACTTTTGACTCACCCTGTATATAAGCGTCCGCTCCGAGTCTGAGAGGCCAACAGTTCAAACCACGGCTGAGTCATACCAAAGACTTTAAAATGGTATGTTCTGCTTCTTTGATTGACGCTCAGTATTTACAAGGATAGAGCATGGCCAAACAACGTTGTGCAGGCAATGGCAAGCCACCCAGTATAACACACTCAGTATGCCAAAGGTAGGGGCCAACACCTTTAATCTTTCCATGTTTGAAGATAATGAGAGAATGTACAAATTCCTTTTGACGACAATATAGGGTCCGTGGAAAGGATGAGAGATGCTTCCAACATACGTAGATGTAACATACTGTTATGAATTTGGGTAGTGATATATGTAGAGCAGAGTAGGTCTGAGTAGGTACCATGCTTCGGGATGTCGCGGTAAGGAACACGACCTGTAATAAGTCCATATGTAGGCGTTTTGTCGGTTAAGGTGTATAATTGTGAATCTACCAGGAGATTCGGGTGTTAGGTAGTGTAGGGGTTAATGAGTAGAGCCCTTGTATGTCTCACCTGGTTAGCCAAACCTTTGTCCATTTTGGCACTGCACACCACTGAAACACTTAGTTAGGCTCCTTTAGCACAACACTAATAACGCCCTCCCCCCCGACATGACCAAGGAAGAAATCAGGCCAGGACACCGCCGATAATGGCCGCCGCCATTTGCACCTCCGAGAGGCCTATCCACCTCGCATAGCACGTGCGATGACCACGGAATAGGGGACAGGAGTGGGAGTGGTGCAGTGAGCATGCCCCTGGGCGAGTCGGTGGAGGCTCTGATTGGCTGGCAGCGCGCCAGGGACGACGTCACCGGCCGAGGCTATAACGAGCGCCGAGGGCCATTTTGAGTGAGTTGAGAAGAGGAGTTCGTTTTGTGCAGCAGAGAGAGAGAGAGAGAGTCGTTCAGTTGGAGTCCCGGTGCGAGTGAGTTGAGACTCAGCGTGTAGAGGTGCGCAGAATGTAGTGAGTTCGTGCGCAGTTCGAGAGTTGATGAACGAGCGCCGAACGCCAGTTGGTTCGCAGTCGAGTTGAGAGAGGCCTGGCTTGCTGGTTGAGTTCGTTTGTGAGTTGGATCCTGAGTGAGTTACGCACGAGTGAGCAGTTGCGCACCAGTTGGATTCCTGGCAGTCGTCCCGGTGATCCGAGTTGGCTTGTCGACCGTGTACGAGGGTAGACCTCGTGGTGATCGGTGCTTGGTGCTTGGTGCTCGGTGCTCGGTGCTTTCGAACTTGGAGCGAGGCGTGCCGCGGGATGAAAAGAGCCATGTGTTGGACGGCGGCCAAAGCCAACGACGAGACAGATAAGACCGCACGCCGCGTACATTTTACATGACGAACGTGTTCTTTTTATTAATTCATATTCCCTCATCTTGTCTTTGATATCTGTGTGTGTGGGATCCCTAAATTAGGCATTAGGTTTATCGTGCTTTTCCTGTCCTTGCTTTCATTGAATAAACCCTTGTATTATTTTGCATCCCCATTCAAACCTGTGCCCGCTTGAGTTAATTTCCTCTCACAGGACCAGAGCTACACCGGCGTGCTGCAGTTAAGTGCTTTCGCCGCAGCCTTCATTTTCCTTCTTCCTCCCGCGCGGCCATAGCGGAATCAGTGTTTGGGTAGTTGCCTCCAATAAGACCGTTTAGGCTATCCGCAACTCTGGTGTTAATCGGAGTTGCGCGACAATACTCTGACCTTGTCTCAATATATTGAACATATCTGCGTTGTACTGATCTGCACAGACGGGGTGCAACCTCAAGTAATATTTACCTCTCGCCGCTTGCTCACGTCACTCAACAAGGATATGCTGCCACCTCACAAATCAGCAATGTTAGCTATGAGTTTAAGTGCCGATGTGAAGCTCGGTACGTGTGCAGTACAACCCAAAGGTTGGCTGATCGTATCAAACAGCATGTCCCCCTGGTGATTCGAGGAAAGAACTTGGGAGTGAGGACACAACCAGTGCGAGCATGTTGGAACGTTCAAGGACCGTCGGCCATTTCTTCTTGTTCTTCTGCCATTGCACAGCACTTGGTGGCAAATACAGATAAAGTTGCTGGTTGTGCAGACCAGTACAACACAGATGTTTCAAGATATTGAGCCGAGGTCGGAGTATGTTACCTCTACGTACACTACATGACCAAAGGTATGCGGACACCCCTTCTAATTCGTGGATTTGGCTGTTTCAGCCACACCCATTGCTGAAAGGTACATATAATCAAGCACACAGCCATGCTATCTTCATAGACAAACCTTGGCAGTAGAACGGGCCGTATTGAAGAGCTCAGTGACTTTCAACGTGGCACCATCATAGGATGCCACCTTTACAACAAGTCAGTTCGTCAGATTTTTGCCCTGCTAGAGCTGTCCTGGTCAACTGTAAGTGCTTTTTTTTTTTGAAGTGGAGACGTCTGGGGGCAACAACAGCTCAGCCGCGAAGTGGTAGGCCACACAAGCTCACAGAACGGGACCGCCAAGTGCTGAAGCGCGTAAAAATCATCTGTCCTCAGTTGCAACACTCACTACCGAGTTCGAAACTCCCTCTGGAAGCAACATCAGCACAACAACTGTTCGTCGGGAGCTTCATGAAATGGGTTTCCCTGGTCGAGCAGCCGCACACAAGCCTAAGATCACCATGTGCAATGACAAGCGTCGGCTGGAGTGGTGTAAAGCTCGCCGCCAATGGACTCTGGGGCAGTGGAAACGCGTTCTCTGGAGTGATGAATCACACTTCACCATCTGGCAGTCCTATGGACGAATCTGGGTTTGGTGGATGCCAGGACAGCGCTACCTGCCCGAATGCATAGTGCCAACTGTAAAGTTTGGTGGAGGAGGAATAATGGTCTGGGGCTGTTTTTCATGGTTTGGGCTAGGCCCCTTAGTTCCAGTGAAGGGAAATCTTAGCGCTACAGCATACAATGACATTCTACATGATTGTGTGCTTCCAAATTTGTGGCAACCGTTTGGGGAAGGCCCTTTCCTGTTTCAGCATGACAATGCCCTCGTGCACAAAGCGAGGTCCCTACAGAAATAATTTGTTCAGATCGGTGTGGAAGAACTTGACTGGCCTGCACAGAGCCCTGACCTCAACCCCATCGAACACCTTTGGGATGAATTGGAACGTCGACTGCGACCCAGGCCTCATCGCCCAACATCAGTGTTCAACCTCACTAATGCTCTTGTGGCTGAATGGAGGCAAATCCCCGCAGCAATATTCCAACATCTAGTGGAAAGCCTTCCCAGAAGAGTGGAGGCTGTTGTAGCAGCAAATGGGGGACCAACTCCATATTAATGCCCATGATTTTGGAATGAGATGTTCGATGTTTGAGTGTCCACATACTTTTGATCATGTAGTGTATGTTGGAAGCAACCTTCGTCCATTCCACGGGCCCTACATTGTGTCATCAAGGAATTTGTTTATTCTCTCATTCTTTCAACATGGAAAGATCAAAGGTGTTGCCCTGTCCATGGTATGTCTGCAAATGGTGAGTCCTCAGTTTTGGAGGAACCCCATCCCCCCTCCCTTCAATGTGTTGGTGCAAATGGTGAGTCATCGCTCTCTCTCAACTCCGCTCTAGCCAATCGAAGCCAGAGATAGTGGTAACTTAACTATGAGCCAACCAATGGGTGTTCAGATTACCAATTACGTCATGACTGATGAACCAATCAGTGCCGATTCGATCTTACATAGATATGATTTTCTATGCATGCTCTATCGCTTCTTTCTTTGTCTTGCAGTGATTTATCTTGAGAAGTACAACACGAAAAGCTTTGGTTAATCTTATTATGTCGTTTTGGTTTTCGTGTTATTTTTGAGTAAAGTACCACTGCCATTTCTTGGTCTATTTTTTTGTTTACAAAGTCAAGACTCATGGAAGAGCTAGAACACAGAATGGATCGTGATGCAACATTACAAAAGGAACAGCAGAATGAGAGGGGGAAATGCCAACAACAGGGTGGAAGGAGAATTCAAACTGAGACAGAGCACAAAGGATGTGCGGGTAACGTTGATGGTTATGGGAGGATGCAGGGGTTGGGCAAGATGGAGGCAGAAGCAAGGTTTTGGGGGTAGGGAATGGAGGTGGGTTTAATGGGTGCAGAAAAATTCATGGTTTTGGATTGAGGATGGTCTGAGATGGTGGTGAACAGCTATCTTGAAGACCTGGAGGGAAGAATGACATTGAAGAGAATGTGGCAGGAAGAAACAAATTAATGGAGGTGAGTAATGATTCTGGACTTTGGGAGTATCACTAGAAGGGGATTGCTGGTGGACCGCGTGTGTCTTGCATATGCATAGGGGGGACAAAGCACGGAGTGGGTATTCGGTGCAAGACCAAAAAGGAGGTGGAAGAAGACAGAGAGATTACCTAACTGTCGAGTGGATGATTTGGTTAGTTGAGAAGAGCATTTCGATTTTGGTTCAGGTCCGGATCCAGATCCGGCCTAACAGTGGGATACAAAACATAAACTCTCCTGCCTGGCAGAGGGATGCGCTCTACCGAGTGCCGCTCTAGTTTTTGTTTTATGATGATGAGGTTTTTTTGTTCTTTGTTTTTCACGTTTAGAAGAGGTTTTTTGTTTTTTTAAATTTGTGTTGTTTTGGGTAGTCAAGACGGTAAAATGATTAACTTGAGGGATCGGAAGTAACAATACCTGGTATACATGGAGTAAAAACGAAGCACGTAAAATCAAAAACAGAGGAAGAAGCAACAATCTGACGAGCCCAGCCCTTCACGAGTCGGCTGGACTTTACCATGCACCTTTATCATGCACCAATCATATGCTCAACAATTCCACACAAAAAGGTATGGTTTGGCACAGGAAATTGAACAAAAACTCGAACAGCGAAAAAGGAATGAGAATAAAACAAACAACGTATCTGGTCCAGGAAACTTGGCTTTGATGAACTGGAAGGAGGAACTGCCGATCCGACGTCCATGTACAGCAAACCCCGAACCAGAAATCTTATACCATGCTTTGGTGATATCAATGAAAGGGTGAACCAAACAGCTTCCTAAATTTAGAGGGCAAACTTTTATTCCACACAGTAAGTTCAGAAATAGATCAGAAAAGTGGCACACAGTGGCCTGTTGTTTTCATCATATCTTAAATGGACAGGGTGGTTGGCTAACTTGAGATGTGGAGTATGGGGATTGCATTATTTTTGTCACTCATTTGACGTGTTTGCGTTGCTTCTTTTCAACCTTACCCAGGCATCCGGACTACCATTTCATTGGACGAGGTAGTGAAGCTCTTCACGTCATGGTGCTTGGGAAAAGGTGAGGAAGGAGGCAAAATGTCCAGGCAGAAAGGTGCTGCATTCAAAACCAAAGCTGGGCACCTCTTCAAGGTGTATGATTACCTGTGCAAAAACTGTAGTCAGCAAAACCTCAAGGAACTTTTCAACCAGAACCCTGCGATATTCCTTCCAGATTCATCCATCAGGTATAAACAATGCACAGAGTACAACACTGATCGATATTTGTTTATTTTCATGTTACCTTTCACATCATCATGAAGCTTCATTTTTATATGGTAAGTAATCTTTTTGAGTTTTCTTTGCAGGAAGTGTAACCGAGACGAACATGAACTTTTGT
The DNA here is from genome assembly GCF_964187855.1 of Myxine glutinosa. Lineage (NCBI taxonomy): Eukaryota > Metazoa > Chordata > Myxini > Myxiniformes > Myxinidae > Myxine > Myxine glutinosa. The sequence goes on along the minus strand of NC_136274.1, from coordinate 36,430,128 downwards.
CAGGACATTTCTACTATTTGAAGGATGTCTGCTGGAGTGACCCGACTAAAATGTTCTTCCGTTATAACATGTTGATATCGGAGGAGTCTTCTTTGCAGAAGATAAACACCATTTCATCATTTTATAGTGTGTGGCCAGAGATCGCCTTTTCTTTGAAACAGGTAAAATTCTTTTTCTTACACTTTGTAAATGCCGTTTACGCATTTATTGTTGCATTTAAAAGCCATCGTTGGTTCAGCTTCCAAACATCTCTGGATTTCTGACATTAAATACAATAATGCTTGTTATCTGATGAAAATATGATCCCTGGTGTTGGGCTAGCGGCTAGGGTGCCGGCTTAGGATCCTAGGATCCTGGGTTCGAATCCCGGTCGATCGCCGAATTAACGCCAGGGGGGTTGACTCAGCCTGTCATCCTTCCGAGGTCGGCTAATTGAGTACCAGTTCACTGGTAATTCCCTGTTTGTCGTTGAAGGCGGCAAAAAGGGTTGGCGTCAGGAAGGGCATCCGGCCGTAAAACATTGCTTCAAAAAGAGGACCAAAAAACAACAACTACCACGGTCCCCGAAAAGGCCAACCCCCGCTTTGCGGGGAAAAATGGCCTCTAAACGGTGGTATGTATGTATATCTGATGAAAATATGAGCTCTGGTGAATGAAAAATAAAACGGTTCTCAAATGCCCATGATTTTGGAATGAGATGTTCGATGTTTGAGTGTCCACATACTTTTGATCATGTAGTGTATGTTGGAATACATAAGTGTATATTCTTCCCCACACTTTGTCCTGTGGAGATTTCCGATAAAATGTATGAAATGCATATTTAAGATCAGCATATTTTATTTTAATTGCACGCCTCAAAATCCTCGGTTCCACAGGTTTAAAATTACAATGATTTTATATGAACCTCATCTACAGTCACGTGAAAAAGTAAGTACACCCCATGTAAAGTTTTGACTTTTTCAACATATTTCAACATACAGCTATTTGATCTTCATTTCAACAATATTGAAAGATAAAGGTGATATAATATAACAAATATCATGAAACATTTACATTTTGTAGTCCATTGTATAATTTAAATAAACATAAATGCAAATTTCGCATGTGGAAAAAGTAAGTACACCCTTGGCTCTAATAATAATAATAATAATAATCCATTTATTTTACATAGCGCTTTTCAAGAAGCCCAAAGACGCTTTGACAGAGTACAAAAAAACAAGTGCAAAAAGATAAAAATCAACAGGTAAATAATCAAAGCAAAAGGAAGGAGAAGGAGAAGAGACAGTCAGGGGTTAAATGCTGTGGGTTAAATGTTGAATGCAGTGTTGAACAGGTGGGTCTTGAATGATGTTTTGAATGTGGTGAGTGAGGAGGAGTCTCTGATGGTGTGAGGTAGTGAGTTCCAGAGGGTGGGAGCAGCGATGGAGAAGGCCCTGCCCCCCAGGATCTGAATTTGGTCCGCATGGAGGGGGGTCAGGAGGTTGGTACCAGCAGAGCGGAGGTTGCGGGTGGGAGTGTGTCTGGAGAGGAGGTCAGTCAGGTAGGATGGGGCCAGGTTATGGAGGGCTTTGTAGGTCAAGAGGAGGATTTTGTACTGGATTCTCTGGGGGATGGGGAGCCAGTGAAGCTTGTAAAGGACGGGGGTGATGTGGTCACGGGTCCGGGAATGGGTGAGTAGACGGGCAGCGGAGTTTTTTTTTTGTTTGTTTTTGTTTTTTTTGTATACAACATCGAGGCTCGTGAAAGAGCGAACATTAATCACACAGAAAAACAAACAGACACATAAAACAAATAACATCGGTAGCGGAAGACAAGATGGGGAGAGAGGGGGAAGGACACAAACACAACATTTGAGAGCAGGGACCGAGAGACATGGAGACATCGAGAGATCTGTGGGAGGGAGAGGGCTTTGGGGGGGAGGCATGTGAAGGGGGGGGGGGGGGTGGGAGAGGTATAAACATATGGACCCTGCCAGGACTTCCAGGAAAGAAGTTGGAATTTCAAACAAGGTGGATCTGGGGTGAATTAGTGGGGGTAGAAAAGATCAAGGTTATGGATGGGGGAAGATAAGAGATGGTGGTGAACAGCTGTTTTAAAGACCTGGAGGGAGGAGTGGGATTGAAGGGAGTGTGGGAGTTTGTTCCAGAGGCGGGAGAAAAGAGGAATGAAAGAGTGAAGGTGAGCAGAAAGCCGAGATTTCGGCAGTTTAACCATCAGAGGGTTGCTGGAAGATCTTGTGCGACCTGCAGGAATATTTGGAGTTCTGAATGTATTGGAGTTTATTGATGATTATTGAGGGTGAACCAAAGAGGAGGCTGTTGCAGTAGTCCAGACGGGAGGTGATGAAGGCGTGGATGAGGGTTTCTGCAGCCGTGGAGGAGAGGGATGGACGGAGACGGGCGATGTTTTTCAGGTGAGAGAAGGCTGTCTTTGTGATCTGTTTAGTGTATTTGTCGAAGGAGAGGGTTTGGTCAAAGATGATGCCAAGATTCCGGATGTGAGGGGAGGTGGATACTGGGAAACCGTCGATGTTGAGGGCAAAGTTATGGGTGGATTTGGTGAGCGTTTTTGGGCCAATGATGATTATTTCAGATTTATCATAGTTAAGTTTGAGGAAGTTGATTTGAAGCCAGGATTTTATTTCAGTGATGCAGTTTGTCAGGATAGAGTGGGTGGCGGTGGAGATGAAAAGCTGGATGTCATCGGCGAAGCAGTGGAATTGGAGACCATGACGGCGGATTAAGTGACCAAGGGGGGACAGGTACAGGATGAAGAGGAGGGGGCCAAGAACTGAACCTTGGGGGGGACACCTTGGAGGAGGGGAGCAGTGGGGGATTTGCAGTTATTGATGGAGATGAACTGGCATCTGTCAGAGAGGTATGATTTGATCCAAGAGAGGGCAGTGCCGGTAATGTTAAAGGTGGTTTCAAGTCGGGTGAGGAGGATGGTGTGATTGATGGTGTCAAAGGTGGCGCTGAGGTCGAGGAGGATGAGAATGTTGAGGTTGCCAGCATCAGAGGAGAGGAGAAGGTCGTTGGTGATTTTGAGGAGAGCAGTTTCAGTACTGTGGTTGGAGCGGAATCCGGATTGGAATGTTTCATACAGGTTATTGGCAGAGAGGTGATGTTTAAGTTGAGTGGCTACAGCGCGTTCCAAAACTTTTGACAGAAAGGGTAGGTTGGAGATGGGTCTGAAGTTGTTTAGGGTGTCAGGGTTGAGTCCAGGTTTTTTCAGAATGGGGGTAACAGCAGCAATTTTGAGGGATGGTGGGACGATGCCTGTAGACAGGGAGGAGTTTATTGTTGCAGTGATAAGTGGAGAGAGAGCAGGAAGAGAGGCCTTGACAAAGCTGGAGGGGATGGGGTCAAGAGTGCAGGTGGCAGTTTTCATTCCTATGAGGAGTTCAGAGAGGTCAGTAGGGGAGACTGGGGAGAACTGAGACAGGGGTTGGCAGGATAAGGGGGGGCAGGTGGTTTGAGGGGGAGCAGGTGCAGTGGTGGTTAAGCTGCTGTAGATGTTGTCAATTTTGCTTTGGAAGAATGAAAGGAAGGAGATGCAGTTGTCTATTGTGAATGACTGGGTGGTGGTGTCCAGGGGGCTGAGGAGTTTGTTTATTGTAGAGAAGACCGTCCCCCAAGCAGTGATGACTCCATCTACATTTCACTGTCTGACAACATGGACCAACTTCTATCCACTCATCCCAACTCTCTCTTCCTCATATGTGGTGACTTCAACTGTCATCATGCCACCTGGTTGGGTGTGGGTTCCTCTCTCACCAGTCATGGCACCTCAGCAAAGGACTTCTGTGACTCACTGGGATTGACACAATCTGTCAATTTCCCGACCCGGATCTCAGCCAATGGAGTATCTTCTCTTCTCGACTTGGTTATGACAAACTTCCCTGCTAATGTCTGCTGCTCTTCTTCTGCTCCAATCGGTTCTTCTGATCATGTGCTTGTCAAAGTGGACATCTCTCTGGCCATTCTCAGAGAGCCTCCTCAGCGCCGACGAGTCTGGCATTTCACTCAGGCCGACTGGGACGGTCTTCAAGCAGCCATCAATCGTCTGGATTGGTCTCCCATCTCCACTGCCTCTGACATCAATTCTTCCTGGGAATTCTTCCAAAGCAAACTGATCTCTCTCATGCACAGATTTATCCCATCTCGCCTTCAGTTGTCTTACCCTTCCTCCCGTCCATGGTACACTGAATCTTGTGGTGAGGCAGTTGCCCTGAAACAACTTGCCTTTGCCTCTTGGAAGGCTAATCCAACTGAAGGCAATTTCAGTTCCTTCCACCAAGCTTGGAACAAGTGTGTGTCTACCCTCAGGAGTGCCAGGAAGCACTATCTCTCCTCACTCAAGAATGAACTCTCAAACCTGTCTCCTTCCTCCAAATCCTGGTGGCGTCTGGTCAAATCCGTTTCTGGTGTTTGTTCCCCCTCCATCCCCTCCCTTACCTCAAATGGCCACACAGTTGACATCGCACGTGACAAAGCCGAATGCCTCAACTCTGTGTTTGCCTCAAAATCCTTAGTCCCAAACCCATCTCTCTCTGTTCCCACCTTTCCCAGTCGAACCCAACTACTCCTGGACTCTGTGTCCTTCTCTCCTGACAAGGTCGAGGAGTTTTTGTCAAACCTCGACTCTGATTCTGCAACTGGACCAGACGGCATCAGCCCACGGGTCCTAAAATCCTGCTCTGCCGCTCTATCTCACCCTCTCTCTGTTCTTTTCACCCTATCTTTTGCTCAAGGTCATCTGCCAGCATCCTGGAAATCAGCAAACATTACCGCTTTACACAAAAAGGTGCAAAAACAGATCCTTGCAACTGCAGACCAATCAGCCTGCTCCCAATTATCAGCAAAGTCATGGAATCCATCATTGCTTCGGATATGAAATCTTTCCTCTTCTCCAATGGCTTGATCTCTGATCATCAATTTGGTTTCAGACCAGGTCACTCTACTCTGGACATGCTGCTTCTGCTGTCTCAACAATGGATGGAGGTCCTCAATGCCAAACAGGAAATCAGAGCTGTCTCCCTTGACATATCACGTGCCTTCGATACGGTCTGGCACCCAGCTCTGCTCACCAAACTCTCCTCCTATGGTATCCATGGAAATCTCCATGCATGGCTTGCAGACTTCCTCTCTGGTCGTAGTCAACGTTTGGCCCTGAATGGATTTCTCTCATCTCCCCTTCCTGTTCAGGCTGGAGTTCCCCAAGGCAGTGTGCTGGGCCCTGTGCTTTTTCTGGTCTTTATCAATGATCTCTCCGACTCTCTGGAAAATCCTCTCTATCTCTTTGCTGATGACTCCACTCTCTGCTGCTCCATTCATCTTCCCTCAGATCGGCAGTCTGCAGCCTCCTCACTCTCTGAAGACCTGGACAAAATCACAGACTGGTCAAACAAGTGGAACATGTCTTTCAATCCTGACAAATCTCACACTCTTACTATGTCTCTCCGAAAAGATCGACTGGACAACCCTCCCATCTACTTTCTCAACAATCCTCTCCAAGAAGTTCTGTCGCTCAAGCTTTTGGGTCTCACTATCTGCCATGATCTTTCTTGGGAAAACCACATTTCCAAGCTGGCCTCCAAAGCCAGTCGCCGACTGGGCATCCTCCGTCGTGCGACGTCCTTCCTAGGCACACCTGAGCTCCTCACCACATACAAGGCTTTCAGCCGCAGCTCAATGGAATACGGTTCTCCCCTATGGGTTGGTGCTCCTGCCTCACACCTAGCTCCTCTTCACGCTGTTGAAACCAAAGCTTTCAGAATCATTGGAATCTCCCGCGATGAAGCTATCTCTGAGGGCCTTTCACTCACTCACCGCAGGCAGGTAGGTGGTCTTTCTGTCTTCTACCGACTCCTCTACGCTCCCCCAGCTCTCTCTGTGCTCTGTCCCCCAAATATTCCTACAGGTCGCACAAGATCGGCCAGCAACCCTCTGATGGTTAAACTGCCGAAATCTCGGCTCTCTGCTCACTTTCACTCTTTCATTCCTCTTTTCTCCTGCCTCTGGAACAAACTCCCACACTCCCTTCAATCCCACTCCTCCCTCCAGGTCTTTAAAACAGCTGTTCACCACCATCTCTTATCTTCCCCCATCCAAAACCTTGATCTTTTCTACCCCCACTAATTCACCCCAGATCCACCTTGTTTGAAATTCCAACTTCTTTCCTGGAAGTCCTGGCAGTGTCAATATGTTTTATACCTCTCCCACACCCCCCCCCCCCCTTCCCATGCCTCCCCCCCAAAGCCCTCTCCCTCCCACAGAGCTCTCGATGTCTCCATGTCTCTCGGTCCCTGCTCTCAAATGTTGTATTTGTATCCTTCCCCCTCTCTCCCCATCTTGTCTACCGCTCCCGATGTTATTTGTTTTATGTGTCTGTTTGTCTTTCTGTGTGATTAATGTTCGCTCTTTCACGAGGCTCGATCTTGTATACAAAAAAAAAAAAAAAAAGTGCTTTTGGGTTTCCAGAGCCAGAGTGGATAATTTGAGAGTAGTCGGCGGAGCGGGCACGGGAGAGGGCATCTTTGTAGTGCTGTAGGTGGTCCTTGTAGGCTTTGGAGTGAATTGTGAGACCTGTTTTATTGCGGAGTCTTTCAAGTTGGTGAGCACGAGTTTTCATCAGGCGGAGTTCAGGGGTAAACCAGGGAGCAAAATGGGTGAAAGAAACTGTCGTGGTTTTCACGGGCGCAAGCTGGTCAAGGCAGGAGGAGAGAGTGTGGTTGTAGTAGTCAGTGAGGTCAGAAGGGGTGTGGAGGTCAACGAAGGGAGAAGTGGACATTTTTTCAGAGAGGGTGGATGAGAATGAGGTAGGTGAAAGAGCGTTTAGCTTACGGAAATTGATAGTGCGATTATGCCTTGGTGCTGGGGTGGGGATGTTGATGGTCATAGTGATGGCTAAGTGGTCAGAGAGGGTGAGGTCGGAGCCAGAGAGATGGTGCAAAATTAATCCAGTAGAGCAGACAAGGTCCAGAATGTGCCCACGGTTATGGGTAGGAAAGTTGACATGTTGAGTGAGGTTAAAGCATGTGAGTAAATCAGTGAAGTCAGTGGTTATTGTGGAGTCAGTGAAGTCCATGTGGACATTGAAATCACCGAGGAGGAGGATTGAGGGGGAGAGGGAACAGAGCTGGGTCAGAAAGTAGGAGAAGTCAGACAGGAATGATGGGTGTGGTTTGGGAGGGCGGTAGACAACAGCCATGACTGACTGTGTGTGACCAGAGAGTTTAAAAGCCAGGTGTTCAAATGATGGAGCAGATGAGATGGAGATGAGGCTGGTCTTGATGTCCTGTCGGTGAATTACGGCAATTCCACCACCTCGGCCCTCCGAGCATGGTTTATTGATGTAAGAATATCCATTGGGTGTAGTGAGGTTGAGTGAGAAGTAGTCCAGAGGTTGTTGCCAGGTTTCAGTGAGACAGAGAAAGTCCAGTTTATTTTCCAGAATGTAGTCGTTCAGGATGAGGCTTTTGTTGTTGAGGGACCGGGTATTGAACAGGGTGGTATTTCCCCCTTTGGCAGAAACAACCTCAAGTAGGCGTTTCTTATGACTGTCTACCAGTCTCTGACATCGACTGGGAGAAATTTTTGCCCACTCCTCGATGCAAAATTATTTCAGCTGTGCGATGTTTGAGGGGTTTCTTGCATGCACAGCTCATTTCAAATCCCCCCACAACATCTCGATGGGATTTAGATCCGGGCTTTGACTTGGCCATTCCAGAACCCTCCATTTCTTTCTTTTCAGCCATTCCTTGGTGGATTTACTGGTATGTTTAGGGTCATTGTCATGTTGCAAGGTCCACCTTTGGTTGGGCTTCAACTTTCTGACAGATGGCCTCACATTATCCTCAAGCACCCTCTGGTACAATGAAGAATTCACAGTGGATCCTATGATGGTGAGCTGCCCAGGCCCTGATGCAGCAAAGCTGCCCCAACCCACAATATTTCCACCACCATGCTTTACAGTTGGTATCAGGTTCTTGTGGTCAAATGGTGTCTTTGGTTTTTTCCAAACATGTCTTCTGGTACTGTGGCCAAATAGCTCTACCTTTGACTCATCTGTCCAGAGCACATTGTTCCAGAAGTGCTGGTCTTTGCCTAGGTGTTCATTGGCAAACTTTAGTCTTGCCCTGATGTTATTTCTGGACAGCAAAGGTTTCTTCTTGGCACACCTCCCATGTAGATCAAATTTGTGCAGCCTCTTTCTAATGGTAGACTCGTGCACTTTGACATCAACAGTGGCAAGAGCTACCTGCAGGTCCCGTGATGACATTCTGGGGTTCCTAGAGACTTCTTTCAGCATCTTGCAGTCTGCTCTCGGGCTGAACTTGCTGGGGTGGCCTGGCCTGAACAAGTTCGCTGTTGTTTGGAATCTTCTCCACTTGTAGATGATCTTCCGGACAGTCGAATGATTGATTTCAAATTGTTTGGAGATCTTTTTAAATCCCTTCCCAGACTCGTAGGCATCTGCAACCTTCTTTCTGAAGGCCTCAGAGAGCTCTTTTGATCGAGGCATGGTGACGCCGCACACTTCAACAACAAAGAGCAAACCAATCTAAATGTCTGAGGTTTAAATAAGACAGGTTCCTCCAAGATCCTCTCTAACGATGTTCTAATCATTTGCACCTGATCTGGTGCACCTGATTCTAATTTTAGGTATTTGAAGTAGTGATAAATGTAGGGGTGTACTTACTTTTTCCACATGCAAAATTTGCATTTATGTTCATTTAAATTATACAATGGACGACAAAATGTAACAGTTTCATGATATTTGTAATATTATATCACCTTTATCTATCAATATTGTTGAAATGAAGATCAAATAGCTGCATGTTGAAATATGTTGAAAAAGTCAAAACTTTACATGGGGTGTACTTACTTTTTCACGTGACTGTATATATTAAAGTTGCCGGATTTCTCAGTTCGTCTGTCTGCCATGCTTTTGTCACTGGGATGTCATCATGGCGTTGCGTCTCAGACTGCATTATGGATCGTGCCCACTAGGCCTCTATGGACATGCACATCATCCCGGCATCCAGCACTCAACCTGTCCCATTTATTCGCCAAGTACAGTTGAACACCTTAACTCATATATCTGATGTCTGTAAGCGACGGGATAAATGCCAGACGCTAGGCATTGAGATGACAGATTTAGTAAGATGACGGTGTAGTGGGTGGTTCGTGTGCAGCCACCCTGCTGCTGGTTGCATCATTTTTCTGTGGGCGCATCTGCCGCTGATGCAATGGGTCTCTATAACCAGTCATCTGGTACTCATTTTGCCGACCTCGGCAGGATGACAGGCTGAGTCAACCCCACCTGGCGTTAATTCAACCGGATTCGAACTCAGGACCTTAGGATCCCAAGCCCACCACCCTAACCATAAGGCCAACACCAGGTGGCGGTGTAGTAAGTACGTGATAGGTCTGGGTCGTCATTACGCTGGAACGCCTATCACCAGGCAAGGCTTTATGGCGATGTATTATTCATCACTCGCTGAGAAGCGATGTATTATTTCAGAAACCACTTCTGATAACTGTTTACAAAACAACAACAACAGGCATTTTAAAAGGCCATTTTCCCTGCAAGAGCAGGGGTTAGCCTTGCGGTCCCCATGACAATGTTCTCCATTTTGCCCTATTTTCTGCATCTCCCCTTGTTAACCCCCTGGCCCGCATTTCTTCTTCGACCATATTTAGCCAAGTCTTTCTCGGTCTTCCCCGTCCTCTACTTCCTTCCACATTCATTTCCATCACTTCTCAACCAGTCACTTTCATCCTTCCTCAACACATGACCAAACCATCTCAACCTGTTCCTCTTCACAGCATCAATCACAGGCTCTATTCCCATCATCTTTCACAATTCATCATTTGGCTTCCTCTCTCTCAACGATACTCCACACATCCACCGAACCATTCGCATTTCCACCCTTTCCAGCCTTCGTTGCTGCTCTACGTTCATTACCCATGTCTCGCTCCCATAAATCATAACACTTCTCACACATGCAGCATACACCTTTCCCTTCAGCTTCAAAGACACTCCCCTCCTCGTCAGCATGCCACTCAGTTCCCGAAACGTCTTCCATGCACATCTCACTCTAGCAACCGTTGCCGAGTCTGATCCACCTTCTCCATTCAGCATATCTCCTAGGGAACAAAATGTTTTCACACCTTCCAGCTTCACGCCGTCTCCAAGATCCAACTCAACATTTCCTCCATCTGCAGCTCCCTCTGTGCACACCTTACACTTGAATGTAGCTGCCACACTGGTTAATGACCCTCTCAAACCACTACATTTTTGATGAACCCACTCAGCGCACATTGTACATTGAATTGAGTTCACTCCGACACCCTTCCTGCACATAGCACATGGCCACTTCCCAGTTCTTTCCACCTCACCACATGCTTTACCACTTGCCATCACCTTTGTTTTTCCGATATTCACCTTCAGACCTTTCGTCTCCATACATTCCTTCCACTTGTTCATCTTCTCCTTCAGTCCATCCATACTTTCTGCAATCAACACCAGATCATCTGCATACAACAACTCCCACGGTAAACCCTCCTTTATGTTCCGAGCCAGCACCTCCATCACAGCTACAAATAGTAGTGGACTTAGTACCGACCCCTGATGCACTCCCACCTTCACCTCAAACTCACCACTGTTCCCGTCCTTCGTCCTTACAGCTGTGCGCACTCTTTTATACATTGCCATCACTACTCTGATCAACCATTCCTCCAATCCTAACTTCCTCAATGCCCATGTCACTACTTCACGTGGAACCGTATCGAATGCTTTCTCCAGATCAACAAACCCAAGAAACAACTTCTTCCTCTTGTCCATGTACTTTTCCTGCAACTGCCTCACAATAAAAAGCGCGTCTGTCGTTCCTTTTCCTGGCATAAATCCAAACTTCATTTCGTCAATCTTCACTTTCTTCCTTATCCTCCTCTCCAACACCCTTTCCAATACCTTCATTCCATGCTCCAATAACTTTATCGCTCGATACGTGCTACAGTCCAGAGGGTCACCTTTCCCCTTGTATAGAGGGACGAGGGTACTCAGTTCCCAATCCACTGGAATGCGGCCTTCTTTCACCACCAGATTGCAGATCTCTGTCATTCTCTTCACACCCCAATTTCCCGCTGCCTTCAACATATCTCCCACAACTCCCGTCGGCCCTCCCGCTTTTCTACTCTTCATTGCTTTAATCGCTTCCTCAACTTCCTTCTCGGTTATCTTCTCTGCCGGTCCTAAAACTGGGTTACTCTCTATGTTGCCATCCCATTCATTCTCTGCATTCAACAGTATTTCCATACATCTCTTCCATCTTCCTTTAATTCCATCTGGGTCCACAACGATTTGTCCCACTTCATCCTTCAAGCAACTCACCCCCATCACATCACACCTCTCTTTCGCTATCTGCTTTGCCATCCTGAATACCGCTCTCTGACCCTCTTCAAAATCCAAGCGTTCTCCGAACATTTTCCGACATGCCTCCTGCGCTTTTGCTACCTCTTTCTTTGCAGTCTTCTTGGCTGCCTTATAACTTTCATGCTCTTCCTTTTCTGCCCCCGTACCCTTCGCCTTCTGCAACTCCTTGAACTTCTCCTTCTTCTCGTCAATCTTCTTTCCAACTTCATCATCCCACCACCATGTTTCCCAGTGCCTCGGTGGTCCTTTTGTCCATCCACATACCTCACCAACGGCTCCCAACAGACTTTCTTTCATTGACATCCAACCACTTTCAAGCTCAACCACATCATCCTCTACCATACTCAGCCTCTCTTTTAATGTCTCCCTCACTGTCACCTCTTTCAATCTCCACACCTTCATTCTCGGTTGGTACTTCACCCGCCGAGCTCTCCTCGCACCTTTCAACCTTATGTCGCAGACAACCAAGTGGTGCTGTGAAACAGCCTCCTCCCCCGGGATCACCTTTGTGTACCGGAGGTGCCCCCTATCTCGCCTACGCACCATCAGGTAGTCAACGGTTGTCGTCGACCCACCTGACGTGTATGTAACAAGCTTATTATCCTCTTTCTGGAACTGAGTATTACAAATCAACAAATCAGCTCCATCAGCAAACTCCAAAATCCTTTCACGTTCTCCATTTCTCACACCATATCCGTAACCCCCATGAACTCCCTCCAAACCATCCATACTCCTTCCTACATGTCCATTTAGGTCTCCTCCTACCACAACAACTTCCTTATCTTTCACGTTTTCCATCAGCTTCTCTATTGCACACCAGAACTTGTCCTTCTCTTCATCGCTCCGACCAACCTGCGGAGCATATCCCGAGATGACGTTCACCAAGAGCTTTCCAATCATCATTTTCACCATCATCAACCTTTCACTCACTCTCGTCACACTCACCACACTGTCTACAAACTCCTCAGAAAACAGGACACCAACACCATTCACGCCTTCTGGGCACCCTTGCCACACAAACTTGTATTTCTGTCCCTGCCTACCCTTCACCATTCTCACACCACTTCCCTTCCATCTTGTCTCCTGCACACAACATATGTCCACTCTTCTTCTGCCAATACTTCCACCACTTCTCCTGATCTCCCTGTCATTGTCCCTACATTCCACGTCCCAAACCTCAGAAACCGATCTCCACGTCGGGGATCAGACTTTTCGTCGTCATAAATGGAACGATTTCCACCCTTGCTTCGATCGGGTTCCCCACCTTGAGTTTTGACGAGAGGGAGTGGGGTCCCCCACGGGGTACTTCGGGCTGTACCCTGCCCATATCTCGTTGTAATTGTCATGGTTCTCTTTTTAACATGGTTCATGGTTTAACATTTAACATGTCATGGTTCTCTTTTTCTCTGTCATGGTTCTTTTTAACTGTTAACAAGCTGGAACCAAATTAGTCTGTTTCTTAATAATATCATTATCGTCATAATAATAATAATGTGACGTATAAACTGGGATGTTTCTCCCTTTTATATTCTCTCCCTATAAACAGAGAGGATGTCTCTCCCGTCTTTCCCTATAAACGGTCTTAGGCTTATGGAAGAGCTAGACGACAAACGGCAGCAGGTTTACAAACTACTAAACCCCCAATTCCCCTCTTCCTTTAGCCACGTGCTAAATCAGGACTGGTTTTTGTACTGTGTGATCGGTGTGTTGTATTGCAATACTTTTGAAAAAAATCTTTAATTTTGTACTTTACTGTCACAGATACTGGAAGTGGATTTAATGCCGAACGTGAAGAACTATGTGGACCTGCTGTGCTTGATTTGTGAAAACAGCAAGCTGCCTAATATCGAAGTCCTTGATGATATTTTCCACATCTATGCCATCCTCGGTAAATATTACTATACTGGTAATTGTTCCAGATAATGCTAAGGCTTCAAAGTGTATTTCTTTTTTTAATAACATATTGCATAAAACACACAAACGTTCACAGCACAGGTGCATTACGCAATCTGTCAGAGTTTGGGCAAATACCATGCGTGATCCACTTGTAGTAATGGTGCACAGCATATAAAGCATTCAATGTGTATTCACAAAGGAAGGCAAGCCAGCTCTCCTTCCTGCATTGTCGATGTTGTAGATCTCACGGTATCTTTGTAGGACTTGTATCCTGGCCAATTTCTGGCATTATGCAAGAGTTTGTGGAAATTAAATTGTGCTATAACATTCCAGACACAATAATTCCAACTCGCCACAATTAGTCAGGTTCACTATGTCAATAAATTATATTTCGTTCAAAATCATGGTAGATTCGCAAACCTATACATTTTTGGAAAGGTTATAGCATAAGGAAACTAAAAATCAATGTTTACATTTGGAGAGATACCTGTATGGCGGTCATTTTGGATTTTCAAAATGGCCACTGTAAAATACATATTTTGTTCTATTTCTGCCTCTAATTACCCTAAAAACTTTTTAAAATATACTAAACCTATATTTTCAGGGACAAGGAATCCAATGAAAGTATCAAATTAGTGCTATGGGGAATGGTAAGACACGAATCAAAGGTTTTGAATTGCAAAATACTGTCTTTATATTCGCGATAAGTTGCATAATCAAATACATGTTATCATTTTGTACAGGCAGTTAATAACATCAAAATGTGTCACAATAATTCATATCACCAAACATACACAGGCAGTCAGCAAAATCATATATACACATGCAGTCAGTATAACTTCACATCTACACAGGCAGTCAATGACAAAATATACACAGGCAGTCAATGGCATCAAACATACACGATTACAGAATATGCCATTTAGAGTTCGTCATCACTGTCCTGTGTGTCGTATCCGACAATATAGTCCGCATCGTTTTCACAGTCCGTTCCACACAAGCAAAGGTCGGTCAAATTGATTGGCAAATCGAATTGGTCGAATGGTCGATCGAATCGAATTCGATGAATCGAATCGAATCGAATCGATCGAATTGGTCGAATGGTCGATCGAAGCGATTGGTCGAATGGTCGAATTGGTCGAATGGAATTGGTCGATTGGTCGAATTGGTTGAATTGGTCGAATCGAATTGGTCGGAATTGGCAAATGTAAACATTGATTTTCAGATTTTCCATGTAATAACGTTTCCAAAAATGTATAGGTTTGCTAATCTACCATGATTTTGAACGGAAAAAACATAGTGAACCTGACTAAATGGTGAAGTGCAGATGGATAGATGCCTTGAACGTCCTCGTGAAGGACAGTGTTTTCAGGGATGCAGCACAGCTGCTGGCACACAAGTATGAAGGGCAGCTAGCCATGGTCGAAGATCGCCCCAAGGATGTAGGGAAGCACAGAGCCACTGCTTGGTGTCTAACCATGGTCCTTCATTGTGTTGAATCCCATCTACGTGGCGTTGCTAAAGAGGAACTCAATATACAAATATGACGTCCAGATCGTCGCAAACAGCCGGAAAAAAACAAATCAGGGCATGGTTCCTGTCTGAGTATCCACGACACCAAAAGGTGGGAAAAGTCAAGCCAGGGCGATCGAGTGTCCAACTTCGCACAAATGCGGCAGAATGTCAGTTTGGTTATATAGTCACGCGAAAAAGTAAATACACCCCATGAAAAGTTTTGACTTTTTCCAACATATTTCAACATGCAGCTATTTGATCTTCATTTCAACAATATTGATAGATAAAGGTGATATACTAGAACGTCACTCAGTAGAGCGCATACTCCCGCCGTGGGTCAAGATGGAATAATACGTTTTGTTTGACATCCCCTCTCCACAAAACAATAAATGAAAAAGAAAGTAGGCCCTAACTGTCAGATAATTTATTTTGATATATCTTGGAATTAGAGGCGAAAAACACCATTTAAGAATAAGAATAAAAGCTTTAATGCAGTAAAACAGAAAAAAAAAATCCTGGATCCGGAATAATATCCTGAGCTTCACCAAAAACGAATCAATTCTTCCTTATCCCAAGGGCAATCATCCCACCAACTTTCATCCAAATCCGTTCAGAACTGTTCCAGATATCTTGTTCACAAACACACGGACACACAAACATACGAGCACGCACGCACACACACACACACGGACACGATCGAATGCATTACTCCCTTGCGGGAGTAAATATAACAAGTTTCATGAAACATTTACATTTTGTTGTCCATTGTATAATTTAAATAAACATAAATGCAAATTTCACATGTGGAGAAAGTAAGTACACCCCTACATTTATCACTACTTCAAATACCTAAAATTAGAATCAGGTGCACCAGCTCAGGTGCAAATGATTAGAACATCGTTAGAGAGGATCTTGGAGGAACCTGTCTTATTTAAACCTCAGACATTTAGTTTGGTTTGCTCTTTGTTGTTGAAGTGTGCGGAGTCACCATGCCTAGATCAAAAGAGCTCTCTGAGGCCTTCAGAAAGAAGGTCATAGATGCCTACGAGTCTGGGAAGGGATTTAAAAAGATCTCCAAACAATTTGAAATCAATCATTTGACTGTCCGGAAGATCACCTACAAGTGGAGAAGATTCCAAGCAACTGCCAACTTGTTCAGGCCAGGCCGCCCCAGCACGTTCAGCCCGAGAGTAGACCGCAAGATGCTGAAAGGAGTTTCTAAGAACCCCAGAATGTCATCACGGGACCTACAGGTAGCTCTTGCCACTGTTGATGTCAAATTGCACGAATCTACCTTTAGAAAGAGGCTGCACAAATTTGATCTACATGGGAAGTGTGCCAGGAGGAAACCTTTGCTGTCGAGAAAGAACATCAGGGCAAGACTAAAGTTTGCCAATGAACACCTGGGCAAAGACCAGCACTTCGGGAAGAATGTGCTCTGGACAGATGAGTCAAAGGTAGAGCTATTTCGCCACAGTACCAGAAGACATGTTTGGCGAAAACCAAAGACAGCATTTGACCACAAGAACCTGATACCAACTGCAAAGCATGGTGGTGGAAATATTATGGTTTGAGGCAGCTTTGCTGCATTAGGGCCTGGGCAGCTCACCATCATATAATCCACTATGAATTCTTCATTGTACCAGAGGGTGCTTGAGGATAATGTGAGGCCATTTGTCGGAAAGTTGAAGCTCAACAGAAGGTGGGCCTTGCAACATGACAATGACCCCAAACATACCAGTAAATCCACCAAGGAATGGCTGAAAATAAAGAAATGCAGGGTTCTGGAATGGCCAATTTAAAGCCCGGATCCTAATCCCATCGAGATGTTGTGGGGGGATTTGAAATGAGCTGTGCATGCAAGAAACCCCTCAAACATCGCACAGCTCAAATAATTCTGCATGGAGGAGTGGGCAAAAATTTCTCCCAGTCGATGTCAGAGACCACAACACAACAACATGCATTTTAAGGCCATTTTCCCTGCTAGAGCGGGGGTTAGCCTTGCGGTCCCCATGACAATCTTCTCCATCTTGCCCTATTTTCTGCATCTCTCCTTGTTAACCCCCTTGCCCGCATTTCTTCTTCCACCATCTTTAGCCAAGTCTTTCTCAGTCTTCCCCGTCCTCAACTTCCTTCTACATTCATTTCCATCACTCTTCTCAACCAGTCACTTTCATCCTTCCTCAACACGACCAAACCATTTCAACCTGTTCCTCGTCACAGCATCAATCACAGGCTCTATTCCCATCATTTTTCGCAATTCATCATTTGTCTTCCTCTCTCTCAACAATACTCCACACATCCATCGAACCATTCGCATTTCCACCCTTTCCAACCTTCGTTGCTGCTCTACGTTCATTACCCATGTCTCGCTCCCATAAATCATAACACTTCTCACACATGCAGCATACACCTTTCCCTTCAGCTTCAATGACACTCCCCTCCTCATCAGTACGCCACTCAGTTCCCGAAACTTCTTCCATGCACATCTCACTCTAGCAACCGTTGCCGAGTCTGATCCACCTTCTCCATTCAGCATGTCTCCGAGGTAGCAAAATGTTTTCACACCTTCCAGCTTCACGCCGTCTCCAAGATCCAACTCAACATTTCCTCCATCTGCAGCTCCCTCTGTGCACACCTTACATTTGAATGTAGCTGCCACACTGGTTAATGACCCTCTCAGACCACTACATTTTTGATGAACCCACTCAGCGCACATTGTACATTGAATGGAGTTCACTCCGACACCCTTCCTGCACACAGCACAGGGCCACTTCCCAGTTCTTTCCACCTCACCACATGCTTTACCACTTGCCATCACCTTCGTCTTTCCGATATTCACCTTCAGACCTTTTGTCTCCATAAATTCCTTCCACTTGTTCATCTTTTCCTTCAGTCCATCCATACTTTCCGCAATCAACACCAGATCATCTGCATACAACAACTCCCACGGTAAACCCTCCTTTACGTTCTGAGCCAGCACCTCCATCACAGCTACAAATAGTAGCGGACTTAGTACCAACCCCTGATGCACTCCCACCTTCACCTCAAACTCACCACTGTTCCCGTCCTTCGTCCTTACAGCTGTGCGCGCTCTTTTGTACATTGCCATCACTACTCTGATCAACCATTCCTCCACTCCTAACTTCCTCATTGCCCATGTCAATACTTTGTGTGGAACCCTATCGAATGCTTTCTCCAGATCAACAAACCCAAGAAACAACTTCTTCCTCTTCTCCATGTACTTCTCCTGCAACTACCTCACAATAAAAAGCACGTCTGTCGTTCCTCTTCCTGGCATAAATCCAAACTGCATTTCGTCGATCTTCACTTTGTTCCTTATCCTCCTCTCCAACACCCTTTCCAATACCTTCATTCCATGCTCCAATAACTTTATCGCTCGGTACGAGCCACACTCTAGAGGATCACCTTTCCCCTTGTATCGAGGGACGAGGGTAGTCAGTTCCCAATCCACTGGAATGCGGCCTTCTTTCACCACCAGATTACAGATCTCTGTCATTCTCTTCACACCCCAACTTCCCGCTGCCTTCAACATATCTCACACAACTCCCGTCGGCCCTCCCGCTTTTCTACTCTTCATTGCTTTTATCGCTTCCTCAACTTCCTTCTCAGTTATCTTCTCTGCCGGTCCTAAAACTGGGTTACTCTCGATGTTGCCGTCCCATTCATTCTCTGCATTCAACAGCATTTCCATATATCTCTTCCATCTTCCTTTAATTCCATCTGGGTCGACAACGATTTGTCCCACTTCATCCTTCAAGCAACTCATCCCCATCACTTCACACCTCTCTTTCGCTATCTGCTTTGCAATCCTGAATACCATTCTCTGACCCACTTCCGAATCCAAGCGTTCTCTGAACATTTTCCTCCATGCCTCCTGTGCCTTTGCTACCTCTTTCTTTGCAGCCTTCTTGGCTGTCTTATAACTTTCATGTTCTGTCTTTTCTGCCCCCGTACCCTTCGCCTTCTGCCACTCCTTGAACTTCTTCCTCTTCTCGTCAATCTTCTTTCCAACTTCATCATCCCACCACCATGTTTCCGAGTGCCGCCTTTCGTCCGTCCACATACCTCACCAACGGCTCCCAACAGACTAGCTTTCATTGACATCCAACCACTTTCAAGCTCAACCACATCATCCTCCACCATACTCAGCCTCTCTTTTAATGCCTCCCTCACTGTCACCTCTTTCAACCTCCACACCTTCATTCTCGGTTGGTACTTCACCCGCCGAGCTCTCCTCGCACCTTTCACCCTAATGTCGCAGACAACCAAGTGGTGCTGTGAAACAGCCTCCTCCCCCGGGATCACCTTTGTGTCTCGGATGTGCCCCCTATCTCGCCTACGCACCATTAGGTCGTCAACGGTTGTCGTCGACCCTGACGTGTATGTAACAAGCTTATTATCCTCTTTCTGGAACTGAGTATTACAAATCAACAAATCAGCTCCATCAGCAAACTCCAAAATCCTTTCACCTTCTCCATTTCTCACACCATATCCGTAACCCCCATGAACTCCCTCAAAACCATCCATACTCCTTCCCACATGTCCATTTAGGTTTCCTACCACAACAACTTCCTCATCTTTCACGTTTTCCATCAGCTTCTGTATTGCACACCAGAACTTGTCCTTCTCTTCATCGCTCCGACCAACCTGTGGAGCATATCCTGAGATGACGTTCACCAAGAGCTTTGCAATCATCATTTTCGCCATCATCAACCTTTCACTCACTCTAGTCACACTCAGCACACTGTCTACAAACTCCTCAGAAAACGGACACAAAAATTCAGTTTTTATTGAGCTTATTTATTCATTTATTACAAGTCTGATTTTGTGCAAGCAGGGCAGTTTGGTAACTTGCATGTACGAGTCAACGGAAACTTTCATCGTGATGTTCAAAACTGGTACTGTAGAACCCCAACATTCTCGGGGGATACGTTCCTGAAAAATTCCGCGAATGTCGAATCCACGAATGTCGGGGGTTTCACAGTACATGCCATTATTGCCAAAAGCCACGTGACTGTTTAAAAATGTTTGGGTTTTGCTTACCTACATTTCCTCAATCTTTCTCCGTTTCAGTATTCCACAAAGTGCTGGTTCACTTCCCATTCATCAATGTAGATGAGATGTACGAGAGTGGGTGGAATGTGACCTGGACTTTTGTTTATTACTTAGCTTGATTTTATATTACTAAATTGATTCTTGGACATTACCTTTGCCTTCTTCAAATGCAAACGTAATGTGGAACATACACTTACTTCTCCCATCGGAGTGGAAGCTTCCTTGTGCCTTAATTGTAGACTTATTTAGGAATCCCGATGTGTTCACTGACCCCTGACTCAGCAATGGTTTTTGGTCAAATGTCAGTTGTTTTGGCACACGTCTCACACAAACCTTTTGTAAGTTTAACTTTGAACCAATGATGAACGAAACGTTACCAAAACGAATGCTCGCTCCTACACACAGAAGCTAGTTGGTCACTAAACATGACATCCTCAACTCGCTTGGTGACTGCGTTGTTCATCGAGATGGTCGTTCTTTGAGTGAGACAGAAAGTAAGACCAGCAATCCTGACATGGAGAGTGTAAGATGGTTTTGGGTACCACTTTACCTACCGCTCCAGAGTCAGAACCGTAGTACTACCCTGAGTGGTTGCTGTCTCCAACCTACTACCTAAAAAACCGGTCCGACCGGATGGGTGTTTTTTTAGGAGACACCATCTCCTTACTGGATGGCCGTTGGCTCCCGAAGGGAGCTCATCCGCCCTTTTTTAACGTATTGTTTTTAGTCCTGCAGGGTGTCACAAGTCACCCTCCTCCCGGCAAGCCAGTGAGGGGAGTTGGTTTAGTTGCCGACTACCCAACCATGCGGCAGGTAGCACTGGGTTACATGGCACCAGTGGCAGTCAAGAGTCTGACCTGAATAAATAAGACCTTTTTCCTGTGCAGGTGACATTTTAATTCTGTTCACTTGCAATTTTTGCAGCATACAAGTGCAAACTTGAGCATCGAACTGACGGGTGTTTGAATGAAAACTTCTGCAAGTTCTTGAAAGGTAATTATGAGACTGCATCAGGTGTACAAAACAGTGTGTGATGTAGAATGTGAACTGGAGGCGTTGGTAAAACAGAATCTTTCATTTTGAATTATTTTTAATTACATTCTGGAATGGGTGTGGGTTGATATATCCAGCCAAAAATGGCTTCTAAAGCCTATGTAGGCTGACTGTCAGGCATGGGGTGGTTCTGTGTTTTAAACAAACAAACTGACTGATATGCCCATTTAATGTTGATATGTATCCTGCTGGCTACATGTGAAAGTTCCTATTAAATGATAAATGAGTACCTAGACAGGGTGGTTGTGTGGCATGCACACACCCCCCTGTTTCTCAGGACCCTTTGGTTTTCAGGGTCACCTTCGCATTGCTCAAGTCAGCCACATTTACTGCTGTCCTGTGATGTTTTATTTGAAGCCTTTAAAGTACAGAGCACAGCTAAACCCCATAGGTTGGCATTCATGCAGAGATGGAAATTCCTCCTCAATAGCTCCGACGAATGTGGTTTTTATTGGGTTTTTTTTTTTTGGTGGGGGTAGGGGGGCCGGGCAGAGGGGCGGGGGCATCACATGAATCCACAGCCAAAAGCCAAATTCCCTTTACTCGATGTACTCTGCACCCTTGCATTCGTGTACAACCTCGCGTCACAAAGTTTTGAAAAGAAAACTTAGTCACAGCGTTTCAATTGTTTTCAAAGTCTGTGCAACAGTGTGAATAAAATGTAAATGAGTTGCAAAGCAAACACTAATTGAGTTGAGCAAGGCACAAGTTATATTGTATGTCCATATGAAATTTTAACCTTCTTTCCTTCTTCAGTTTAGTGGTGCCACCCTCCTCACCTCCCCCAACATTTGCTCCTCGTCTGCTGTCTCTCTGCCGTTACCGTCTAATGGACATTGCATTTCACTATAGTACTAACACCATACACATGGATAGCCATGCACCTAATCAAGTTAACCCTTTCCCAAGTGCTCGATTCTTGTATTGTTTTTTTTCTTTGACTGTCTTTATAATATTTTTTTATTATCTCTAGTTGGAATAGGCATCGCCTCCCTCACCATTATACCCCTGAGTCCATCTGTGTAATTTCTCAAATTGTACTCAAAAACGATCTGTTTTTTAATTTATCAATGCATGCAGCATTGAACTTTTCTTAAAGTGGAGACAAAGCTTCACACTACTGCATAAGTTGTATCAAGTTAATAGACTGTATTGATGTTTACCCCACACACGCAAGGAGGAACACGGGGTTAAGCAATTGGTTCATGTCTGTCCGTCTGTCCACAAATGCCCATTTATGATCGATGAACAACTTATTTAAATTGAATGTTATATTTTGAATTTGAATCGGACCACGAATTGGAAAACGAACCTGCCGTTTAACAATACTTTGGCTCTGAATCAGTCCCATAGTCTGCACATACGCAGAGAGAGAGATAGAGATATATATAGAAAGATATTGTTTTTACTCTGTCTGCCTGACTGGCAGTCAGACACAATTGAAAAGCATTCCAAACAGGAAACTTGCTGTTTTTAAGGACATCATAAAGGACACAAACAACAGGCACGAATGATTAATGTAACGTGTCAGATAGGATGCTGCAATAAACGCTGCATCAATGTCGGCAAACCTCCGGAACTAATGTTTTGTACGACTTTTGCAATCTTTATTTTATTTAAATTGAATTAAACTAGGGCATGCCCATACTATATATATATCTAAAATTATATCCCCCCCCCCCCTCTATTTACATGAAATGGTTTGGTCCAAAGCGAACGGCTTGCGAGTACGGTGACAATCCCCCCCCTCTATTTACATGAAATGGTTTGGTCCAAAGCGAACGGCTTGCGAGTACGGTGACAATCCCCCCCTCTATTTACATGAAATGGTTTGGTCCAAAGCGAACGGCTTGCGGAGTTTGGTAAAGAAATCGCCATAGCGTGCACAAACGCGCAGGAAAGCGAAAGAATCGCAAAGTAGTTTTAATTAGTTTTAAAACATAGTTTAACGCCAACATAGTTTGCCGACGGGAAATAAATGAATACGCTCTCAAATGTGCCGTCCGAGGCAGAGTCTGTTCGCCACGTTCGGCACACGTGATAGCTCGCTGCTCTCTGATTGGTTGAATCGTTTTTTGGACATAGCTCGCTAACTACTTGTCCGATTAATATGAAACCTTGAAAAGGCACATCCTCGGGTCCCCAGCAATATACCTGGCAAGTTTAAAGTATATCGGACCCGTGGTTGTCGAGAAACAGCGGTCACAGACATACATACATACATACATACATACATACATACATACATACATACACACAGAGATTACTGGAATTATAGATAGATACTTGAACACTGTAGAACACAAATTGCCTTCTTGTCACTTTCAGAACTTCCAGTTTAGCAGTACGTGAACATGTTAAATAAGGTAGTGTATAAGACTGCTTCAATAGCGCTAAACTTCCGGAATTTCTTTTAAACTAACTTTTAAAATTAATGTTTTATTTCAATTGAAGCACTACTCAAAATAATTTAAGGGTCAAAGGAAATTTTTTGATCATTTTTGTAAGTATGTCTTTTTAAGCCGGATAGGGTTAGAATATCCCCCTTTGGGTTGTCATTTGGACTATAGACATTACGTTATTATGGGACATGCAATCATTGCACTTATCTTTAGAAACTTTTTAAGTTAACCCAGATTTCCTTTTCATGGATTTGAAACACGAATTTAGTCAGATTAAACTGACAAACTGCCTGGAAACACCCATTGTGACACCTCATGCACCATTTGCACGTGTTTTGCATGAGTGTCATTCCATGCATGCCAATTTTAGCAATAAAATGGCTGAGCATTTTCCATTCATCATCACTTGAAATTTGAAGATGGTTTGACGACAACTCAGCATCCAAGACAGGGGTAGGGCCATTGGCTGGCTACAAGATGGACAAACTCAGAGAACTGTGGCTCAGCGTCTAAATGTAAGCCAAGGCATTATCGGCAGACTCTGGCAGAGGTTCAGGACAACTAATGCTGTTCAGAATCGCCCCCGTTCTGGAAGACCCCGATCAACAACAGCACGAGAAGACCGCTTCCTGATAACGGCGTTGCGACAGTGCTTTGTGACCGCACGGCATCTTCGGGATCAACTCAGAGCTGCCAGAGGCACCAACGTGTCCGACCAGACCATTAGGAATCGTCTGCGAGACCGAGATTTGCGATGCCGGCGTCCTGCAGTCCGACCACCGCTACTTGACCGTCACAGAAGGGCTCGCCGAGATTGGTGCAGACGCCATATCCGGTGGAACCGTGGTCAGTGGGCAGAGACAATGTTCACAGATGAGTCACGCTTCTCGCTCCAGTTCCATGATGGCCAGGCTCGTGTTTATCGTCGTCAGGGAGAGAGATTTGCTGATCTCAACGTTGCTCAACGTCTACCATTTGGAAGAGGAAGTGTGATGGTGTGGGCGGGGATATCCATGAACCACAGAACCCCTCTGTATGTCGTCAACGGAAATTTGACTGGTCAGCATTATCTCAACGAGATTGTTCAACCTGTGGTAATTCCACTTCTGCAGCGGATTGTACCAGGAGCTTGGTTCCAGGACGACAACGCAAGACCTCATCGTGCCAGGGTGGTGACCGACTTCCTGCAGCAGCAGAACGTTCAGCACAAGGATTGGCCTGCATATTCACCCGACTTGTCACCCATTGAGCATGCGTGGGATGAACTAGGGCGGCGAGTTCGATCACATCACGTCCCTGCCATCAACCTCCGGCAACTGGCTCAGCGATTAGTCGCAGAATGGCAAGC
The DNA here is from genome assembly GCF_964187855.1 of Myxine glutinosa. Classification (NCBI taxonomy): domain Eukaryota; kingdom Metazoa; phylum Chordata; class Myxini; order Myxiniformes; family Myxinidae; genus Myxine; species Myxine glutinosa. Next base: position 36,405,393 of record NC_136274.1, on the reverse strand, counting down.
GATCCCTCAACGTTATTTTCAACGCCTGATGAACAGCATGCGCCAACGTTGTCAAGAATGTGTGAATGCTAACGGTGGCTACACCAGTTACTGAAGCTTCTGCGACTTGTGTGAACATCATTTTGGGGGGTGCATGACTTTTTTTCATCAGTGTAATAAACTAGTGTCTAATCAAAAGTTTTTGTTTTGTGTTTTCTGTTCTTGAGCCATCAAAGAATTATTTTGTCATTAGTTGTCACCATTTTAGCTCGTTAGCTTATATTTATATGCACAAATATTTTTGACCCTTAACTTCTTTTGAGTAGTATATATACTTTTATGAACCCTCGAGTTTTTGTTTGTTTCAATCATTAGAAGCTTAACAGTTGATACAGATTTTATATTCAGGAAGAAGTTGAACATGTCTTTCAATCCTGACAAATCTCACACTCTTACTATGTCTCTCCGAAAAGATCGACTGGACAACCCTCCCATCTACTTTCTCAACAATCCTCTCCAAGAAGTTCTGTCGCTCAAGATTTTGGGTCTCACTATCTGCCATGATCTTTCTTGGGAAAACCACATTTCCAAGCTGGCCTCCAAAGCCAGTCGCCGACTGGGCATCCTCCGTCGTGCGAAGTCCTTCCTCGGCACACCTGAGCTCCTCACCACATACAAGGCTTTCATCCGCAGCTCAATGGAATACTGTTCTCCCCTATGGGCCGGTGCTCCTGTCTCACACCTAGCTCGGCTTCACGCTGTTGAAACCAAAGCTTTCAGAATTATTGGAATCTCCCGCGATGAAGCTATCTCTGAGGGCCTTTCACTCACTCACCGCAGGCAGGTAGGTGGTCTTTCTGTCTTCTACCGACTCCTCTCCGGCCTTGCACCCCCAGCTCTCTCTGTGCTCTGTCCCCCAAATATTCCTACAGGTCGCACAAGATCTGCCAGCAACCCTCTGATGGTTAAGCTGCCGAAATCTCGGCTCTCTGCTCACCTTCACTCTTTCATTCCTCTTTTCTCCCGCCTCTGGAACAAACTCCCTCACTCCCTTCAATCCCACTCCTCCCTCCAGGTCTTTAAAACAGCTGTTCACCACCATCTCTTATCTTCCCCCATCCAAAACCTTGATCTTTTCTACCCCCGCTAATTCACCCCAGATCCACCTTGTTTGAAATTCCAACTTATTTCCTGGAAGTCCAGGCAGTGTCCATATGTTTTATACCTCTCCCACCGCCCCCTTCCCACGCCCCCCCCCCCCCCCAAAGCCCTCGCCCTCTCTCAGATCTCTCGATGTCTCCATGTCTCTCGGTCCCTGCTCTCAAATGTTGTGTTTGTGTCCTTCCCCCTCTCTCCCCATCTTGTCTACCGCTCCCTATGTTATATGTTTTTTGTGTCGGTTTGTCTTTCTGTGTGATTAATGTTCGCTCTTTCACGAGCCTCGACCTTGTATACAAAAAAAAAAAAAAAAAAAAAAGTTTATGAGAAATCATGAAACAGCTGGTTTTTTTTTGTTTTTTTATTCCCATCTAAAAACTTGCCTCAAGTTACTGTGATTTGTTGATTTGTCATTTGTAACGTTATCCAAGTAACGTATATGCGAGCTCCTCTGTAAACTTCAGACATTGTCAAAGGGAAATGGTGTTGAGGAGGGGGTGTGTGTCCATTATATTTCTAATCATTTGCCAAGGGAATGACATTTACTGTGGAGCATGTTGCAGAAATCTAGACATGTCTTGTTCGCAGGACTTTATATAATCTACCATATAAAATTCCTGGTGTGTACCCCAGTTTAGAATAGGTACACCGTATCCCTGCATGTCGTAAGAGGTGACTAAAAGGGTTGGCGTCAGGAAGGGCATCCGGCCATAAAAACATTGCCTCAAAAAGATAACCATGGCAATTACAACTACATATGGGCAGGGTACAGCCCGAAGTACCCCGTGGGGGACCCCACTCCCTCTCGTCAAAACTCAAGGTGGGGAACCCGATCGAAGCAAGGGTGGAAATCATTCCATTTATGACGACGAAATGTCTGATGCCCGACGTGGAGATCGGTTTCTGAGATTTGGGACATGGAATGTAGGGACAATGACAGGGAGATCAGGAGAAGTGGTGGAAGTATTGGTCAGAAGAAGAGTGGACATATGTTGTGTGCAGGAGACGAGATGGAAGGGAAGTGGTGTGAGAATGGTGAAGGGTAGGCAGGGACAGAAATACAAGTTTGTGTGGCAAGGGTGTCCAGAATGTGTGAATGGTGTTGGTGTCCTGTTTTCTGAGGAGTTTGTAGACAGTGTGGTGAGTGTGACTAGAGTGAGTGATAGGTTGATGATGGTGAAAATGATGATCGGAAAGCTCTTGGTGAACGTCATCTCGGGATATGCTCCGCAGGTTGGTCGGAGCGATGAAGAGAAGGACAAGTTCTGGTGTGCGATAGAGAAGCTGATGGAAAACGTGAAAGATGAGGAAGTTGTTGTGGTAGGAGGAGACCTAAATGGACATGTGGGAAGGAGTATGGCCGGTTTTGAGGGAGTTCATGGGGGTTACGGATATGTTGTGAGAAATGGAGAAGGTGAAAGGATTTTGGAGTTTGCTGATGGAGCTGATTTGTTGATTTGTAATACTCAGTTCCTGAAAGAGGATAATAAGCTTGTTACATATACGTCAGGTGGGTCGACGACAACCGTTGACTACCTGCTAGTGCGTAGGCGAGATGGGGGGCACCTCCGGGACACAAAGGTGATCCCGGGGGAGGAGGCTGTTTCACAGCACCACTTGGTTGTCTGCGACATAAGGGTGAAAGGTGCGAGGAGAGCTCGGCGGGTGAAGTACCAACCAAGAATGAAGGTGTGGAGGTTGAAAGAGGTGACAGTGAGGGAGGCATTAAAAGAGAGGCTGAATATGGTAGAGGATGATGTGGTTGAGCTTGAAAGTGGTTGGATGTTAATGATAGATAGTCTTTTGGGAGCCGTTGGTGAGGTATGTGGATGGACAAAAGGACCACCGAGGCACTCGGAAACATGGTGGTGGGATGATGAAGTTGGAAAGAAGATTGATGAGAAGAGGAAGAAGTTTCAGGAGTGGCAGAAGGCGAAGGGTATGGGGGCAGAAAAGGCAGAGCATGAAAGTTATAAGGCAGCCAAGAAGGCTGCAAAGAAAGAGGTAGCAAAGGCACAGGAGGCATGTAGGAAAAAGTTCGGAGAACGCTTGGATTTGGAAGAGGGTCAGAGAGCAGTATTCAGGATTGCAAAGCAGATAGCGAAAGAGAGGTGTGATGTGATGGGGGTGAGTTGCTTGAAGGATGAAGTGGGACAAATCGTTGTGGACCCAGATGGAATTAAAGGAAGATGGAAGAGATATATGGAAATACTGTTGAATGCAGAGAATGAATGGGATGGCAACATAGAGAGTAACCCAGTTTTAGGACCGGCAGAGAAGATAACCGAGAAGGAAGTTGAGGAAGCGATAAAAGCAATGAAGAGAAGAAAAGCGGGAGGGCCAACGGGAGTTGTGGGAGATATGTTGAAGGCAGCGGGAAATTGGGGTGTGAAGAGAATGACAGAGATCTGCAATCTGGTGGTGAAAGAAGGCCGCATTCCAGTGGATTGGGAACTGAGTACCCTCGTCCCTCTATACAAGGGGAAAGGTGACCCTCTGGAGTGTGGCTCGTACTGAGCGATAAAGTTATTGGAGCATGGAATGAAGGTATTGGAAAGGGTGTTGGAGAGGAGGATAAGGAAGAAAGTGAAGATTGACGAAATGCAGTTTGGATTTATGCCAGGAAGAGGAACGACAGACGCGCTTTTTATTGTGAGGCAGTTGCAGGAGAAGTATACGGAGAAGAGGAAGAAGTTGTTTCTTGGGTTTGTTGATCTGGAGAAAGCATTCGATAGGGTTCCACGTGTAGTAGTGACATGGGCATTGAGGAAGTTAGGAGTGGAGGAATGGTTGATCAGAGTAGTGATGGCAATGTACAAAAGAGCGCACAGCTGTAAGGACGAAGGACTGGAACAGTGGTGAGTTTGAGGTGAAGGTGGGAGTGCATCAGGGGTCGGTACTAAGTCCACTACTATTTGTAGCTGTCATGGAGGTGCTGGCTCACAACGTAAAGGAGGGTTTACCATGGGAGTTGTTGTATGCAGATGATCTGGTGTTGATTGCAGAAAGTATGGATGGACTGAAGGAGAAGATGAACAAGTGGAAGGAATGTATGGAGACAAAAGGTCTGAAGGTGAATATCGGAAAAACAAAGGTGATGGCAAGTGGTAAAGCATGTGGTGAGGTGGAAAGAACTGGGAAGTGGCCGTGTGCTGTGTGCAGGAAGGGTGTCGGAGTGAATTCCATTCAATGTCCAATGTGCGCTGAGTGGGTTCATCAAAAATGTCGTGGTTTGAGAGGGTCATTAACCAGTGTGGCAGCTACATTCAAGTGTAAGGTGTGCACAGAAGGAGCTGCAGATGGAGGAAATGTTGAGTTGGATCTTGGAGACGGCGTGAAGCGGGAAGGTGTGAAAACATTTTGTTACCTAGGAGACATGCTGAATGGAGAAGGTGGATTAGACTCGGCAACGGTTGCTCGAGTGAGATGTGCATGGAAGAAGTTTCGGGAACTGAGTGGTGTGCTGACGAGGAGGGGAGTGTTGTTGAAGCTGAAGGGAAAGGTGTATGCTGCATGTGTGAGAAGTGTTATGATTTATGGGAGCGAGACATGGGTAATGAACGTAGAGCAGCAACGAAGGCTGGAAAGGGTGGAAATGCGAATGGTTCGGTGGATGTGTGTAGTATCGTTGAGAGAGAGGAAGACAAATGATGAATTGCGAAAGATAATGGGAATAGAGCCTGTGATGAATGCTTTGAAGAGAAACAGGTCGAGATGGTTTGGTCATGTGTTGAGGAAGGATGAAAGTGACTGGTTGAGAAGAGTGATGGAAATGAATGTAGAAGGAAGTAGAGGACGGGGAAGACCGAGAAAGACTTGGCTAAAGATGGTCGAAGAAGAAATGCGGGCAAGGGGGTTAACAAGGGGAGATGCAGAAAATAGGGCAAAATGGAGAACATTGTCATGGGGACCGCAAGGCTAACCCCCGCTCTTGCAGGGAAAATGGCCTTAAAATGCATGTTGTTGTTGTTGTTGTTGTTGTATATAAAATAAAGTTTGTGTGTTTGTACAGATGCCTGTCCCCCTTCATAAGGGTAGATGTGTGTTCTCTTTGGTCTATTTTTGAGGACAAAAAAACCATATATATTTTTTGAAGAAAATATTTTTGACTGAAAGTGTTGAGAAATACTGTTTCTTCTTACTCGTTGGTTGTACTGTTTGCCATTCACAGGCAACTTGACTGATGCACACGTGTTTCCATCAAAATGCCACCGCTGGATTTCCCTTAAAAGTGAACCTTTGATTCCTGATGATAAAACTCTGGAAAAGCTGTTTTGTAAACAGGAGGGAGTCACATTTTTGCAGGTTCACTCTGAGAGCTCCAAGATTACAGGTACATCTTCAAGTTAAAAATATCAACTGGAAATTGTACTTCTGGAAGGGGCCAATGACTAGGAGGTTCAGCACATGGATGGAAAGTGATGTGTGGTTTTTTTGTGCCATCAGTATGTACAGTGGCCTGAACTCTGCCTTATTGATATTTGGGCCTTTGTGAGGAATCAAACATAATAGTTTCCTTTATCTTTGGCATTTGAACCCACAAACGCTGGGATTCCAGTCTAGTGTCTTCACTAATCAACCATCACTGTTATATAGATTTCTTTTCAATAAAACTTCGAAGCTTTACATGTATCGGACTGCACTGTAATTTATCTTGGTGTAATTAGTCCCCTACGGGTGTACACCGGAGGGGACTATAGGTTTGCACACCGTCCCTCCGTCTGTCCGTCCGTCAGTCCGTCACGCAAAGAACAGCTTTCCGGACTTTTTTCCTGAACCCTTAATGCTAATGATTTCAAACTTTGTACATGGTTTCGTCATGATAAGTTACAGATCAAGTTCGAACTTCACGACGTTTGATAATTTTTGACAAAGTTATGGCACTTTGTTTATTCTAGAGTTCCCCTCAAGCCGCACCGCGCCCTCAGCCTCGTCTCGCGAACGTCAAAAGCGCGACACAGCGCTCGCTTTTGGGGAGGGGCGGAGCCAAGCCGAGCAACATATATATACACATCGATCATTGATCGTGAACCGGAAAATATAATAAATTGCTGATATTTAGCGACTCGAAAGGTTCTTTATCAACAACTTATTTTCTCGTGCTTCTGCTGACCTGTCTGCAAGGTGTATAAATCGAAGTCCCGAGTGCGAATCACAGGTGAGCCCGTCCTGAGGTAATTAGCGATTGGGAACGATTCAGAACCTGTGGGTAAATAACCCTTGGTAATTTCCCCAACAGGTTTCCGGACGACAGACTGCAGGTCGGGGACATGTATTGCAGCGCAATACTCAGAATGCTTGTTGTACATGGCTGTACCACTGCTCAAAGTTTCAGCAAAAGCACATTTGATGTAACCAGTTTTTTTCCCCCTTCAGATGACGGTCAATCCTGGTACAAAAACAAACACACATTTTGGGAACTGCGGGATGAGTTCCTGAAGATCTGTGACCTGCACAAACTATCAGATGTCATGTCGACAGAATTGCAGACAGAAGGTTATTCTCCATGCCCTATCCTTCAAAGCTATGTCTCCACGCTAATGCCCTACATCCAAGCATTTCTCTACTCCCAAAAACAGTTTGGGGATGTCTACGCATCCCTCGTCAATTCTGGCATTGCAGAGAAACTGAAGACGATGCAGTTTGCCCAGGTATTATTTCTTTCACAGTGGATGCAAACTGTGAATGCAAATGCAATAAACTTTCTATTGCTAAAAAAATGCTGTGGTCGCAAACCACTTTACCGTTTCAGACCATTTTTACGTGATCTGGAGGGTAATATGAGGGATTGAGGAAGTTGGGAGAAGGGGGGACATTATAGTATCTTGCAAACCTTCAGTTGGTTTTTTTTTTTCCTCTAAAGTTAAGGCTAAGTCGTGGAAGAGCGGCACTTTCGAGTATTAGTACAATAAACCCATAAATATTGTGCTTCACCCATTTGCTGGCAACCTCTCTGTATATGGTATTTAGTTATCAGGGGCTTAATTTTGACCATTTGCATTTTTTTGTATTTTTTATTTTTTGGTGGAGTCGAGTCATTGTTTGCGTCCACATTGTTGGTTATCTCGCACCAGAATCCCTTTGAAGTTTCTAATGCACCATTAAAAATAAATGAATATATTGTGTGGTACATCTTTAAAAGTGAGACAAATTGTGAAACATCATAGATTACAAAGGCAAACGATTTAAGAGATTAATAGGGGAGGAATGGTGGGACTTCAGACAGACTACAGAAGGGAGGGGCCACGTCTAATCTGCTTCGAATTTTTTATCTGCCTTAACGCAACATGAGATTTCCAGCAAGACACTTTATTTATTTTTGTATACATAGTCTAGGCTCGTGGAAGAAGTGTGGGCCCTGCAGAAAACTGGGTGGGAGGGGGTGGGGAGGCGAGGGAGCAAAGTATGGAAGGAGCAGAGGGTGTAAGACCAGAAAGGAGGCGGTACAAGACCAGAAAGGAGGCGGTACAAGACAGAGAGACCCCCAACCTGTCTATGATGGTAACATTATAGGCCCATAGACTCAGCTTCATCACTAGAGATTCCAATTATTTACAGGCCTTAGTTTCCACAACATCAATCTGAGCAAGATGTGAGGCAGGGGAGCCAGCCCAGAGAGGAGAGCAGTACTCTATGAAGCTGCGGGTGAATGACTTTTAGGTGGATAGGAGTGTTTAGGTGTGCAGGTGGCATTTCGTGTACAGCCTGTGACTGATGGTTGCATCATTTTCTGGATTGTGCAGCTGCCGCTAATGCAATACCTCTCTATAACTAGTCATCTGGTACTCATTTTGCTTTTTCAGTGTCCTATGCAGTGTTCAATTCTTTCCATGTTAAATTTTTTTTTAGTGCCTCCTTTTCACCTTTTCTCACTGTCGCTTAACAGGTTGACCAGCTCTACATGTTGCACAGGTTAACGCTGTCCAGTTCCATACCATTCGTTCGAGTGGAGACGCTGTGCGGCATTGATGAACGATGCGATTTCTTCATTCAGAAGCATAATGTCGCTGGAGCTGATCTAAAGGCTTTGGTTGAAATTTGCGTGTAAGTTTTTTACAATCTGATTCGTTGAGTTTTTCAGTTACTCTGGCTGCTGCTAATGGTAACTTTGATGACAAATATCCCTTTTTCCTTGAAATGTCATGGCCGTCACATTATCTCTTCTTTTTCCTCACTCTTCATCCAAGCAAGTTTGTCGTGCAATGCTATACAGCATTTACAGTGTTCATCTTTCCTCTAAAAGGCCTTAATAATTGTGTGTCATATCTGTAATGGCAAACCCAGCAGGCTTTACTCAGGTTTGCCGCCTCACAGTTGCTCAACACTGTGGGATACATTAAGTTTGCAAAATACACCACAAAGCTGTACAATTCCTAGATTTTCATGGCTTTTTTATGATTCTTATAATAACCTTCATATTTAACCTCTGAATATATTTAGTTTTGGAAACTTATTAATGCAAACTGTAAAAAATAATACCCTAATGATGGCTACCTATAAAAGGTGTTTTCATCATGTATTGTTGTTGTTGAACAAGCAGGGACCTGCAGAAATTACACCGAATGTAAAATGTGACTACAAGTCTTCAAAACCCCTCCCCACCCCAAGTCCTCAACTTCCACCCTCTCTCCTTCCCCCCACCCCCTCTCCACTTCCCAATCCCAAGTCTTCAAACCCCTCCTCACCTTGTCTTATGATACTAACTTAAGGGGATTACCTGTGCTCTATCCCTTTATAACACTGAGCGTCAAGCAAGGAATCAATGTGTACCATTTCCTTCAAGTCTTTGGTATGACTCGACTGTAGTTTGAACCGCCGACCTCCCAGACTCGGTGGGGACGCTTTTTAACCATTGCACAATGGAGCCTTGAATTAGGCAAAAATGATAGTCTAAAACGACATGAGCAACAAGGTGAATGCCTGAATAATGAAAACATGCCCGCGTTGTTTCTATGTTGTTCCTGTTCCCATTTGTTAAGAACAATCTTAAAAGTAAATGTCGACGGAATGTTAAATTCACAATTTCTTCCCGTTATTAACAATATTCCTGTTCTCATTCATTAACAACAATGTTAAAAGTAAATATATATATTTTAAAACATGTTCAATTCACAATCTCGCGAAATGACGGAATCTCACGATTCTTCAGTAAAAATGGAGGAATGACCTGGAGGGAGGAATGAGATTGAACAGAAGGTGGAAGTTGGTTCGACAGGCAGGACAAAAGAGGAACGGATAAGTTTAGGTGAGCAGTGATTCTGGATTTCGGTAGTTTCACCAAACAGAAGGGGGTTGCTGGTGAACCGCGTACGCCCTGCATAGATCTGGAGCAGACAAAGCATGGAAAGAGCAGAGGGTGCAAGACCAGAAAGGAGGCGGTGGAAAACAAAGAGATCACTGGCGATGTGAAAGTAATGCTCTAGCAAAGTTCATATGAAGGGGCACCCTACATCTGGCAAATTAAATACATTTACTTCTTCATGCAGCTGTATGAATTAAATTGGTGCCCCTTTATATGAACTTTGCTAGAGCATTACATGGTTCCTCCTAAGAACACAAGGGTAGTCCAGCATGCACACGAGATTTTTTGAATGTTCTAAAAAAAATTTAAAATACTTCTTTTCTATTTGGCATTTTCTACAAGTCCCTTCTTTTCTATACTTTTCTGTTCTCTTCTATAGTTTGCCACATGGCACATACCATATAAAGGGGCCTTTTCTATGCCCCTGGCATTTTCCCCAAGAATTACTACCGAAGTCGAAATATTTTCTTCTGTCCAACTTTTTGGGGATCGCCCCTATGAGCCAAGCAAAAACTGGACCGCGGTTCCTGAAGCTAACCTGGATCAGGAGCAACAGTCACTCAAACCCCCCAGAGTTTCCCTCAGACCCTGATATTTTTAATGGTGTGAACAAACTTTGGTACATTACGGACGATGAAGATTGTGATCAAGTTTCATTAAAATCGTGAGTTTAGTTTCGGAGAAGAGAGAAAATACCTATTTTGGGGGGTGCAACCCCCCCCCCCCCCCTGTAGATCCCCCTATTGAGCGCAAATGTCGATGCAGTCAATACACCTTCGCTAGGCATCAGATATTAAGGTTGTGGCCAAGTTTCATCATCATTGTCTGTGTTGTTTCGGAGAAGAGAGCAAATGCCTATTTGGGGGGGGGGGGGGGGGGGGTGGTGAACTCCCACCTCCGCCGTAGACCCACTCAATGAGCGCAGATTTTGAATTTGTTTCAAAAGTCGTTGATTAGATGTATTGGCCGATGTATATTCCAAGTTTCAGCTAGTTCCAATGCATAGCCTTTGAGATATGAGCACCAACACATTTTGGACAGACAGACGGACGGACGGACAGACACAAACGTGAATTCGAGGGTTTTCTTCATAAAACTTAACAATGCGGAAATGGACATTGCTGAAATTTGGAATGTATTACCTCAACGTACAAAGCCCAACCCCCCCCCCCCCTCCCCATTCCCACCTTCCGCCCCCTATTCTCTCATTTCCCGCCCTCACTCCCCACCCCCATCCTCTCCCTATCCCTTCATGCTTCTCCCTCCCCTTCTATTGTTATTACTGCTTAATGCAAGTCCTCTTTATGCTGTCCAAGTCCTTTTTACATATGCTGTGTTCAATTTTTCATGGTTCATGATATTTGTTTTGCATTGCTTTGATTTTGTTGACTGTTTCCTTTTCTCCAGGGAGCTTTCAAAGTTTTTCAGCCCAAGTCACAAGAAATGCCAACAAGATTTGGAAAATTTTCTGCACTTGTTGACCAGCAAGCTTAGAGACGAGGTATCATGTTATTTTAGTTTTTGTTACCTTGCAATATTTTTAAAATCAAAAGATGATGGGATGCTTGGATTCCCACATTATGCTTTGTTCTTTGTTCTCGTCCAATACCACAAATGATTTTCCTTCTGAAATTGTTCTTGCTTCTATAGGAAATACAGAATAATTTTAATTTCTGCGACTGTAAAAGGGATGGGCATATCTCATTCTGCGACTTTTATTCTTGTAGGACAAAAATCGATTAAAACTTTTCCTGCAAGCCAAGGATGTGGTTGACTTGCCCCAAGAAGAGCTTCAGTGGGAAGTTCCCAAACCCATCATCATGTCTGCAGTTCAAGGTATGAATAGCTTTGCTCTCCACACTTCCTGCTTTCACTGTCCTTGTTTTAATTAACCCTCTGAATCACAGTACAGCAATCCCTCACTTTACGGAAGGGTTACGTTCTGCAAATTCCTTGTGTAAAGTGAATTTCCATAAATCAAAACCACTTTTTCCTTATAGTCTCATTATATAAGTAGAGTTAAGATTTTGTTCCATATAAACCTAACTCTACGATGTAACAAATACACTTAATAAGGCAACAAACTTTATTACAATACCCCCTACATTACTTTAAACTCTTAACTATCACTGTAATAATGTGTAAGTGTCCTAAAATAGAGATCAGTACTATACATCGGCCAAAACAGGTACACTAACCTGTTTTGCTTGCTGACTTTAATATAAAATGTAAAGTAAACATGTACAGTGAGAAAAAAAGAAAATGTTTGACTGACAATGACGACGTATGTGGCAGCTAGGTGGAGGGAGGAGGTGTGTGTTGAGTGGTGGTGATCCGTGGGGTCTCCATGGCAATGGGGTTTACCACAGCTAGTCTGTCGCATCTCCTGACACGCTGTGATCACCATCACTCAACCACTTCCTCCACTCGCAACACACAACCACCACTTCCTCCATTCGCTGCACACATCCACCACTTCCTCCACTCGCTGCACACATCCACCACTTCCTCCACTCGCTGCACACATCCACCACTTCTTCCACTCGCTGCACACATCCACCACTTCCTTCACTCGCTACACACATCCACCACATCCACCACTTCCTCCACTCGCTGCACACATCCACCACTTCTTCCACTCGCTGCACACATCCACCACTTCCTCCACTCGCTGCACACATCCACCACTTCTTCCACTCGCTGCACACATCCACCACTTCCTTCACTCGCTACACACATCCACCACATCCACCACTTCCTCCACTGGCTACACACATCCACCACTTCCTCCATTCGCTGCACACATCCACCACTTCCTCCACTCGCTGCACACATCCACCACTTCCTCCACTCGCTGCACACATCCACCACTTCCTCCACTCGCTACACACATCCACCACTTCCTCCCCTCGCTGCACACAACCACCACTTCCTCTACTCGCTGCACACATTCACCACTTCCTCCACTCGCGGCACACATTCACCACTTCCTCCACTCGCTACACACATCCACCACTTCCTCCACTCGCTACACACATCCACCACTTCCTCCACTCGCTACACACATCCACCACTTCCTTCACTCGCTACACACATCCACCACATCCACCACTTCCTCCACTCGCTACACACATCCACCACTTCCTCCACTCGCTACACACATCCACCACTTCCTCCACTCGCTACACACATCCACCACTTCCTCCACTCGCTGCACACATTCACCACTTCCTTCACTCGCAACACCATCCACCACTTCCTCCACTCGGTACACACATCCACCACTTCCTCCACTCGGTACACACATCCACCACTTCCTTACGTGAAGGTCGCTTTCCACACATCTTGGGCAATTAAAGGAGTGGGCAGAGCCAACCACGAGATGTAGTGAAAAGCGAAGTGCAATTGCAGCCGCTGAAGTGTCCTCCGGAAGCAAGTGGGGGGAGAAAGGTTTGGGGGTTAGGGTGGTTCGTCGGGGTAGTGGGGGATCGTTAATAATTCAAAAATTATCCAATTTAAACTCATATGGTGACTTCATTTGTTTAAGCATGAGTTCCGATAGTCAAATATTATATTAAATGTTGAAAATCCGTGCGGTAATACGAATAGAGTATCACATGTAATCTCGCCTCCAAAGGTTTACATACAGTACTAACTTGTGAAATATGACCTGAGGGCACCTATAATAAGCAAGTTGACTTGGTGTGCATATATACTTTTGCCCTCGGGCCATGTGGTATATGTAAAACTTGTGAATAGAGAAAAAAATATTTTTAGACTCAACTTTCCATTATATGAACTAGCAATGGTACCCGCCCTACGGGCGGGGCTTCAATTGGGAAGCCGAAATGAAAAGGCAAAATATCAGAAATTGAAGGCAGAAATTTTTTATTTTAAACGATTCATACAAACATCCGTCAAATCATATCACACGTCAATCATCAAAATCAAAACAGTATCTTCAGAATTTCAATAAAAGCCACATCACTGTTCATATCAGTAAATATTATTCCATCGTGTTTCAAATCGTGATATCAACTGTACGCTTTTCTTTCGGGAAAAGAATTGAATGATTTTGTACCTCTTCTTCAGCTTAGAACTTCAGGATAGACGACATTGCTGATAAAAGTTCCTTTTCTCTAATTGCACGAATATGTGAATTGTGATTGTGTTTCATTGTGATGTTTGTGTGGCGACGGGCGGTGTGTACAAAGGGCAGGGACTTAATCAACACGAGCTGATGACTCGCGCTTACTGGGAATTCCTCGCGCTTACTGGGAATTCCTCGTTCGTGGGACACTGTCTCAAGCCCCAGTCCCCATCACGGATGGGGCTCAGCGGTTTACCCGAGCCTGACTGCGAAGGGCAAGGTACACGCTGGCCCGTCCAGTGTAGCGCGCGTGCGGCCCCGGACATCGAAGGGCATTAGACGTTCATTAAACATTAAACGTTCATTAAAGGATTACGAAACGAAAAACATTACGAAATTACGTTCACACCGTCACGTCAAACACTACCGTGAACACATACATCGTCACAACATCGTCACAATGAGAACATCGTCACAATGAACGTTATGCGAACGCGAATGTTATGCGGGAGTCCAAACCTGAGAATGCTGGAGACCAAAGCTGAAATTGGGAAAACTAAATAGCCTATTTTACTCCCAGGGGTCCCAGGATTACCCACCCAAAATATCTATTGCGATCGGTTCAGCAGTTTTTACGGTACCTTGGAACAGACAGACGGACATTTGGTGAATTATAGTAAGATTTTAGTCACTACTTTGTTTCCGTTGTAGCAAATTTCCGTAATGCAGGGATTACTATAGATAGAAATGTGAAACTATTCTCTGCATTAGGTATCCAGATGAGGAAGAAATCTTTCAGTCTAATAAATTCATTTTAAATCAGTTTCTGCACTTTTGAAAAAAGTCTACTCCTGATAATAGCAGTTTGGAGAAAGTTCAAGGGACGAAAATCTTATGAGAGTGTACTCAGCTCAAGATACAGAATTTCTCCTTGATTTTCATAGAATGTGAACATGTTATCGATGTGTGTGTGTGTGTGTGTGTGTGTGTGTGTGTGTGTGTGTGTGTGTGTGTGTGTGTGTGTGTGTGTGTGTGTGTGTGTGTGTGTGTGTGTGTGTGTGTGTGTGTGTGCGTGCGAAAGTAAAATAGAGAGATAGAATTGTGAGGAACAGAAATCAAAAAACGAGGTGTGTGTGTGTATTTGTCGGTGTACGTGTGTGTGTGTGTGTGTTTAAATGCTTGTTATATCAGGTGTGATTGAAGCATGTAAGTTGTTTTCCAGAAAAACATCAAACTCCAAAAGAAGTCTTTCAAAATCAACTTGCAACACCAGCAGAAAACAGGGAAGAGAATGAAGCACCGACAACCCTGCAGTCTTGGCCACCTCGAAGTAGCTTTGGGGGGTCGAACACTTCAAATTCAAGTGAGTTCATTAAGCAATAAAATGATGTTACACTAAAGTCAGGCACTTTCCATTCGTTTTTGACAGCAGAAAATATATTATTTTCACATTTCAAATATATCATTGAGTTTCAAGCCTTTTTATTTAAACCAACTTGCAGGCATTCCACATGGTGGACATTTCAATGTGTTTTGACATTTGCCATTTTCCTGCTACGAGTGAATTATTTGTAGAATTATTTGAAAATAGATCTTCAAACCTTTTTCCTCCAATCATTGTTGTCAGTAAAGGTATAAGCCACCTGTCGGTTTAATGGCATATATGAACAGATTTGAAAAGTGTGACACCTAATGACTTGTACTTTCACCTGTTCGGCCACTTACCGCAGCCATGACTGAAGTAGTGGAGAACGTTATTCGTATGTGGCCGCCTCCAGCTCCATCTTCAGACATGACTCTATCCGGTCTTGAAACGTCTTCAGGTGTCCACTTCAGGATTGATCAAACGGGGGCCTTCATCAAGTCTGATGGTGATGGTATGTGTCGCAGTTAGAACACATATCAGATCAAATACTGCTTGATAAAAATTTCATGGATAATCCTGTAAGATTGATTTTGGAAGAAACATTGCAAAATGCAAACAGGAATAAACATGCTCATCAATTTTAACAATGTCTGTCAGTGTACGCCGTAAACTTTGTTAGCAAGATTTGTCTACTATGTACTTTTTGTGCCTCCGGCGACATTATGCTTTCGGGTTATCCGTCCGGCTGTCTGTCTATCCCTCCGTCCATGCGTGTGCCTGTCCGTCCGTGATAGGTTTTTGTTGCTGTGATAACTTGAGAACAGCTGAAGGCATCCAAGTTAAACTTGGTACAAGTATGTATAATGACACAGAGATGAACTGATTAGATTATTTTGGGGCAAGAGGTCAAAAGTCGGTCGTTCCGTTAGATAAATATTGTGTTACGCGCTAACTTGTGAACCAGTGATCGGATTTTGACCAAACTTGGTATCTACTATCTATATATATAAAACACAGTTTGTGTGTGTGTGTGTAATGTTACCGATAGACTCCTAAACGGAGAGGCTTACGTGCTTGATATTTGGCATAGACATGGCCATTGAGCCTGGGACGAACATGGCCGAACTCAAAATATTTGATGATCCATATTTTTTATTCATATTTACCTCAGCGCATTTCAGCGCACGGAATCAACGGAATCAGAGCAGGTGGGCGCTGATTCGCTCAGAGCGATCACGTGATGACGCTATGAACGCTATGACGCTATGAACGATATGACGCTATGAACGCTATGACGCTATGAAAAAAAAAATCGCTATGACGCTCAGAGCTCGCTCAGAGCGATCACGTGATGACGCTATGAACGCTATGAACGATATGACGCTATGAACGCTATGACGCTATGACGCTATGAAAAAAAAAATCGCTATGACGCTATGAAACGCTATGAACGATATGACGCTATGAACGCTATGAACGATATGACGCTATTGACGCTATGACGCTATGAAAAAAAAAATCGCTATGACGCTATGAAACGCTATGAACGCTATGACGCTATGAACGCTATGAACGCTATGACGCTATGAACGCTATGACGCTATGAAAAAAAAAAATCACTATGATGCTATGAAACGCTATGGACGCTATGATGCTATGAAAAAAAAAATCGCTCGCTTTGCCAAGGGGCTCGCTCCTCCCCTCCCCTCCCCCCTCCCCCTCCCCTCCCCCGCCCGGCAATGCCGGGTACTTCTGCTAGTAAATATATATTATGATGAAAAGATGAACTGATTCGATTTTGGCATCAAAGGTCATGCCAAGTTGAAAGGTGAGAGGTCATGTCAGGTAAAAATGTGATACTTGAGAACGGCTGAAGGGATTTAAATCAAACTTCGTACAAGTATGTGTAATAATGTGGGCGGAGGCATATCGGTCGCTGTCGTCGAAGAGTGCCATTCTAGTTTCACTAATAATTCATTTTGTGCCACGTTGCAGGGAAAGGGCAGCTTGATCACGACCAGCTTCACAGCGTATCCAGAAATATTGATGAAACGCGCAGATCCAGCTCTACAATCAGTGTTCCAAATGAAGAAACTTGTTCAAAAAAATCTGAGGGCTCAGCGTCCAATGTCTTGTCCTCAGCAGGACCAAATGATGTCTCAGCCCGTACTGATGCCAAAGACTCTGAGGCGCACACAACGTTCAAAGGAGTTGACTCTTTGCACAAAGGCATTGCTTCCTCTTCCATAGGAGGTGATGGAAATGACACAAGGTGAGTCCGACTTAGAAAGTGTTTATAAATGTTTTGTACATTTATTGACAGGTCTTTAGGTAATTGCAAAGCACATTATGCTGTTCATAGTCAGGCCTTTCATAACTGTCTATCTATCCTTGTGACCCAAAACTAAAACATGCTCTGATACGATAGCACGTGAAATACGAACCCATGGGAAGTGAAACTGTAAATAGGGTATACATTCTCTACACACATTGAGCACTTCTAGTTATCCCAAATGCACGAAGAAAAAAGCCAAGTAAATAAATTGGTTCACTCTGTCTGTTTGTCCGTGTCTCTGTCTGTCGGCAGACGTCAGTCTCTGGTTGAGGAACTGCTTAATTAAAATTGAATGTTATATTTTGAACACGAGAACACGAATTGGAACATGGATACAAACCTGCAGGTTAGCAGTACTTAGGCTATGAATTTGGCAAATTTTATGGAATCTCGTCATGAGCATGCATGTGTGGAGAGAATTGAGGTAACAAGCTTTAGTCTGTGTGCCTGTCTGGCAGTCAAACAAAATTGAAAATCATTCCAAACAGGAAACTTACTGTTTTGAATGACATCATAAAGGACATTTTTTGACATAAAGTCAGTTTTGTTTTGACATAAATGACATAAAGTTTTGAATGACTTTTTTTTTTTTTTACATAAAGGACACAAACAACAGGCATGAATAACTAATGTAAGATGTTGAATAGGGTGGTGTAAAAGACAGTGCATCAACGGTGGTAAACTTTGGAAAAAAAATTCCACAGCCTTTAAAACCTTTATTTTATTTAAATATATAGATATATATTGTTATGTCGGTAGGGTAGAGCAATATCTAGAGTCAGGTAGATCTGAATAGGTAACATGCTTCGTCTGTCGCGGTAAGGAATCTGCCCTGTAATAAGTTCCATGTGTTCAGGCGGTTTGTCGGTTAAGGAGTATACCTGTTAAGGAGAACATACCAGGATGTTCGTGTGTTAGGTAGTTGTAGGGATTAAAGATAAACCCCTGTGTGTCAAACCTGGTAATCAAACCTTTGTCCATTATGGCAACGCACACCTGTAGACACGTAGATAGGCCCTTTAGTGCACACAGTAATTAAATCCCCTTCCCTGACAACGACTTTGGAAGACGAACAGGAAGCCAGATCAAGACACCGCCGATAATGGCTGCCGCCGGCCGCACTATCGACTGGGCTGGCAACATCGCGCAGACACGGACTGTAACCATGCCACAAGGAACGTGTGATTGGTTGGCACGGAAGGCGCGAACCTCCAGCCAATCAGGGCGGGAGGCGCAAAGACGCAACTGAGGAGGAGGTGGTTCATTGGAGGGAACATTGGAGAAGGTTCGGTGAGCGGCGGGAAGCTGGAGGGGACTGATTGGGTGGCGCGCCAAGGCTGACTTCGCCGCCGCAGGTTATAAAAGGGCATGCCGGACGACATTTTCTCTCTTGCGCTGCACCCTCCCTGGCCTCGTGACGCTGCACGACGTCTTGTGCTTGAAGCTCTTGCGCTTATTCTTGGTCTTGAGAGGTCCTGGTGGTCGTTGGGGCGCCATCTGCGTGGTGCTTGGAGCGGTGCTTGTGCGGGAGCGAGGCTCGGTGCTGTGAATGGACGGGACCTCATGTGCAAACAGCGAGGGCGTCGGCTCGGGCCTACAGAAGCGTGCGAGCGGACGAAGGGGTCCTCCACGCCGGAGTTTGGAGCCAAGTGGGGACAAGACGACGGACAATTAAGACACGCCACATTTCACACGAACACGATGGACAGTTCTTTTCGTAACTCATCCCTGTGTGCGTATCCGAAGTGAGGTGTGTGGAATCCCAACTTAGGCTCTTTATTTGATTACTGTCGCGTTTCATTGTATCGGGTCCGTGAATAAATCCCTATTTTTTGTACATTCTGATCCGGTGTTCGAGTTCATTAATTTCCCTGCAGGATCGAAGCTACCGTCGGTTCGCTGAAGGTAAGCGCTTTTGCTGCAGCTTCCCCTTCCCTTCTCCTTCCCACGCTACAAATGCAAAATCCGTATTTGAGCGTCGCCTCCAGTAATTCCAATTCTGGTCCATCCGTGAGCCCTGGTCTGAACCGAAGGGTCCGCGCGACAATATATATATATATATATATATATATATATATATATATATATATATATATATATATATATATATATATATATATATATACATATACAGTATATATATATATATATATATATATATATATATATATATATATATATATATATATATATATATATATATATATATATATATATATATATATATACACACACATACATACATACATACATACATACATATATATATATATTGGACATGATTGGACATGATTTGGAAAGGCACATACCTGTCTATATAAGGTCTCACAGCTGGCAATGCATATCAGAGCAAAAACCACGCCATGAGGTCGAAGGAACTGCCTGCAGAGCTCAGACAGGATTGTGTCGAGGCACAGATCTGGGGAAGCCTACAAAAAAAATTCTGCTGCATTGAAGGTTCCCAAGAGCACAGTGGCCTCCATAATTATTCTTAAATGGAAGAAGTTTGGAATAACCAGGACTCTTCCTCGAGCTGGCCGCCCGGCCAAACTGAGCAATCGGGGGAGAAGGGCCTTGGTAAGAGAAGTGACCAAGAACCCGATGGTCACTCTGGCTGAGCTCCAGAGATCCTGTGTGGAGATGGGTGAAACTTCCAGAAGGACAACCATCACTGCAACACTCCACCGATATGGGCTTTATGGCAGAGTGGCCACCTTGGAGGACAAAAGGAGAGAGATCAATCATCTCAAATGAGTATTGAAAGCCAATGGCTACCCAGACCACCTCTGCCCAAAAAATGAAATGGTACTGGCAGCTCCAAGAACCCAGGACGTGCCACAGGAACCACCTAAGGGCTTCTGCGTGCTACCATTTGTGCCAGGAGTAGCTCAAAGGATTGGCAGGATTTTGAGACCTGTCGGTGTGAGGGTTAACTACCAACCAATATACACCTTGAGACGTGCACTGACCAAGGTCAAAGACAAAAGAATGATTGCACAGGTGTGGTATACACCATTCCATGTGACTGTGGTGGATAATACATTGGCGAGACTGGAAGAACCTTAGGCCAGCACATTAATGAACACCAGAAGGCCTTTGAGTGTAATCACCCAGAAAGATCTGCTATCGCCAAGCATGGAATAAGGGTGGGCCATGTTCCTCTATGGTACAATGTGAATGTGCTGGCGGCATCCCCCGAACAGGGCCAGGAGGCGAATACTGGAGGCATGGCACACTAGCCAAACGAGGGCACCATTGACAGAGGAGACTGTGGCGTTACCACAGGCATACGGACCTCTCATGCATAAATACACCAGAGAGACACCGATGCTGGGAAGAGGACAAGGACACAGTGGGACATAACCGACACAGGCAACAAGGACAACAAAACACAAGACACCGCTCAAACACACACAAAACACTTGCAACATAAGCCGATCACGGGTCTATGGTCACAAGGTCTCGCAACACAGCTTTGTGATTGGTTGATAGAATAGGCCCACCCCTCCCCCCAGGTATATCTGGGAGGAGGTGAACAAGGGAACTTCTCTTGATGAAGGCTAATGGAGGCCCAGCGCACGCTGGGTTGCTGGCCGAAACGTTGAGTTTTTTAAAGACAAAGGTTGGAGAACGGAAAAATGGATGTCGTGGATATATATATATATATATGTAATATATATATAGATGTATATATATATGTAATATATATATAGATGTATATATATATGTAATATATATGTAATATGTAATATATATATATATATATACAGTATATATATATATATATATATATATATATATTTATTTATTTATTTATTTATATATATATATATATATATATATATATATATATATATATATATATATATATATATATATATATATTTATTTATTTATTTATATATATATATATATATATATATATATATATATATATATTTATATATATATATATATATATATATATATATATATATATATATATATGTATATTGTTACGGATCTCAGAGTACGGCGCTCCCCTTACCGAGGGGGGTGGGGGGGGGAAGGGGGTTAATCCACTCGTCTATTAAGCTGGCCGTCTCCGGTCCTGGAGCAATGACGTCACTTCCGGTCAGCGCTGAATAGGGTGGTCGGCCAATTGTTCCTATTACCTAATTACCAGCGCCTTCCGGTGAGCGAGGAAATGAGCCCCGCCCGAGCCGCGGCTGTAATGGACACACCGAGCGAAGCGAGCCACGACTCAGGCCGTTAACAAAAGGACTAAACCCGACTATAGCGGTTGGCCAAATCGTGCCACAGGTACTCAATGGGGAAAAGACTAAAGCGACCGGATGAGAGGAACCAAAGAATGAGAAGGGTGAAGGAAGAACAAATATGGTTTACTAGCAGAAGTACCTGGCATTACCGGGCGGGGGAGGGGAGGGAAGGGGGAAGGGGAGGGGAACAGGGGGGAGGGGAGGAGAGGGGGGGAGGAGAGAGGGAGGGGGGAGGGGAGAGGGAGGGGGGGAGGGGAGGGCAGAAAGGAAGGGGTAGGGGGGAAAGGGAGGAGCATGGAAGAAAGGGAGGGGGAGGGGAGGGTGGAGGGGGATGGGGAAGGGGTAGGGCCGAAAGGAAGGGGTAGGGGGAAAGGGAGGGGAGGGGAAGAGGAGGGGAGTGGGGAAGGGGAGAGGGTAGGGTGGAGGGAGAAGGGAGTGGGAAGGGTAGGGGGAGGGGGAGGGGGGAAAGGGAGGGAGAGGGAGGGGTGACTATCTAAAACTTCTATCTAAACTACTATCTATCTAAACTGGACTATCTAACTGGACTATCTAAACTAAACTACTATCTAAACGATATAGATTAACTATCTAAAAGAGGAAATGAAAGAAGGGAATATACAAGAAGAAAGGAAATAAAAGGACATAGGGCAACCTTAGACACTCTTATATAACACGCCCAGGACAACAGACAGACTCACACGAAAGGTAGCTGGTAGGGGAGGAAGGTCCAGGCAGATGGTTCCAGGCTCCGGGTCCGCCGCGAAGAATGGCAGGCAGCTGGCGTCGTTGGCGCTCGACCGGACCTTACAAATCCGAGGGGCTGGCATGCGCGTACGTATAGCGTGCCGAACGCTCTCAAAACCGCGGCAGTTCGTATCCAAAACGATCGTCCCAAACGATCCTCCGCGCAATGTTCTTGTATTCGCCGCCTCTGCGCTGTTCTCTCGCATCTGCCGATCTCCCCCGCATCTGCTCTCTGCTCCGCATCTGCTCTCTGCCTCTGCTCTCTCGTTCATCTCCCTTGAAAAGGCTTTGCGCTCGCGCTTTTATTGCAAGCTTCGCCGCTTTTATTAAGCCGCGTCCGCTTTGCTCCGCCTACCGGTGAACACGCCTCGGCCCGGGTTGGTCACGAGGGTTCATTGTTACCTCCCTTCGTGACGCGTTGATGGGGCCACGCCTACATTCCTGGCCGCTCCTCCCTTCTTCTCCAACTTGACCGCGTGCGTAATGGCGTCTTGAGAAGGGCGCTGCAGCTGGCAGAGAAGCGCAATATGTTGTGGAGGGCAGTTTACGCCGCAATATGAATGGAATAGGAATTGGAGAAGGGGGCTAGGTTATTTGATTAATACAACGCAGAGTCAAACTATTGGAAACAGATCCTTAACTGAAACACAGACTAATGAAATAACTAAAGAAGATCCTACGGTGTCCTACGTGTTGTACATGGCCTAACTCGGGTGCAACCTTTACAAAGGGGGATATTTACAAGAATTATTATTTTACAAAGTGAAGGTTCTAAAAACCGTAACACAGCACCCGTCTCTCCTCCAGGCACGTCCCGTGCCAACAAAAACTTTAACTTAATGTGACACTGAGGTGTAATCCCCTCTACTATTAACCTTACCCTGAGTGCGACAGTTTTAAAACAATTAAGTATGTCCCGTCTTCTGCGTTGCATTCTATCTAACAGATTCACGCCCACAGGATAACCGAATCACGGAATTAATTCGGAAACTACACATTTACGGTGGGGAGCATTATTTACAAAGACACTACTTGGTATTTACAAACGCGAACCCAGGACCTGTCTTTTGGGAAACAAAAGCAGAGTTTTTGGAAAGAGGAAAGGTCATGCACTGCACTGCACCGGTATACCATACCCACGGGTGCTCCGAGACGCACAATTGATATTGCAGTGCAATCTCAGAGCACCAAAAGCACCACCATAAAGCACCCACTAAAAAAAACAAAGCACCATCCTGTGCACAGTTATACAGTTCAAAAAGTCACACTGGCATCCTCGCTGCACAGCCGATGTTCTGCTGGGGTCGATGTTCTGGGTGTCTTCTTGACTTGCTGCCTATTTGAGAGATAACAAAAACACAAAAAGGGCACAAAAGCGTCCACTTTTTTGTTTAATTACGGCCAGCAGGGGCCAACTAGGGTGGTCCACCTGCTTGGCATAGGTGCTACCTTTACCGTGGTCCGCAAGCAAGATTCCCCAGCAGTGGCCATGCCACAGCCGTGTGATCCATGATGTGGTGCTCGGCCACTAACGTGTGGTCCATAAGTGGGCTTGGCCACGAACGTGTGGTCCATAAGTGGTGTACCGGTCCAGGCAGGCAGGCAGCGGAGGTGCGGGCACACAACTGCGGCGCCTGCACGCTTTCCCCTCAGTGCCCAGAGAGCACGGTCCATAGGTGGGGAAGGAAGACAAAGCAGAGTTAGCGGGGTGCAAGGGCGCAAGGGAACACATCAACACAAGGTAATGCAGAGGTGCGCGGAGAAAGCTCTCGTCCCTACCGTACGTCCCCCCCCCCCCCCCCCCCTCTCACCTAATCTACCCTTGCCCTTACCCCATATTTACACAATTTTACAAATTCGTCGCGAACGTCCTGTCCTCCCCATATCTCCCCTAATCCAAATTCGTCAACAATCCCTCTAACCAAATTTGCCATCAATCAATTTATCACCAATCCCTCCTAAGGAGGAAGAGATGGACTAACAAGCACAATGTCACACCCACGTCATGATGCGTCTTACATACCAGACATTTGCAAAAACCGGTGGTGTGGAGTCCTGTCACCTTGGTGAGTGGATGTAGATGGTGCGAAGAGATTCCAATCCTAACTATACTCTAAATGACTTTAACACACTTACTCTACCGGGGTCTTTCCCTGCCAAACCATTGGCCATCTTACGCTACTGGTTCTAAGAACGGAACTCCCATTGACCAAACTGTGGTGCTCACCAATTTGGGGTCTCACTCCCCCGCTTCTACTCCCTGTGCCCTCGCACAATTTCCGGGCTGGGTCATGTGGTGCTCCCAGCAGGTCCGCTCACCTGCACACCTCTGCCACTGCAGTTGTCTCCGAGCTTACCTGCTCCTTACCCTAACCTATCTGGGGAAGGCCCTCTGGCGCTCCCACCCCCTACCGCCCTCTCCCGTCGGGCTACCCGGGTCCGTCCTCCGGATCCTCGGGCCCCATTGAACAACTACTGGCTCCCAGAGCCTACCTGCGGCCTCACCTGGCCGACAGACTAACAGTGGCGGAGTGCCCAATTAATCACACGTACTAACAGGCCACACGCCCAGCCAATTGACTCCACTAATGCACCCAACACAGCACTTCCGTGCAACTACCCGCACCACAGATGCCAATATCCAACCACAATTTACCTACTCCCTCTACCTACTTTTAAACTACCCTCCCCGGGTACTCGTGAAGGGGTCCATCTTCCCCATCCACTCCTTTCGCACCAACCACTCCACTCCACGTATTCCACACTACTCACTCCACACCATTCATTCCATGCTCCATTCACTCCATGCTCCATTCACTCCAGACCATCTATTCCATACAACATGTATTGCATACCAGCTATTCCACACAACCATTCCCCATACCTCTGTACTTCACTTGCACACCTGTTGCCCACACACCTGGTGGCACCTGCACACCTGGTGGCACCGGCACACCTGGTGGCACCTGCACACCTGCTTCCCTCCAGGACCATTCACTCAATACAATACACTCAACTCAATGCACAATCATGCCAATCATCATGCTCACCACAAATAAATTCCATACCCATTCCTCATTTCAGCACTCTCACCACAAACACATAGCATCATCTAAGCTGACTACCCCCTTCTAAGATTCGTGCTTCCCAGTCGCCCTTTATACTATTGCACTCCCTCGTCATTATAATCCACTAATCTGCTACGTCCCCTCTACAGGTACATGTCACTACTTAACTCTACAGTCTATGGTCATCTTTCTAAATCCCCAATCCATAACCTAACCCTCCCAGGCTAGTTCGTACAGCCAATCCCCATAAATCCTATAGCTCCTTTGCCCCCATGTGAGGTGAATGGTAAAGCTACCACCCCCCCCCCCCCCCCCCGACACTGGGTATCAGTTTCCAATCAATACCACTATCATCCCAATTTCACTCACTATCAATTCCAATTTCAAATCCACATTACCAATTTCAAATCACTATTTCCAAATACTATTACCAATTCCAATTTCGAATCACCGGGTGTCAATTCCAAACCAAAACACTATCATCATCACAGTCCGCTATATCTGAGCCTCCTCGGTACGTCCATGCGTTCTTTACAGCTCGGCTTTGCAAAGCCGAGCAATGCATACGGGTCGTTTGGTCTCCTGCAGGTTGAGTCCGTCCGGCATTCGGTTCAGGGGAGGAGGTTTCGTCGGGCCAAGGTTCAAAGCACCATCCCTACGCAGGGCCTTTCGCTCCCATGCGCGGTGGGCCAGCCTTGCCCGGGTGGAACGCCGCCACCACAAGGGGGCGCCGTTTCGACCCCTCCTACCTTCCCTTGAACCGGGCCGCCCGCTTTGCCTGGCAAAGCGCGGACGCGACCGTGCAGGGCGGGGCCCGGCCCAAATCGTGCACGACGCTCCGAACAGGAGCGACGCGACACCGATCCCCGCCGGCTCCCGCAGCCCACACCGCCCGGCACGGACCGGGAGCTTGCGTCGGCTATACGTCGGCCTAACTGCTGCCCCGGTCAACGTCGATGCTCCCCGTACATGCTCACACCACGCGTTCCTTTTTACATTCACCAAACCCTGCGCTCCAACGCCTCTCAGACGTCCCACACACTTTGTCACATCACTCGCTCATGCATACCCCTTTCTTACGCACTCTGTTACGCACCACTCCTCTCGCCCCCCTTCTCGTGCACTCATCCTACTCGCACACTCCATCGCACACCACTCCTCTGTTACGTACTCCGTAACACTCACCACGGTGTGCACTCCTGCACATACCCACTCACGTGCTCCGATGTGCCCTCCCGCACATGCGCCACAACCAACTAGGGTGTGCCTCCTCACACACTCTCTCCGTCCATCTCACTCTTCGTGTCACTCTCATCACACATACACTCCGACGTGCGTTCGCCCTGGCACTCGGTATCACCCTCGCGCTCCGACGCCATTCGTACACGCGCGCCGTTCACCTTCACACACCTTTTCCTCACGCGCGCCATTGCCATTCACACAGCGCACCACGGACCTTTTACGAGCGCCCGGGTTACGCTGGAATCCCAAACGCGCGAAAATTCTTTTTGCACCAAACACTTTCCTGAAAAGTCTCTTCGCCCCATACACAGCCCGACTCACCTTCGGGGTTCTTCTTCTTCGCTCCAACACCACCTGCAAATCTTTATTCGGGTTAATAAGCACAGCATCACGATGCGAATCCAGACTTTGTGCAATTTCCATCTCAATCTCCGATTTAATTCCTTAAATCTCAGATTTAATTTAATTCCTTAAATTGGAAGCTTACCACTTTAATGTGCACCTTCACCAAGGGTGTCTCCCCAATACCACGATAAATAGGGGCAATACCACCTATTAGAGCCAAGGGTGTACTTACTTTTTCCACATGCGAAATTTGCATTTATGTTTATTTAAATTATACAATGGACTACAAAATGTAAATGTTTCATGATATTTGTTATATTATATCACCTTTATCTATCAATATTGTTGAAATGAAGATCAAATATCTATGTTGAAATATGTTGAAAAAGTCAAAACTTTACATGGGGTGTATATATATATATTGATTATTTACCTATTTATTTTTGTCTTTTTGCGCTTGTTTTTTGTACTCTGTCAAAGCGTCTTTGGGAGGTCAAACCTTAACAAGGTGAGAACAAGGGAGGTCAAAATCAGTATCTTGTGTGACCCCCGTGAGCGTTGATGACAGCCAAACATCGTCTGTACATGGAGGAGATTAATCGGTTGATGAAGGCATTTGTCACTTGGGCCCACACTCTGAGAAACGCCTGACTGAGTTGAGCTGCAGTTGTCGGCCTTGGTCGAACGTCATTCAGTCTTCTTTGAACCTCGTTCCACAAATGCTTTATCGGGTTTAAATCGGGGCTGAGCGCAGGCCAGTGCATGGTTTGGATGCCATTCTGTTGCAGGAAGTCCCTTGTTGCTCTGGCAGTGTGGGCACGGGCGTTGTCCTGCTGGAAGACATGATTTCCGTGACGTCCAAAATGTGGCACAACGTGAGGTCTGAGGACTTGATCGATGTAGCGAGCAGCTGTGACACCATTGCCTCTTCCTGGACCAATATTCTGGAACACCACAGGACCGACTTTGTGATTGAGAGCAATAGCACCCCATACCATGATGTTTGGACCACCCCACCAGTCTCTTTCCATCACACAGTCATCTGAGTGGCATTCCCCACGTCTACGCCAAACTCTCACTCTGCCATCTGCCGTGGAAACACAGTATCGGCTTTCGTCTGAGAAAAGAACGGTTCTCCACTGCTGGTAACGCCAATTTTGATGCTGTGTGGCCCACTGTAGTCGGTCACGGCAGTGTCGAGCTGTAAGAATGGGGCCACGATACGGCCTGTGACAACGGACATCCCTGTTCTTCAAACGTCGGCGGACTGTATCACCACTAATGTGTCTCTGGTGGGTTCCAACTGTTTGTCTTGCAGTTTCTGTAGCCCTGGTAAAGCGATCTTGGATGTGATGACGCACAATCTGTCGATCCTGTCGTGGTGTTGTTACCCTCGGTCTGCCACTGCGTGGGCGGTCATCGGTGCTGTTGGTGGCCTGGTATCGTTCCTGTAACCTGTAGATGGTTCTCACGTTGACATGGAAAGCATTGGCAACCATTCGTGCAGTCTGTCCAGCATGCAATCTTCCAATAGCCTGGTCTCTCTGAATCCTCGTAAGTCTGGGGATGGCGCTGGCATCGAAACACGAATGATGAACACACGTTTTGGGGTGCCTTTTATAGGGAAAGTCACAAGGAGACGCACGTGCATTTTGATTTCCATGGGAATCATGCACGACTTTGTACCATGGTCGTTTTTTTGCCTGCGTTTTGGTGACCTGTTTTTATTCACGTGTGCATCACTGTTGGTAGTTAGGATTAAATTTAGATACAGACTAATGTAAATAACGAGATATCTAAACGAAATGCATTGATATTTCTTTGGGAAATGTTAAGGAATTATTTTTATGAAGTGACGTTTCTATTGCTGTTCAGTATATATATATAAATATATATATATAAATATATATATATATATATATATATATATATATATATATATATATTGTTACGGACACGACTTATTAAGATGTTATGCTGGGCCGAGCGGAATGGCCGCCGTGTTCGCACAAGTTACCCGATTATACTCGAACGTTGGCCGAATCGCGCTACGCTAGATCAATGAAGGAAAGGACACAACGGCTGGGTTAAATGACACGACACCAGGGGTACAGTTCTCAAGACCTCCGGAGGAGGATATAATATGGGATATGCAGAACGTTTAGATTACACGGGACAAGAGGTACAGCACAGAAAGGTGGGCACTTATACACGGTCTAATCTTAGCCCCGACAGACCACAGACAAACGGGACAAGGCTGACTCACACAGGGATTGATGGCAAGGAGGGGCAGGTAGTCGATGGCTCAAGGTGCACCTTGGCTCAGGGGCAGAATTGACCCGGTCCGGTCCAGAGAGGCGGGAAGGTATTTCTCAGCGCTCGGAGGTGGCGTCCTTCTTTGTCCAAGCTGAGGCGCATCTGACGTCACCTCCGTCTTCCTGCGCATGTCCAGCGGGGAGTGACACGCCCTCGGCTCGTTAGCTCCGCCCCAGATGGAATCGGTCCGCCGCTTCTTATTGGGTGCGGGGGGTTACCGGGCTCCGCCCTTGACGAGGAGCTGACAGTCTGCCCCTGAGTGGTAACCCCGTCGGAGCGCATGGTCAATGGCGGCTAACCAAGCCGGAGTGAGGACGCGCACTCCCCGCGCCGCTGTTGTTGTTGTTGGTGTTGTTGTTTCGAGGAAGAGATGCGGGGAGGTATTGGGAGGTCCTAAACTTACTACTGGTGCCATACAATCACATTCTGGTGCAACGAAGAGTCAGAATTAATGGAAACGAGTCCTTAACTGACATAGACTAAGAATAACTAGCAAGATGTCCTATAGTTGTCTACGTGAGATGCGGTGAACCTGGGCACGACATTTAATGGGGGAAAAAAGGGGAAGGTCGGTTCTACAGAGTGTTGTTTACAGACAATGGGACTAGGGAATGGGGGATTGGGGATAGTTGGGGAGTATTGGGGAAATAGGGGAATATTTACAAGCGGATATGGATGGAGGCCAAATCCCATATCCGCAACAATATATATATATGCATATATATATAAATATATATATATATATATATATATATATATACACAGGGTGAGTCAAAAGTAGCGCCCGATATATATATACAGTGAAACCTTGACTTACGAGTTTAATTCGTTCTGTGACCGAGCTCGTAACTCAATTTGCTCGTTTCTCAAATTAAATTTCCCCATTAAAATGCATTGAAATGCTATTAATCCGTTCCAGCCCGC
This sequence comes from Myxine glutinosa, assembly GCF_964187855.1. Classification (NCBI taxonomy): domain Eukaryota; kingdom Metazoa; phylum Chordata; class Myxini; order Myxiniformes; family Myxinidae; genus Myxine; species Myxine glutinosa. Next base: position 36,375,265 of record NC_136274.1, on the reverse strand, counting down.
CAAAAACCACACCAATTTTTTTTTTAATATACAGTATATATATAAATATCTCGCGCTTTATATTTCACCTGTATGCAGCATACAAGTTGGCAGGATGGCCTGGACTGGAAGTACGCACACTTGACTCTAAACTGTCCAGCCTGGGTTTGAATCCCGACCCAGCTATAACCTGTCATGGGTGAATCACAGGCAGGGTGATTCATCAATGTGTGTACCGCTAAACTGGGCGCCCCGTTTGCGTCCCATTAGTTGTTGGATGTTAAGGATCTCACCGTGTTTTCCACAAAGAGAAGGCGAGCTATCGCCGGCACTCTGAACAAGTTGTGGCCTGGCATGCTCTTCTCCTCTGCCGTTATATACGTCGTCCTCGGCATATTTTTCCAGAAGAGCCCTGTCTCGTCACAGTTGAAGATTTGCTGGGGGATGTATCGTTCGGCTTCTATCAGTTCGGCAAAAGTTATAATAAAATCTTCAGCTGCCTTCACATCCGAGCTTGCTGCCTCACCATGCCTGACGACGGAGTGAATGCCGGTCCTCTTCTTAAAATTATCAAACCATCCCCGACTGGCTTTGAATGACTTCCGATGCCTCGTCCGTTGATGTTCCCGCCGTCTGCTGCACCAAATCCACGTAAATGTCTCGTGCCTTCTCACACATGATGTTCTCGGTCACGGTATCTCCTGCGAGCTGCTTCTCCGTCAACCACACAAACAACAACTTCTCCATCTCTTCATGGACAGAGGTCCGGAGCTTTGAAATAATCGTAACGCCCTTGGCTGGCGTTATAGCCTTTATCGACTCCTTCTGCTTCAAAATCGTACATATCGTAGAAGTACTACGATCGTACCGCCTCACCAAGTCGACAACACGCACACCTCGCTCATGTTTTTCGACGATTGCGTGTTTTATATCCAAGCACATCATCCTCTTCTTCTTCTCAGTACTGCCCTTGGCACTCAATTTCTTAGGATCCATGGTTAAAACTAAGAAATTTTCCAAAATAACCAAAATGCGAAAACAAAGCAGCAGCGATATACGGCAGAGATGCTTGCACGGCAAGATAACCACGTGACCGGAACCCACCTGGTGGCGGGTGGCGTAAGCTCCAAAATAACCAAAATGCGAAAACAAAGCAGCAGCGATATACGGCAGAGATGCTTGCACGGCAAGATAACCACGTGACCGGAACCCACTTGGCGGCGGGTGGCGGAAGCTCGTAACTCAGATCTCGGCTCGCATCTCAAAGCAATAAACCGCCCGAGCGACGGCTCGTATCTCGGAAAACTCGTAAGTTGGTGCACTCGTAAGTCAGGGTTTCACTGTATATATATATATATATATATATATATATATATATATATATATACATATATATATATATATTTATATATATATATGACTATATATATATATATATATATATATGACTATATATATATATATGACTATATATATAGTCATATATATATATATATATATATAGTCATATATATTATATATATATACACAGACTTGGCATTTAATATGGAATTTTTTTTTGTGGAGGTGAACTTACTTTTCAAGATGTCTTAGAACCAAAAGTTCATTGGAATTATGTTGAAATTATTCTAGATTTTGTTAATGTGACCTTTAAAGGAAACAAAAACCACATTTGACATTTCGAAACAAATAAATTGATCCTGGAATGTGATGTAAACTGATATCGAACTCAATTCATGGACAGTACTGTGTTAAACTTCTGTACGTTTTCCAGAAGTATCTTTTTATTTTGCACATTAGCCAAAATTTTTTTTAACAAAAACAAAAGTTAAATTACGACTGGGATTACGGACAGTAAAATTACAGTTCAGTACTTCGTGTAACCCCCACGAGCATTCAGGAGAGCACGTACACGTTGAGGCATGCTGTTCACGAGATTTGCCAAGGTTTGGACAGGAATCGCTTGCCATGCAGTGACAATAGCCTGCTGCAATTCACACACAGAGGTCGGCTGCTGGTCCAAGTGGTCGATTTGACGCGTTAATTCTGCCCACAAGTTCTCTATCGGATTCATATCCGGGGACATGGCAGGCCACTCCATATGCTCGACACCACGATCAGCAAGAAAGTGTTGGATCATGTGAGCACGATGAGGCCGTGCATTGTCATCTTGGAAGACAAAGTTTCCTCGAAAGGCTGCACGAGCAAATGGAAGCAATGTTTCTTCCAGAATGGCCCTGTACTTGAACTGGTTCAGGTTTCCATTCAGAACAACCAGGTCAGTTTTGCCCCCTGCATGAAAAGCAGCCCAAATGGTCACCCCACCACCTCCAGCTTGGACTCTTGGCACTATACAATCTTTGTTGTAGGCTTCATGCACTTGTCTGCGCACTCGGACGCGGCCATCTTGACGACAGACCAGAAATATAGACTCGTCACTGAAGATCACGTGATTCCACTGTCCTGGCTGCCATCGACGGTGCTCTCTGGCCCACTGCAATCGGCGCTGGCGGTGTTGTCTGGTCAGGCATGACTTTCTCAGGGGACGCCTGGCATGATAGCCTGCTTGAACCAGTCGTTGGTTGACTAGCCTTCTGGATACAGTTACAGGCACATTTGTCAGTTGCTGCCACTCAGCCCTAAGCCGATTAGCTGACTTGGTACGGCCATTGCGGACTAACCGGTGCAGCTGGCCATCATCCCTCCTTGTGGTTCTGCGGGGACGTGCTGGCCTCGGTATTGGAGTAGGGACACCCCTCTGAGCATTTCATTTCAGGATCTTTGACACCTGACCTTGAGTGATGCCATACTGCCGAGCAATAGCACGCTGTTTCATGCCGTAATTTCGTAAAGCCACCACTCCATGACAAACAGCATTGTCGAGTTGACGGACCATCTCCAGAGGAATCGGCAATAACTTTTGGAGACGTGCAGCAGTTGTTTTCCACTAATACAGAACACAACAACCCTTGTATACCCGACTGTGAAGCCAATCATCAAATGCACCTGTCCATACATTTTGCCACGCCACCTGTGATATAATCCTGTTGTTGACTTCTTGCTGCGACAGACAATCAGTGACATGGTTCTTTTAACAAATAAATCACCAAAGTGTAAAAGAAACTCCCCAGATTGATATACTGGGTTAAGAAAGTAAACCCAAGTCAAGAAAAAAAAAATATTCCATATTAAATGCCAAGTCTGTATATAGTCATATATATATTGTTCGAGAGATTAATTTTAGGATTTTGAACCAGGCTCAAACATGGTCAAATTCCTACCGATAAGTAGATTGCAGGGCTTACCACTTTAAACCACAACCACCTCTGGCAGATCTACGATCTTGCCATTGTGCACCTTCACCAGGAATTGAAAGAATGATTTAAATTATTTACTTGGTAAACTCGTCTTCAGCATTAATTAATGTCAGCAAAACTCAAAGGGTGTACCTGTTCTGATGGTGGGTGGAATTGTCTCTGCACTTGCTTTTCAGGAATGATGGTTCAGGGAAACCAAGATCTTCAACCTCATTATCCGCAGCATCCACTGACATGGTTCCTCATGCACTCACCGACCCGATTTGGAATGTTCCCAAGTTAGAGAATAAAGTATTTGAGAAGTTACCATTTGAAAGGAATCAAGAAATGAAAGATGTTTTAAACAATGCATTAGTTTCCTCAAACCAGGGTAATGCTGATATTGGACTGTGGGGTGAGTGTTTTGTTCAGGCCTACTTGTTGCAGTGGCAAAAGGATGGTCCAGATCCTCGTCCTGCCAAAGTTGAATGGGCCAATGAAAAGGGAGAGACTGGTTGCCCATTTGATTTTACCATTACTTTTCAGGGAGATGAAAGTCTCCCAAATAAGAGTGTATTTTACATCGAGGTGAAAAGTACTGTCCAATGTGACAAAACGTACTTTGAGATTTCTCCCCAGGAATTGCAGCTGGCCAAAGACAAGGGTGAAAGTTACCACTTGTATCGTGTGTACAGTGCGTGCAATATTGAGGAAGCTTGCATTCATCGAATTCGTAACTTGGCTGACCAGTTACGAACAAACAATTTGAAACTTTACCTGTTTGTTTGACCAAAAAAAAAAAAAGTGGCCATTTCACTGACGTGGTCATTGATGTGAGATAAATAGTTATATATTTCAACAATTCAAAAATTTCCCATTGAATTGTACGTTTATGGGAAGCTAAACGGGGAATTCGGAAAAAAGAAGAATGACTCGATCTGATCATTTAGATCAAAGTTTTTCCTTTGCATCCTTTTATGGAAAAATAATGCACCATTAACTGGCAAATGCAACTTAAAGGATAGTCCGGTAATATCTGCTGCTATGGCCTCTATTGGCGTCTGCATTCCATGACTGGCTGCTAAATGCATGTGATGTATCTGAGCCAATCAGGGGATTGCAAGGGTAAAAACGAGGCTGCTGCTGCCACAGAAGTTTCTGCAAAATTCAATTCACTGTGTTCAATGTTTCAAAATGGTGCGTTATTTTCGACAAGGATATGATGTAAAAAGCATTGTCGATGATGAGTTTCAGTGAATTCGTTTTTAGTTTTGCTTTTATTTCCCTTTTTATTTTATCCCTATGAAAGCATCTCTGATGAAGGAAATGTTTATTTTGTAGCAGTCGCACTTGTGCATTTTAGCAATGTTTTACCAGCATTATAAACTGTACTCTAATATTTTCCCATCTTTCCTTAATCGACGCGAAGGGAAAAAAAGATGATTATACTCGGTTTTGTTTTTATATATTCAGGGGACCTTTGTTTCGGAAGCTTTCTCTAATCAAAGCTCAGTTTCTCCCGTGTTGCATCAAACCAATGCAAGTTCCATTGGTTATTGCTTTATACATGTTGTAATAAATTTTTTGTTTTTCCAATTGTGTATCTTGTTTACAATTGTTAACTCTCTTTTTATCCCATTGTAACCAAAGGTGTGCGGTGGTTATGGTTTCACCATTGTTTGTCTGTGTGTGAGTAGGATATCTCAAAAAGTTATGGACAGATTTGTACATAACTTGGTTGGCAGGATGGGTAAGTGACAAGGATGAATTGATTAGCTTTTGGTGAAGATCCGGATCCGGTTATGAGTTAATCTGGTCGGATCTGGTTAATCATGAAAAAATTAAATTATTAAGCAATTCGGTCAAAGAACACATAAACCACCACCATTTCATCAGAATCTGTAACTAAAAAAAAATAAAAAAAATTGTCATTAATCAAATAATTAAATAATTAATCGATTAATTGATTAGCTCTTTCACGAGCCTCGATTCAGTATACAAAAAAAAAAAAAACATTTGATTAATTAATAAATCAAAAATAGCCTTTGCAGCCAAATCACCTGGTCATTGGCATGTCCAAATATCAGCTTCCTAACTCAAAATGTGCCTGAGTTAATGGTCAGAAGAGAAAGGAAATTTGATTAATTAAATAAGTACTTAATTAATCGCTAATAATTAAATAACTCCTCAATTTATTGATTAATCAAAAAACAAAAAATACCGTTTTTGACAAAGCACTTTCTCACTATTGTGCCAAAATTTCAGCTTCCTAGCTCAAAGGATGGCTGAGATATCGCCCGGACAAGAAAACAAGAAAACAAGGAAACAAGTACACATACATTCAAAGGACACCGCCCCATGCCAAATAATTAAATATCCTACAGCGCGGCATTGCCGGGGCGCCTCGGGCGCCCGGCAATACCGCAGTGCAGCTCATTGACGCTGCATTGGGAGTGAGAGGTGTACACTAATTGATTGATTAATTGTATAATTAAAATCAATAAAAGATTATCACAAAGAATTTTCATAATCAATTGGCTAATCGCATAACTAAACCACTAGTGCTTCATCCGAAGATGTATCTTTTAGAAATTTAATTAAATAAGTCATTTATAAAAAATTAAATAATTAATTGATTACTCAATAAATAATTAATCAATTAATCAATAAATAACAGATGAAATGATTAATCAATAAATCAAAAATATCCTTGATAGCCACATCACTTGGTCACTCATGTCCAAATATTAGCTTCCCAGCTCAAAAGGTGCCTGAGATATTGGCCAAATGAGAAAGAAAATAAATAAATGATTAATAATGAAAATAAATAAATAATAATCATAAAAAATTAAATTATTAATCAATTTGGTCAGAGAACACATAAACTACCACTATTTCATCAGAATCTGTAACTTTAAAAAAACATTTTTTTTGGCATTAATCGAATAATTAAATAATTAATCGATTAATTGATTCATTAATAAATCAAAAATAGCCTTTGCAGCCAAATCACCTGGTCATTGGCATGTCCAAATAACAGCTTCCTAACTCAAAAGGTGCCTGAGTTAATGGTCAGAAGAGAAAGGAAATTTGATTAATTGAATAAGTACTTAATTAATCGCTAATAATTAAATAACTCCTCAATTTATTGATTATTCAAAAAACAAAAAATACCGTTTTTGAGAAAGGACTTGCTCACTACTGTGCCGAAATTTCAGCTTCCTAGCTCAAAGGATGGCTGAGATATCATCCGGACAAACAAACAAGAAAGCAAGAAAACAAACAAGTACACATACATTCGAAGTACACCGCCCCCATGCCAAATAATTAAATATCCGCCAGCGCGGCATTGCCGGGGCGCCTCAGGCGCCCGGCAATACCGCAGTGCAGCTCATTGAGGCTGCATTGAGAGGGAGAGGTGTACACTAATTGATTGATTAATTGTATCATTTAAATCAATAAAAGATTATCACCAAATATTTTCTTAATCAATTGGCTAATAGCATAACTAAACCACTCGTGCTTCATCCGAAGATGTATCTTTTAGAAATTTAATTAAATAAGTCGTTAATAAAAAATTAAATAATTTATTGATTAATCAATAAATAATTAATCGATTAATCAATAATTAATCGATTAAATGTTTAATCAATAAATCAAAAATATCCTTGATAGCCACATCACTTGGTCACTGTCATGTCCAAATATTAGCTTCCGAGCTCAAAAGGTGCCTGAGATATTGGCCAAATGAGAAAGAAAATAAATAAATGATTTATAATGAAAATAAGTAAATAATCATAAAAAAATTAAATTATTAATCAATTCGGTCAGAGAACACATAAACCACCACCATTTCATCAGAATCTGTAACTTAAAAAAAAAAAAAAAAATCGTCATTAATCGAATAATTAAATAATTAATCGATTAATTGATTAATTAATAAATCAAAAATAACCTTTGCAGCCAAATCACCTGGTCATTGGCATGTCGAAATAACAGCTTCCTAACTCAAAAGGTGCCTGAGTTAATGGTCAGAAGAGAAAGGAAATTTGATTAATTAAACAAGTACTTAATTAATCGCTAATAATTAAATAACTCCTCAATTTATTGATTAATCAAAAAACAAAAAATACCGTTTTTGACAAAGCACTTTCTCACTATTGTGCCAAAATTTCAGCTTCCTAGCTCAAAGGATGGCTGAGATATCGCCCAGACAACCAAACAAACAAGAAAGAAAGCAAGAAAACAAGAAAACAAACAAGAAAGCAAGAAAACAAACAAACAACCAGAGTGGAAACTGAGTACTCCCTTTCAGCGTGCGTCACTGCCGAGCCCCCTTCGGTGCCCGGAAATGACGATTTGCAATGCCTGGAGATGGCATAGGAAAGGTGCGGTGTACAACAAGTACACATACATTCAAAGTACACCGCCCCCATGCCAAATAATTAAATATCCTACAGCGTGGCATAGCCGGGGCGCCGGAGGGGCCAGGCAATTCCGCAGTGCACCTCATAGAGGCTGCATTGGGAGGGAGAGGTGTACGCTAATTGATTGATTAATTGGAAAATTAAAATCAATAAAAGATTATCACAAAATATTTTCTTAATCAATTGGCTAATAGCATAACTAAACCACAAGTGCTTCATCTGAAGATGTATCTTTTAGGAATTTAATTAAATAAGTCATTAATAAAATTAAAAAAATTAATTGATTAATCAATAATATAATTAATCGATTAAATGATTAATAAATCAAAAATATCCTTGATAGCCACATCACTTGGTCACTGTCATGTCCAAATATTAGCTTCCCAGCTCAAAAGGTGCCTGAGATATTGGCCAAATGAGAAAGAAAATAAATAAATGATTAATAATGAAAATAAATAAATAATAATCATAAAAAATTAAATTATTAATCAATTTGGTCAGAGAACACATAAACTACCACTATTTCATCAGAATCTGTAACTTTAAAAAAACATTTTTTTTGGCATTAATCGAATAATTAAATAATTAATCGATTAATTGATTCATTAATAAATCAAAAATAGCCTTTGCAGCCAAATCACCTGGTCATTGGCATGTCCAAATAACAGCTTCCTAACTCAAAAGGTGCCTGAGTTAATGGTCAGAAGAGAAAGGAAATTTGATTAATTGAATAAGTACTTAATTAATCGCTAATAATTAAATAACTCCTCAATTTATTGATTATTCAAAAAACAAAAAATACCGTTTTTGAGAAAGGACTTGCTCACTACTGTGCCGAAATTTCAGCTTCCTAGCTCAAAGGATGGCTGAGATATCATCCGGACAAACAAACAAGAAAGCAAGAAAACAAACAAGTACACATACATTCGAAGTACACCGCCCCCATGCCAAATAATTAAATATCCGCCAGCGCGGCATTGCCGGGGCGCCTCAGGCGCCCGGCAATACCGCAGTGCAGCTCATTGAGGCTGCATTGAGAGGGAGAGGTGTACACTAATTGATTGATTAATTGTATCATTTAAATCAATAAAAGATTATCACCAAATATTTTCTTAATCAATTGGCTAATAGCATAACTAAACCACTCGTGCTTCATCCGAAGATGTATCTTTTAGAAATTTAATTAAATAAGTCGTTAATAAAAAATTAAATAATTTATTGATTAATCAATAAATAATTAATCGATTAATCAATAATTAATCGATTAAATGTTTAATCAATAAATCAAAAATATCCTTGATAGCCACATCACTTGGTCACTGTCATGTCCAAATATTAGCTTCCGAGCTCAAAAGGTGCCTGAGATATTGGCCAAATGAGAAAGAAAATAAATAAATGATTTATAATGAAAATAAGTAAATAATCATAAAAAAATTAAATTATTAATCAATTCGGTCAGAGAACACATAAACCACCACCATTTCATCAGAATCTGTAACTTAAAAAAAAAAAAAAAATCGTCATTAATCGAATAATTAAATAATTAATCGATTAATTGATTAATTAATAAATCAAAAATAACCTTTGCAGCCAAATCACCTGGTCATTGGCATGTCGAAATAACAGCTTCCTAACTCAAAAGGTGCCTGAGTTAATGGTCAGAAGAGAAAGGAAATTTGATTAATTAAACAAGTACTTAATTAATCGCTAATAATTAAATAACTCCTCAATTTATTGATTAATCAAAAAACAAAAAATACCGTTTTTGACAAAGCACTTTCTCACTATTGTGCCAAAATTTCAGCTTCCTAGCTCAAAGGATGGCTGAGATATCGCCCAGACAACCAAACAAACAAGAAAGAAAGCAAGAAAACAAGAAAACAAACAAGAAAGCAAGAAAACAAACAAACAACCAGAGTGGAAACTGAGTACTCCCTTTCAGCGTGCGTCACTGCCGAGCCCCCTTCGGTGCCCGGAAATGACGATTTGCAATGCCTGGAGATGGCATAGGAAAGGTGCGGTGTACAACAAGTACACATACATTCAAAGTACACCGCCCCCATGCCAAATAATTAAATATCCTACAGCGTGGCATAGCCGGGGCGCCGGAGGGGCCAGGCAATTCCGCAGTGCACCTCATAGAGGCTGCATTGGGAGGGAGAGGTGTACGCTAATTGATTGATTAATTGGAAAATTAAAATCAATAAAAGATTATCACAAAATATTTTCTTAATCAATTGGCTAATAGCATAACTAAACCACAAGTGCTTCATCTGAAGATGTATCTTTTAGGAATTTAATTAAATAAGTCATTAATAAAATTAAAAAAATTAATTGATTAATCAATAATATAATTAATCGATTAAATGATTAATAAATCAAAAATATCCTTGATAGCCACATCACTTGGTCACTGTCATGTCCAAATATTAGCTTCCCAGATCAAAAGGTGCCTGAGATATTGGCCGAATGAGAAAGAAAATAAATAAATGATTAATAATGAAAAGAAATAAATAATAATCATAAAAAAATTAAATTATTAATCAATTTGGTCAGAGAACACATAAACTACCACTATTTCATCAGAATCTGTAACTTTAAAAAAAAAAATTTTTTATCATTAATCCAATAATTAAATAATTAATCGATTAATTGATTCATTAATAAATCAAAAATATCCTTTGCAGCCAAATCACCTGGTCATTGGCATGTCCAAATATCAGCTTCCTAACTCAAAAGGTGCCTGAGTTAATGGTCAGAAGAGAAAGGAAATTTGATTAATTAAATAAGTACTTAATTAATCGCTAATAATTAAATAACTCCTCAATTTATTGATTAATCAAAAAACAAAAAATACCGTTTTTGACAAAGCCCTTTCTCACTATTGTGCCAAAATTTCAGCTTCCTAGCTCAAAGGATGGCTGAGATATCGCCCGGACAAACAAACAAGAAAACAAGGAAACAAGTACACATCCATTCAAAGTACACCGCCCCATGCCAAATAATTAAATATCCTACAGCGCGGCATTGCCGGGGCGCCTCGGGCGCCCGGCAATACCGCAGTGCAGCTCATTGACGCTGCATTGGGAGTGAGAGGTGTACACTAATTGATTGATTAATTGTATAATTAAAATCAATAAAAGATTATCACAAAATATTTTCATAATCAATTGGCTAATCGCATAACTAAACCACTAGTGCTTCACCCGAAGATGTATCTTTTAGAAATTTAATTAAATAAGTCATTTATAAAAAATTAAATAATTAATTGATTAATCAATAAATCAAAAATATCCTTGATAGCCACATCACTTGGTCACTCATGTCCAAATATTAGCTTCCCAGCTCAAAAGGTGCCTGAGATATTGGCCAAATGAGAAAGAAAATAAATAAATGATTAATAATGAAAATAAATAAATAATAATCATAAAAAAATCAAATTATTAATCAATTTGGTCAGAGAACACATAAACTACCACTATTTCATCAGAATCTGTAACTTTAAAAAAAAAAAATTTTTAGCATTAATCCAATAATTAAATAATTAATCGATTAATTGATTAATTAATAAATCAAAAATATCCTTTGCAGCCAAATCACCTGGTCATTGGCATGTCCAAATATCAGCTTCCTAACTCAAAATGTGCCTGAGTTAATGGTCAGAAGAGAAAGGAAATTTGATTAATTAAATAAGTACTTAATTAATCGCTAATAATTAAATAACTCCTCAATTTATTGATTAATCAAAAAACAAATAATACCGTTTTTGACAAAGCACTTTCTCACTATTGTGCCAAAATTTCAGCTTCCTAGCTCAAAGGATGGCTGAGATATCGCCCGGACAAACAAACAAGAAAACAAGGAAACAAGTACACATACATTCAAAGTACACCGCCCCATGCCAAATAATTAAATATCCTACAGCGCGGCATTGCCGGGGCGCCTCGGGCGCCCGGCAATACCGCTGTGCAGCTCATTGATGCTGCATTGGGAGTGAGAGGTGTACACTAATTGATTGATTAATTGTATAATTAAAATCAATAAAAGATTATCACAAAATATTTTCATAATCAATTGGCTAATCGCATAACTAAACCACTAGTGCTTCATCCGAAGATGTATCTTTTAGAAATTTAATTAAATAAGTCATTTATAAAAAATTAAATAATTAATTGATTACTCAATAAATAATTAATCCATTAATCAATAAATAATTAACAGATGAAATGATTAATCAATAAATCAAAAATATCCTTGATAGCCACATCACTTGGTCACTCATGTCCAAATATTAGCTTCCCAGCTCAAAAGGTGCCTGAGATATTGGCCAAATGAGAAAGAAAATAAATAAATGATTAATAATGAATATAAATAAATAATAATCATAAAAAAATTAAATTCTTAATCAATTTGGTCAGAGAACACATAAACTACCACTATTTCATCAGAATCTGTAACTTTAAAAAAAAAAAAATTTTTTGTCATTAATTGAATAATTAAATAATTAATCGATTAATTGATTAATTAATAAATCAAAAATATCCTTTGCAGCCAAATCACCTGGTCATTGGCATGTCCAAATATCAACTTCCTAACTCAAAAGGTGCCTGAGTTAATGGTCAGAAGAGAAAGGAAATTTGATAAATTAAATAAGTACTTAATTAATCGCTAATAATTAAATAACTCCTCAATTTATTGATTAATCAAAAAAAAATAATACTGTTTTTGACAAAGGACTTGCTCACTACTGTGCCGAAATTTCAGCTTCCTCGCTCAAAGGATGGCTGAGATATCGTCCGGACAAACAAACAAGAAAGAAAACAAGAAAACAAACAAGACAAGTACACATACATTCAAAGTACACCGCCCCCATGCCAAATAATTAAATATCCTACAGAGCGGCATTGCCGGGGCGCCGTGCAGCTCATTGAGGCTGCATTGGGAGGGAGAGGTGTACACTAATTGATTGATTAATTGTATAATTAAAATCAATAAAAGATTATCACAAAATATTTTCATAATCAATTGGCTAATCGCATAACTAAACCACTAGTGCTTCATCCGAAGATGTATCTTTTAGAAATTTAATTAAATAAGTCATTTATAAAAAATTAAATAATTAATTGATTACTCAATAAATAATTAATCGATTAATCAATAAATAATTAATAGATGAAATGATTAATCAATAAATCAAAAATATCCTTGATAGCCACATCACTTGGTCACTCATGTCCAAATATTAGCTTCCCAGCTCAAAAGGTGCCTGAGATATTGGCCAAATGAGAAAGAAAATAAATAAATGATTAATAATGAAAATAAATAAATAATAATCATAAAAAAATCAAATTATTAATCAATTTGGTCAGAGAACACATAAACTACCACTATTTCATCAGAATCTGTAACTTTAAAAAAAATTTTTTTTTAGCATTAATCCAATAATTAAATAATTAATCGATTAATTGATTAATTAATAAATCAAAAATATCCTTTGCAGCCAAATCACCTGGTCATTGGCATGTCCAAATATCAGCTTCCTAACTCAAAATGTGCCTGAGTTAATGGTCAGAAGAGAAAGGAAATTTGATTAATTAAATAAGTACTTAATTAATCGCTAATAATTAAATAACTCCTCAATTTATTGATTAATCAAAAAACAAAAAATACCGTTTTTGACAAAGCACTTTCTCACTATTGTGCCAAAATTTCAGCTTCCTAGCTCAAAGGATGGCTGAGATATCGCCCGGACAAACAAACAAGAAAACAAGTACACATACATTCAAAGTACACCGCCCCATGCCAAATAATTAAATATGCTGCAGCGCGGCATTGCCGGGGCGCCTCCGGCGCCCGGCAATACCGCAGTGCAGCTCATTGAGGCTGCATTGGGAGGGAGAGGTGTACACTAATTGATTGATTAATTGGATAATTAAAATCAATAAAAGATTATCACAAAATATTTTCATAATCAATTGGCTAATAGCATACCTAAAGCACTAGTGCTTCATCCGAAGATGTATCTTTTAGAAATTTAATTAAATAAGTCATTTATAAAAAATTAAATAATTAATTGATTACTCAATAAATAATTAATCGATTAATCAATAAATAATTAATAGATGAAATGATTAATCAATAAATCAAAAATATCCTTGATAGCCACATCACTTGGTCACTCATGTCCAAATATTAGCTTCCCAGCTCAAAAGGTGCCTGAGATATTGGCCAAATGAGAAAGAAAATAAATAAATGATTAATAATGAAAATAAATAAATAATAATCATAAAAAATTAAATTATTAATCAATTTGGTCAGAGAACACATAAACTACCACTATTTCATCAGAATCTGTAACTTAAAAAAAACAAAATTTGTCATTAATGGAATAATTAAATAATTAATCGATTAATTGATTAATTAATAAATCAAAAATATCCTTTGCAGCCAAATCACCTGGTCATTGGCATGTCCAAATATCAGCTTCCTAACTCAAAAGGTGCCTGAGTTAATAATGGTCAGAAGAGAAATGAAATTTAATTAATTAAATAAGTACTTAATTAAACGCTAATAATTAAATAACTCCTCAATTAATTGATTATTCAAAAAACAAAAAATACCGTATTTGACAAAGGACTTGCTCACTACTGTGCCGAAATTTCAGCTTCCTAGCTCAAAGGATGGCTGAGATATCGCCCGGACAACCAAGAAAGAAAACAAACAAGAAACCAGAGTGAAAACTGAGTACTCTCTTTCAGCGTGCGTCACTGCCGAGCCCCCTTTGGTGCCCGGCAATGACGATTTGCAATGCCTGGAGATGGCATAGGAAAGGAGCGGTGTACAACAAGGAAACAAGTACACATACATTCAAAGTACACCGCCCCATGCCAAATAATTAAATATCCTACAGCGCGGCATTGCCGGGGCGCCTCGGGCGCCCGGCAATACCGCTGTGCAGCTCATTGACGCTGCATTGGGAGTGAGAGGTGTACACTAATTGATTGATTAATTGTATAATTAAAATCAATAAAAGATTATCACAAAATATTTTCATATAATCAATTGGCTAATCGCATAACTAAACCACTAGTGCTTCATCCGAAGATGTATCTTTTGGAAATTTAATTAAATAAGTCATTTATAAAAAATTAAATAATTAATTGATTACTCAATAATTTTTTTTATTTTTTTTTGTTTTTTTTTTGTTTTTTTTTTGTATACAAGATCGAGGCTCGTGAAAGAGCGAACATTAATCACACAGAAAGACAAACAGACACATAAAACAAATAACATCGGGAGCGGTAGACAAGATGGGGAGAGAGGGGGAAGGACACAAACACAACATTTGAGAGCAGGGACCGAGAGACATGGAGACATCGAGAGATCTGTGGGAGGGAGAGGGCTTTGGGGGGGAGGCATGTGAAGGGGGGGAGGCATGTGAAGGGGGGGGGGGGTGGGAGAGGTATAAACATATGGAATAAACATATTAATCCATTAATCAATAAATAATTAACAGATGAAATGATTAATCAATAAATCAAAAATATCCTTGATAGCCACATCACTTGGTCACTCATGTCCAAATATTAGCTTCCCAGCTCAAAAGGTGCCTGAGATATTGGCCAAATGAGAAAGAAAATAAATAAATGATTAATAATGAATATAAATAAATAATAATCATAAAAAAATTAAATTCTTAATCAATTTGGTCAGAGAACACATAAACTACCACTATTTCATCAGAATCTGTAACTTTAAAAAAAAAAAAAATTTTTGTCATTAATTGAATAATTAAATAATTAATCGATTAATTGATTAATTAATAAATCAAAAATATCCTTTGCAGCCAAATCACCTGGTCATTGGCATGTCCAAATATCAGCTTCCTAACTCAAAAGGTGCCTGAGTTAATGGTCAGAAGAGAAAGGAAATTTGATAAATTAAATAAGTACTTAATTAATCGCTAATAATTAAATAACTCCTCAATTTATTGATTAATCAAAAAATAATAATACTCTTTTTGACAAAGGACTTGCTCACTACTGTGCCGAAATTTCAGCTTCCTCGCTGAAAGGATGGCTGAGATATCGTCCGGACAAACAAACAAGAAAGAAAACAAGAAAACAAACAAGACAAGTACACATACATTCAAAGTACACCGCCCCCATGCCAAATAATTAAATATCCTACAGAGCGGCATTGCCGGGGCGCCGTGCAGCTCATTGAGGCTGCATTGGGAGGGAGAGGTGTACACTAATTGATTGATTAATTGTATAATTAAAATCAATAAAAGATTATCACAAAATATTTTCATAATCAATTGGCTAATCGCATAACTAAACCACTAGTGCTTCATCCGAAGATGTATCTTTTAGAAATTTAATTAAATAAGTCATTTATAAAAAATTAAATAATTAATTGATTACTCAATAAATAATTAATCGATTAATCAATAAATAATTAACAGATGAAATGATTAATCAATAAATCAAAAATATCCTTGATAGCCACATCACTTGGTCACTCATGTCCAAATATTAGCTTCCCAGCTCAAAAGGTGCCTGAGATATTGGCCAAATGAGAAAGAAAATAAATAAATGATTAATAATGAATATAAATAAATAATAATCATAAAAAAATTAAATTCTTAATCAATTTGGTCAGAGAACACATAAACTACCACTATTTCATCAGAATCTGTAACTTAAAAAAAAAAAATTTTTTTTGTCATTAATTGAATAATTAAATAATTAATCGATTAATTGATTAATTAATAAATCAAAAATATCCTTTGCAGCCAAATCACCTGGTCATTGGCATGTCCAAATATCAACTTCCTAACTCAAAAGGTGCCTGAGTTAATGGTCAGAAGAGAAAGGAAATTTGATAAATTAAATAAGTACTTAATTAATCGCTAATAATTAAATAACTCCTCAATTTATTGATTAATCAAAAAAAAATAATACTCTTTTTGACAAAGGACTTGCTCACTACTGTGCCGAAATTTCAGCTTCCTCGCTCAAAGGATGGCTGAGATATCGTCCGGACAAACAAACAAGAAAGAAAACAAGTACACATACATTCAAAGTACACCGCCCCATGCCAAATAATTAAATATGCTGCAGCGCGGCATTGCCGGGGCGCCTCTGGCGCCCGGCAATACCGCAGTGCAGCTCATTAAGGCTGCATTGGGAGGGAGGGGTGTACACTAATTGATTGATTAATTGTATAATTAAAATCAATAAAAGATTATCACAAAATATTTTCATAATCAATTGGCTAATCGCATAACTAAACCACTAGTGCTTCATCCGAAGATGTATCTTTTAGAAATTTAATTAAATAAGTCATTTATAAAAAATTAAATAATTAATTGATTACTCAATAAATAATTAATCGATTAATCAATAAATAATTAATAGATGAAATGATTAATCAATAAATCAAAAATATCCTTGATAGCCACATCACTTGGTCACTCATGTCCAAATATTAGCTTTCCAGCTCAAAAGGTGCCTGAGATATTGGCCAAATGAGAAAGAAAATAAATAAATGATTAATAATGAAAATAAATAAATAATAATCATAAAAAAATTAAATTATTAATCAATTTGGTCAGAGAACACATAAACTACCACTATTTCATCAGAATCTGTAACTTTAAAAAAAAATTTTTTTTTGTCATTAATCGAATAATTAAATAATTAATCGATTAATTGATTAATTAATAAATCAAAAATATCCTTTGCAGCCAAATCACCTGGTCATTGGCATGTCCAAATATCAGCTTCCTAACTCAAAAGGTGCCTGAGTTAATAATGGTCAGAAGAGAAATGAAATTTAATTAATTAAATAAGTACTTAATTAAACGCTAATAATTAAATAACTCCTCAATTAATTGATTATTCAAAAAACAAAAATACCGTATTTGACAAAGGACTTGCTCACTACTGTGCCGAAATTTCAGCTTCCTAGCTCAAAGGATGGCTGAGATATCGTCCGGACAACCAAGAAAGAAAACAAACAAACAAACAAGTACACATACATTCAAAGTACACCGCCCCCATGCCAAATAATTAAATATCCTACAGAGCGGCATTGCCGGGGCGCCTCCGGCGCCCGTCAATACCGCAGTGCAGCTCATTGAGGCTGCATTGGGAGGGAGAGGTGTACACTAATTGATTGATTAATTGTATAATTAAAATCAATAAAAGATTATCACAAAATATTTTCTTAATCAATTGGCTAATAGCATACCTAAAGCACTAGTGCTTCATCCGAAGATGTATCTTTTAGAAATTTAATTAAATAAGTCATTTATAAAAAATTAAATAATTAATTGATTACTCAATAAATAATTAATCGATTAATCAATAAATACTTAATAGATGAAATGATTAATCAATAAATCAAAAATATCCTTGATAGCCACATCACTTGGTCACTCATGTCCAAATATTAGCTTCCCAGCTCAAAAGGTGCCTGAGATATTGGCCAAATGAGAAAGAAAATAAATAAATGATTAATAATGAAAATAAATAAATAATAATCATAAAAAAATTAAATTATTAATCAATTTGGTCAGAGAACACATAAACTACCACTATTTCATCAGAATCTGTAACTTTAAAAAAAAAAAATTTTTTGTCATTAATCGAATAATTAAATAATTAATCGATTAATTGATTAATTAATAAATCAAAAATATCCTTTGCAGCCAAATCACCTGGTCATTGGCATGTCCAAATATCAGCTTCCTAACTCAAAAGGTGCCTGAGTTAATAATGGTCAGAAGAGAAATGAAATTTAATTAATTAAATAAGTACTTAATTAAACGCTAATAATTAAATAACTCCTCAATTAATTGATTATTCAAAAAACAAAAAATACCGTATTTGACAAAGGACTTGCTCACTACTGTGCCGAAATTTCAGCTTCCTAGCTCAAAGGATGGCTGAGATATCGTCCGGACAACCAAGAAAGAAAACAAACAAGAAAACAACCAAGAAAACAAACAAACAAGAAACCAGAGTGAAAACTGAGTACTCTCTTTCAGCGTGCGTCACTGCCGAGCCCCCTTCGGTGCCCAGCAATGACGATTTGCAATGCCTGGAGATGGCATAGGAAAGGAGCGGTGTACAACAACCAAGAAAACAAACAAACAAGAAACCAGAGTGAAAACTGAGTACTCTCTTTCAGCGTGCGTCACTGCCGAGCCCCCTTCGGTGCCCAGCAATGACGATTTGCAATGCCTGGAGATGGCATAGGAAAGGAGCGGTGTACAACAAGAAAACAAACAAGACAAGTACACATACATTCAAAGTACACCGCCCCCATGCCAAATAATTAAATATCCTACAGAGCGGCATTGCCGGGGCGCCGTGCAGCTCATTGAGGCTGCATTGGGAGGGAGAGGTGTACACTAATTGATTGATTAATTGTATAATTAAAATCAATAAAAGATTATCACAAAATATTTTCATAATCAATTGGCTAATCGCATAACTAAACCACTAGTGCTTCATCCGAAGATGTATCTTTTAGAAATTTAATTAAATAAGTCATTTATAAAAAATTAAATAATTAATTGATTACTCAATAAATAATTAATCGATTAATCAATAAATAATTAATAGATGAAATGATTAATCAATAAATCAAAAATATCCTTGATAGCCACATCACTTGGTCACTCATCTCCAAATATTAGCTTCCCAGCTCAAAAGGTGCCTGAGATATTGGCCAAATGAGAAAGAAAATAAATAAATGATTAATAATGAAAATAAATAAATAATAATCATAAAAAAATTAAATTATTAATCAATTTGGTCAGAGAACACATAAACTACCACTATTTCATCAGAATCTGTAACTTTAAAAAAAAATTTTTTATCATTAATCCAATAATTAAATAATTAATCGATTAATTGATTAATTAATAAATCAAAAATATCCTTTGCAGCCAAATCACCTGGTCATTGGCATGTCCAAATATCAGCTTCCTTACTCAAAAGGTGCCTGAGTTAATGGTCAGAAGAGAAAGGAAATTTGATTAATTAAATAAGTACTTAATTAATCGCTAATAATTAAATAACTCCTCAATTTATTGATTAATCAAAAAACAAAAAATACCGTTTTTGACAAAGCCCTTTCTCACTATTGTGCCAAAATTTCAGCTTCCTAGCTCAAAGGATGGCTGAGATATCGCCCGGACAAACAAACAAGAAAACAAGGAAACAAGTACACATACATTCAAAGTACACCGCCCCATGCCAAATAATTAAATATCCTACAGCGCGGCATTGCCGGGGCGCCTCGGGCGCCCGGCAATACCGCTGTGCAGCTCATTGACGCTGCATTGGGAGGGAGAGGTGTACACTAATTGATTGATTAATTGTATAATTAAAATCAATAAAAGATTATCACAAAATATTTTCATAATCAATTGGCTAATCGCATAACTAAACCACTAGTGCTTCATCCGAAGATGTATCTTTTAGAAATTTAATTAAATAAGTCATTTATAAAAAATTAAATAATTAATTGATTACTCAATAAATAATTAATCGATTAATCAATAAATAATTAACAGATGAAATGATTAATCAATAAATCAAAAATATCCTTGATAGCCACATCACTTGGTCACTCATGTCCAAATATTAGCTTCCCAGCTCAAAAGGTGCCTGAGATATTGGCCAAATGAGAAAGAAAATAAATAAATGATTAATAATGAATATAAATAAATAATAATCATAAAAAAATTAAATTCTTAATCAATTTGGTCAGAGAACACATAAACTACCACTATTTCATCAGAATCTGTAACTTAAAAAAAAAAAAAAATTTTTGTCATTAATTGAATAATTAAATAATTAATCGATTAATTGATTAATTAATAAATCAAAAATATCCTTTGCAGCCAAATCACCTGGTCATTGGCATGTCCAAATATCAACTTCCTAACTCAAAAGGTGCCTGAGTTAATGGTCAGAAGAGAAAGGAAATTTGATTAATTAAATAAGTACTTAATTAATCGCTAATAATTAAATAACTCCTCAATTTATTGATTAATAAAATTAAAAAAAATACTGTTTTTAACAAAGGACTTGCTCACTACTGTGCCGAAATTTCAGCTTCCTAGCTCAAAGGATGGCTGAGATATCGTCCGGACAAACAAACAAGAAAGAAAACAAGAAAACAAACAAGACAAGTACACATACATTCAAAGTACACCGCCCCCATGCCAAATAATTAAATATCCTACAGAGCGGCATTGCCGGGGCGCCGTGCAGCTCATTGAGGCTGCATTGGGAGGGAGAGGTGTACACTAATTGATTGATTAATTGTATAATTAAAATCAATAAAAGATTATCACAAAATATTTTCATAATCAATTGGCTAATCGCATAACTAAACCACTAGTGCTTCATCCGAAGATGTATCTTTTAGAAATTTAATTAAATAAGTCATTTATAAAAAATTAAATAATTAATTGATTACTCAATAAATAATTAATCGATTAATCAATAAATAATTAATAGATGAAATGATTAATCAATAAATCAAAAATATCCTTGATAGCCACATCACTTGGTCACTCATGTCCAAATATTAGCTTCCCAGCTCAAAAGGTGCCTGAGATATTGGCCAAATGAGAAAGAAAATAAATAAATGATTAATAATGAAAATAAATAAATAATAATCATAAAAAAATCAAATTATTAATCAATTTGGTCAGAGAACACATAAACTACCACTATTTCATCAGAATCTGTAACTTTAAAAAAAAATTTTTTTTAGCATTAATCCAATAATTAAATAATTAATCGATTAATTGATTAATTAATAAATCAAAAATATCCTTTGCAGCCAAATCACCTGGTCATTGGCATGTCCAAATATCAGCTTCCTAACTCAAAATGTGCCTGAGTTAATGGTCAGAAGAGAAAGGAAATTTGATTAATTAAATAAGTACTTAATTAATCGCTAATAATTAAATAACTCCTCAATTTATTGATTAATCAAAAAACAAAAAATACCGTTTTTGACAAAGCACTTTCTCACTATTGTGCCAAAATTTCAGCTTCCTAGCTCAAAGGATGGCTGAGATATCGCCCGGACAAACAAACAAGAAAACAAGTACACATACATTCAAAGTACACCGCCCCATGCCAAATAATTAAATATGCTGCAGCGCGGCATTGCCGGGGCGCCTCCGGCGCCCGGCAATACCGCAGTGCAGCTCATTGAGGCTGCATTGGGAGGGAGAGGTGTACACTAATTGATTGATTAATTGGATAATTAAAATCAATAAAAGATTATCACAAAATATTTTCATAATCAATTGGCTAATAGCATACCTAAAGCACTAGTGCTTCATCCGAAGATGTATCTTTTAGAAATTTAATTAAATAAGTCATTTATAAAAAATTAAATAATTAATTGATTACTCAATAAATAATTAATCGATTAATCAATAAATAATTAATAGATGAAATGATTAATCAATAAATCAAAAATATCCTTGATAGCCACATCACTTGGTCACTCATGTCCAAATATTAGCTTCCCAGCTCAAAAGGTGCCTGAGATATTGGCCAAATGAGAAAGAAAATAAATAAATGATTAATAATGAAAATAAATAAATAATAATCATAAAAAATTAAATTATTAATCAATTTGGTCAGAGAACACATAAACTACCACTATTTCATCAGAATCTGTAACTTAAAAAAAACAAAATTTGTCATTAATGGAATAATTAAATAATTAATCGATTAATTGATTAATTAATAAATCAAAAATATCCTTTGCAGCCAAATCACCTGGTCATTGGCATGTCCAAATATCAGCTTCCTAACTCAAAAGGTGCCTGAGTTAATAATGGTCAGAAGAGAAATGAAATTTAATTAATTAAATAAGTACTTAATTAAACGCTAATAATTAAATAACTCCTCAATTAATTGATTATTCAAAAAACAAAAAATACCGTATTTGACAAAGGACTTGCTCACTACTGTGCCGAAATTTCAGCTTCCTAGCTCAAAGGATGGCTGAGATATCGCCCGGACAACCAAGAAAGAAAACAAACAAGAAACCAGAGTGAAAACTGAGTACTCTCTTTCAGCGTGCGTCACTGCCGAGCCCCCTTTGGTGCCCGGCAATGACGATTTGCAATGCCTGGAGATGGCATAGGAAAGGAGCGGTGTACAACAAGGAAACAAGTACACATACATTCAAAGTACACCGCCCCATGCCAAATAATTAAATATCCTACAGCGCGGCATTGCCGGGGCGCCTCGGGCGCCCGGCAATACCGCTGTGCAGCTCATTGACGCTGCATTGGGAGTGAGAGGTGTACACTAATTGATTGATTAATTGTATAATTAAAATCAATAAAAGATTATCACAAAATATTTTCATATAATCAATTGGCTAATCGCATAACTAAACCACTAGTGCTTCATCCGAAGATGTATCTTTTGGAAATTTAATTAAATAAGTCATTTATAAAAAATTAAATAATTAATTGATTACTCAATAATTTTTTTTTTTTTTTTTGTTTTTTTTTTGTTTTTTTTTTGTATACAAGATCGAGGCTCGTGAAAGAGCGAACATTAATCACACAGAAAGACAAACAGACACATAAAACAAATAACATCGGGAGCGGTAGACAAGATGGGGAGAGAGGGGGAAGGACACAAACACAACATTTGAGAGCAGGGACCGAGAGACATGGAGACATCGAGAGATCTGTGGGAGGGAGAGGGCTTTGGGGGGGAGGCATGTGAAGGGGGGGAGGCATGTGAAGGGGGGGGGGGGTGGGAGAGGTATAAACATATGGAATAAACATATTAATCCATTAATCAATAAATAATTAACAGATGAAATGATTAATCAATAAATCAAAAATATCCTTGATAGCCACATCACTTGGTCACTCATGTCCAAATATTAGCTTCCCAGCTCAAAAGGTGCCTGAGATATTGGCCAAATGAGAAAGAAAATAAATAAATGATTAATAATGAATATAAATAAATAATAATCATAAAAAAATTAAATTCTTAATCAATTTGGTCAGAGAACACATAAACTACCACTATTTCATCAGAATCTGTAACTTTAAAAAAAAAAAATTTTTTTGTCATTAATTGAATAATTAAATAATTAATCGATTAATTGATTAATTAATAAATCAAAAATATCCTTTGCAGCCAAATCACCTGGTCATTGGCATGTCCAAATATCAACTTCCTAACTCAAAAGGTGCCTGAGTTAATGGTCAGAAGAGAAAGGAAATTTGATAAATTAAATAAGTACTTAATTAATCGCTAATAATTAAATAACTCCTCAATTTATTGATTAATCAAAAAATAATAATACTCTTTTTGACAAAGGACTTGCTCACTACTGTGCCGAAATTTCAGCTTCCTCGCTGAAAGGATGGCTGAGATATCGTCCGGACAAACAAACAAGAAAGAAAACAAGAAAACAAACAAGAAAACAAACAAACAAGAAACCAGAGTGAAAACTGAGTACTCTCTTTCAGCGTGCGTCACTGCCGAGCCCCCTTCGGTGCCCAGCAATGACGATTTGCAATGCCTGGAGATGGCATAGGAAAGGAGCGGTGTACAACAACCAAGAAAACAAACAAACAAGAAACCAGAGTGAAAACTGAGTACTCTCTTTCAGCGTGCGTCACTGCCGAGCCCCCTTCGGTGCCCAGCAATGACGATTTGCAATGCCTGGAGATGGCATAGGAAAGGAGCGGTGTACAACAAGAAAACAAACAAGACAAGTACACATACATTCAAAGTACACCGCCCCCATGCCAAATAATTAAATATCCTACAGAGCGGCATTGCCGGGGCGCCGTGCAGCTCATTGAGGCTGCATTGGGAGGGAGAGGTGTACACTAATTGATTGATTAATTGTATAATTAAAATCAATAAAAGATTATCACAAAATATTTTCATAATCAATTGGCTAATCGCATAACTAAACCACTAGTGCTTCATCCGAAGATGTATCTTTTAGAAATTTAATTAAATAAGTCATTTATAAAAAATTAAATAATTAATTGATTACTCAATAAATAATTAATCGATTAATCAATAAATAATTAATAGATGAAATGATTAATCAATAAATCAAAAATATCCTTGATAGCCACATCACTTGGTCACTCATCTCCAAATATTAGCTTCCCAGCTCAAAAGGTGCCTGAGATATTGGCCAAATGAGAAAGAAAATAAATAAATGATTAATAATGAAAATAAATAAATACTAATCATAAAAAAATTAAATTATTAATCAATTTGGTCAGAGAACACATAAACTACCACTATTTCATCAGAATCTGTAACTTTAAAAAAAAATTTTTTTATCATTAATCCAATAATTAAATAATTAATCGATTAATTGATTAATTAATAAATCAAAAATATCCTTTGCAGCCAAATCACCTGGTCATTGGCATGTCCAAATATCAGCTTCCTTACTCAAAAGGTGCCTGAGTTAATGGTCAGAAGAGAAAGGAAATTTGATTAATTAAATAAGTACTTAATTAATCGCTAATAATTAAATAACTCCTCAATTTATTGATTAATCAAAAAACAAAAAATACCGTTTTTGACAAAGCCCTTTCTCACTATTGTGCCAAAATTTCAGCTTCCTAGCTCAAAGGATGGCTGAGATATCGCCCGGACAAACAAACAAGAAAACAAGGAAACAAGTACACATACATTCAAAGTACACCGCCCCATGCCAAATAATTAAATATCCTACAGCGCGGCATTGCCGGGGCGCCTCGGGCGCCCGGCAATACCGCTGTGCAGCTCATTGACGCTGCATTGGGAGTGAGAGGTGTACACTAATTGATTGATTAATTGTATAATTAAAATCAATAAAAGATTATCACAAAATATTTTCATAATCAATTGGCTAATCGCATAACTAAACCACTAGTGCTTCATCCGAAGATGTATCTTTTAGAAATTTAATTAAATAAGTCATTTATAAAAAATTAAATAATTAATTGATTACTCAATAAATAATTAATCCATTAATCAATAAATAATTAACAGATGAAATGATTAATCAATAAATCAAAAATATCCTTGATAGCCACATCACTTGGTCACTCATGTCCAAATATTAGCTTCCCAGCTCAAAAGGTGCCTGAGATATTGGCCAAATGAGAAAGAAAATAAATAAATGATTAATAATGAATATAAATAAATAATAATCATAAAAAAATTAAATTCTTAATCAATTTGGTCAGAGAACACATAAACTACCACTATTTCATCAGAATCTGTAACTTTAAAAAAAAAAAAAATTTTTGTCATTAATTGAATAATTAAATAATTAATCGATTAATTGATTAATTAATAAATCAAAAATATCCTTTGCAGCCAAATCACCTGGTCATTGGCATGTCCAAATATCAACTTCCTAACTCAAAAGGTGCCTGAGTTAATGGTCAGAAGAGAAAGGAAATTTGATAAATTAAATAAGTACTTAATTAATCGCTAATAATTAAATAACTCCTCAATTTATTGATTAATCAAAAAAAAATAATACTGTTTTTGACAAAGGACTTGCTCACTACTGTGCCGAAATTTCAGCTTCCTCGCTCAAAGGATGGCTGAGATATCGTCCGGACAAACAAACAAGAAAGAAAACAAGAAAACAAACAAGACAAGTACACATACATTCAAAGTACACCGCCCCCATGCCAAATAATTAAATATCCTACAGAGCGGCATTGCCGGGGCGCCGTGCAGCTCATTGAGGCTGCATTGGGAGGGAGAGGTGTACACTAATTGATTGATTAATTGTATAATTAAAATCAATAAAAGATTATCACAAAATATTTTCATAATCAATTGGCTAATCGCATAACTAAACCACTAGTGCTTCATCCGAAGATGTATCTTTTAGAAATTTAATTAAATAAGTCATTTATAAAAAATTAAATAATTAATTGATTACTCAATAAATAATTAATCGATTAATCAATAAATAATTAACAGATGAAATGATTAATCAATAAATCAAAAATATCCTTGATAGCCACATCACTTGGTCACTCATGTCCAAATATTAGCTTCCCAGCTCAAAAGGTGCCTGAGATATTGGCCAAATGAGAAAGAAAATAAATAAATGATTAATAATGAATATAAATAAATAATAATCATAAAAAAATTAAATTCTTAATCAATTTGGTCAGAGAACACATAAACTACCACTATTTCATCAGAATCTGTAACTTAAAAAAAAAAAAAAATTTTTGTCATTAATTGAATAATTAAATAATTAATCGATTAATTGATTAATTAATAAATCAAAAATATCCTTTGCAGCCAAATCACCTGGTCATTGGCATGTCCAAATATCAACTTCCTAACTCAAAAGGTGCCTGAGTTAATGGTCAGAAGAGAAAGGAAATTTGATTAATTAAATAAGTACTTAATTAATCGCTAATAATTAAATAACTCCTCAATTTATTGATTAATAAAATTAAAAAAAATACTGTTTTTAACAAAGGACTTGCTCACTACTGTGCCGAAATTTCAGCTTCCTAGCTCAAAGGATGGCTGAGATATCGTCCGGACAAACAAACAAGAAAGAAAACAAGAAAACAAACAAGACAAGTACACATACATTCAAAGTACACCGCCCCCATGCCAAATAATTAAATATCCTACAGAGCGGCATTGCCGGGGCGCCGTGCAGCTCATTGAGGCTGCATTGGGAGGGAGAGGTGTACACTAATTGATTGATTAATTGTATAATTAAAATCAATAAAAGATTATCACAAAATATTTTCATAATCAATTGGCTAATCGCATAACTAAACCACTAGTGCTTCATCCGAAGATGTATCTTTTAGAAATTTAATTAAATAAGTCATTTATAAAAAATTAAATAATTAATTGATTACTCAATAAATAATTAATCGATTAATCAATAAATAATTAATAGATGAAATGATTAATCAATAAATCAAAAATATCCTTGATAGCCACATCACTTGGTCACTCATGTCCAAATATTAGCTTCCCAGCTCAAAAGGTGCCTGAGATATTGGCCAAATGAGAAAGAAAATAAATAAATGATTAATAATGAAAATAAATAAATAATAATCATAAAAAAATCAAATTATTAATCAATTTGGTCAGAGAACACATAAACTACCACTATTTCATCAGAATCTGTAACTTGAAAAAAAAATTTTTTTTAGCATTAATCCAATAATTAAATAATTAATCGATTAATTGATTAATTAATAAATCAAAAATATCCTTTGCAGCCAAATCACCTGGTCATTGGCATGTCCAAATATCAGCTTCCTAACTCAAAATGTGCCTGAGTTAATGGTCAGAAGAGAAAGGAAATTTGATTAATTAAATAAGTACTTAATTAATCGCTAATAATTAAATAACTCCTCAATTTATTGATTAATCAAAAAACAAAAAATACCGTTTTTGACAAAGCACTTTCTCACTATTGTGCCAAAATTTCAGCTTCCTAGCTCAAAGGATGGCTGAGATATCGCCCGGACAAACAAACAAGAAAACAAGTACACATACATTCAAAGTACACCGCCCCATGCCAAATAATTAAATATGCTGCAGCGCGGCATTGCCGGGGCGCCTCCGGCGCCCGGCAATACCGCAGTGCAGCTCATTGAGGCTGCATTGGGAGGGAGAGGTGTACACTAATTGATTGATTAATTGGATAATTAAAATCAATAAAAGATTATCACAAAATATTTTCATAATCAATTGGCTAATAGCATACCTAAAGCACTAGTGCTTCATCCGAAGATGTATCTTTTAGAAATTTAATTAAATAAGTCATTTATAAAAAATTAAATAATTAATTGATTACTCAATAAATAATTAATCGATTAATCAATAAATAATTAATAGATGAAATGATTAATCAATAAATCAAAAATATCCTTGATAGCCACATCACTTGGTCACTCATGTCCAAATATTAGCTTCCCAGCTCAAAAGGTGCCTGAGATATTGGCCAAATGAGAAAGAAAATAAATAAATGATTAATAATGAAAATAAATAAATAATAATCATAAAAAATTAAATTATTAATCAATTTGGTCAGAGAACACATAAACTACCACTATTTCATCAGAATCTGTAACTTAAAAAAAACAAAATTTGTCATTAATGGAATAATTAAATAATTAATCGATTAATTGATTAATTAATAAATCAAAAATATCCTTTGCAGCCAAATCACCTGGTCATTGGCATGTCCAAATATCAGCTTCCTAACTCAAAAGGTGCCTGAGTTAATAATGGTCAGAAGAGAAATGAAATTTAATTAATTAAATAAGTACTTAATTAAACGCTAATAATTAAATAACTCCTCAATTAATTGATTATTCAAAAAACAAAAAATACCGTATTTGACAAAGGACTTGCTCACTACTGTGCCGAAATTTCAGCTTCCTAGCTCAAAGGATGGCTGAGATATCGCCCGGACAACCAAGAAAGAAAACAAACAAGAAACCAGAGTGAAAACTGAGTACTCTCTTTCAGCGTGCGTCACTGCCGAGCCCCCTTTGGTGCCCGGCAATGACGATTTGCAATGCCTGGAGATGGCATAGGAAAGGAGCGGTGTACAACAAGGAAACAAGTACACATACATTCAAAGTACACCGCCCCATGCCAAATAATTAAATATCCTACAGCGCGGCATTGCCGGGGCGCCTCGGGCGCCCGGCAATACCGCTGTGCAGCTCATTGACGCTGCATTGGGAGTGAGAGGTGTACACTAATTGATTGATTAATTGTATAATTAAAATCAATAAAAGATTATCACAAAATATTTTCATATAATCAATTGGCTAATCGCATAACTAAACCACTAGTGCTTCATCCGAAGATGTATCTTTTGGAAATTTAATTAAATAAGTCATTTATAAAAAATTAAATAATTAATTGATTACTCAATAATTTTTTTTATTTTTTTTTGTTTTTTTTTTGTGTTTTTTTTGTATACAAGATCGAGGCTCGTGAAAGAGCGAACATTAATCACACAGAAAGACAAACAGACACATAAAACAAATAACATCGGGAGCG
This sequence comes from Myxine glutinosa, assembly GCF_964187855.1. Classification (NCBI taxonomy): domain Eukaryota; kingdom Metazoa; phylum Chordata; class Myxini; order Myxiniformes; family Myxinidae; genus Myxine; species Myxine glutinosa. The sequence goes on along the minus strand of NC_136274.1, from coordinate 36,345,442 downwards.
GTAGACAAGATGGGGAGAGAGGGGGAAGGACACAAACACAACATTTGAGAGCAGGGACCGAGAGACATGGAGACATCGAGAGATCTGTGGGAGGGAGAGGGCTTTGGGGGGGAGGCATGTGAAGGGGGGGAGGCATGTGAAGGGGGGGGGGGGGTGGGAGAGGTATAAACATATGGAATAAACATATTAATCCATTAATCAATAAATAATTAACAGATGAAATGATTAATCAATAAATCAAAAATATCCTTGATAGCCACATCACTTGGTCACTCATGTCCAAATATTAGCTTCCCAGCTCAAAAGGTGCCTGAGATATTGGCCAAATGAGAAAGAAAATAAATAAATGATTAATAATGAATATAAATAAATAATAATCATAAAAAAATTAAATTCTTAATCAATTTGGTCAGAGAACACATAAACTACCACTATTTCATCAGAATCTGTAACTTTAAAAAAAAAAAATTTTTTTGTCATTAATTGAATAATTAAATAATTAATCGATTAATTGATTAATTAATAAATCAAAAATATCCCTTGCAGCCAAATCACCTGGTCATTGGCATGTCCAAATATCAACTTCCTAACTCAAAAGGTGCCTGAGTTAATGGTCAGAAGAGAAAGGAAATTTGATAAATTAAATAAGTACTTAATTAATCGCTAATAATTAAATAACTCCTCAATTTATTGATTAATCAAAAAATAATAATACTCTTTTTGACAAAGGACTTGCTCACTACTGTGCCGAAATTTCAGCTTCCTCGCTGAAAGGATGGCTGAGATATCGTCCGGACAAACAAACAAGAAAGAAAACAAGAAAACAAACAAGACAAGTACACATACATTCAAAGTACACCGCCCCCATGCCAAATAATTAAATATCCTACAGAGCGGCATTGCCGGGGCGCCGTGCAGCTCATTGAGGCTGCATTGGGAGGGAGAGGTGTACACTAATTGATTGATTAATTGTATAATTAAAATCAATAAAAGATTATCACAAAATATTTTCATAATCAATTGGCTAATCGCATAACTAAACCACCAGTGCTTCATCCGAAGATGTATCTTTTAGAAATTTAATTAAATAAGTCATTTATAAAAAATTAAATAATTAATTGATTACTCAATAAATAATTAATCGATTAATCAATAAATAATTAACAGATGAAATGATTAATCAATAAATCAAAAATATCCTTGATAGCCACATCACTTGGTCACTCATGTCCAAATATTAGCTTCCCAGCTCAAAAGGTGCCTGAGATATTGGCCAAATGAGAAAGAAAATAAATAAATGATTAATAATGAATATAAATAAATAATAATCATAAAAAAATTAAATTCTTAATCAATTTGGTCAGAGAACACATAAACTACCACTATTTCATCAGAATCTGTAACTTAAAAAAAAAAAAAATTTTTTGTCATTAATTGAATAATTAAATAATTAATCGATTAATTGATTAATTAATAAATCAAAAATATCCTTTGCAGCCAAATCACCTGGTCATTGGCATGTCCAAATATCAACTTCCTAACTCAAAAGGTGCCTGAGTTAATGGTCAGAAGAGAAAGGAAATTTGATAAATTAAATAAGTACTTAATTAATCGCTAATAATTAAATAACTCCTCAATTTATTGATTAATCAAAAAAAAATAATACTCTTTTTGACAAAGGACTTGCTCACTACTGTGCCGAAATTTCAGCTTCCTCGCTCAAAGGATGGCTGAGATATCGTCCGGACAAACAAACAAGAAAGAAAACAAGTACACATACATTCAAAGTACACCGCCCCATGCCAAATAATTAAATATGCTGCAGCGCGGCATTGCCGGGGCGCCTCTGGCGCCCGGCAATACCGCAGTGCAGCTCATTAAGGCTGCATTGGGAGGGAGGGGTGTACACTAATTGATTGATTAATTGTATAATTAAAATCAATAAAAGATTATCACAAAATATTTTCATAATCAATTGGCTAATCGCATAACTAAACCACTAGTGCTTCATCCGAAGATGTATCTTTTAGAAATTTAATTAAATAAGTCATTTATAAAAAATTAAATAATTAATTGATTACTCAATAAATAATTAATCGATTAATCAATAAATAATTAATAGATGAAATGATTAATCAATAAATCAAAAATATCCTTGATAGCCACATCACTTGGTCACTCATGTCCAAATATTAGCTTTCCAGCTCAAAAGGTGCCTGAGATATTGGCCAAATGAGAAAGAAAATAAATAAATGATTAATAATGAAAATAAATAAATAATAATCATAAAAAAATTAAATTATTAATCAATTTGGTCAGAGAACACATAAACTACCACTATTTCATCAGAATCTGTAACTTTAAAAAAAAAATTTTTTTTGTCATTAATCGAATAATTAAATAATTAATCGATTAATTGATTAATTAATAAATCAAAAATATCCTTTGCAGCCAAATCACCTGGTCATTGGCATGTCCAAATATCAGCTTCCTAACTCAAAAGGTGCCTGAGTTAATAATGGTCAGAAGAGAAATGAAATTTAATTAATTAAATAAGTACTTAATTAAACGCTAATAATTAAATAACTCCTCAATTAATTGATTATTCAAAAAACAAAAAATACCGTATTTGACAAAGGACTTGCTCACTACTGTGCCGAAATTTCAGCTTCCTAGCTCAAAGGATGGCTGAGATATCGTCCGGACAACCAAGAAAGAAAACAAACAAACAAACAAGTACACATACATTCAAAGTACACCGCCCCCATGCCAAATAATTAAATATCCTACAGAGCGGCATTGCCGGGGCGCCTCCGGCGCCCGTCAATACCGCAGTGCAGCTCATTGAGGCTGCATTGGGAGGGAGAGGTGTACACTAATTGATTGATTAATTGTATAATTAAAATCAATAAAAGATTATCACAAAATATTTTCTTAATCAATTGGCTAATAGCATACCTAAAGCACTAGTGCTTCATCCGAAGATGTATCTTTTAGAAATTTAATTAAATAAGTCATTTATAAAAAATTAAATAATTAATTGATTACTCAATAAATAATTAATCGATTAATCAATAAATACTTAATAGATGAAATGATTAATCAATAAATCAAAAATATCCTTGATAGCCACATCACTTGGTCACTCATGTCCAAATATTAGCTTCCCAGCTCAAAAGGTGCCTGAGATATTGGCCAAATGAGAAAGAAAATAAATAAATGATTAATAATGAAAATAAATAAATAATAATCATAAAAAAATTAAATTATTAATCAATTTGGTCAGAGAACACATAAACTACCACTATTTCATCAGAATCTGTAACTTTAAAAAAAAAAAATTTTTTGTCATTAATCGAATAATTAAATAATTAATCGATTAATTGATTAATTAATAAATCAAAAATATCCTTTGCAGCCAAATCACCTGGTCATTGGCATGTCCAAATATCAGCTTCCTAACTCAAAAGGTGCCTGAGTTAATAATGGTCAGAAGAGAAATGAAATTTAATTAATTAAATAAGTACTTAATTAAACGCTAATAATTAAATAACTCCTCAATTAATTGATTATTCAAAAAACAAAAAATACCGTATTTGACAAAGGACTTGCTCACTACTGTGCCGAAATTTCAGCTTCCTAGCTCAAAGGATGGCTGAGATATCGTCCGGACAACCAAGAAAGAAAACAAACAAGAAAACAACCAAGAAAACAAACAAACAAGAAACCAGAGTGAAAACTGAGTACTCTCTTTCAGCGTGCGTCACTGCCGAGCCCCCTTCGGTGCCCAGCAATGACGATTTGCAATGCCTGGAGATGGCATAGGAAAGGAGCGGTGTACAACAACCAAGAAAACAAACAAACAAGAAACCAGAGTGAAAACTGAGTACTCTCTTTCAGCGTGCGTCACTGCCGAGCCCCCTTCGGTGCCCAGCAATGACGATTTGCAATGCCTGGAGATGGCATAGGAAAGGAGCGGTGTACAACAAGAAAACAAACAAGACAAGTACACATACATTCAAAGTACACCGCCCCCATGCCAAATAATTAAATATCCTACAGAGCGGCATTGCCGGGGCGCCGTGCAGCTCATTGAGGCTGCATTGGGAGGGAGAGGTGTACACTAATTGATTGATTAATTGTATAATTAAAATCAATAAAAGATTATCACAAAATATTTTCATAATCAATTGGCTAATCGCATAACTAAACCACTAGTGCTTCATCCGAAGATGTATCTTTTAGAAATTTAATTAAATAAGTCATTTATAAAAAATTAAATAATTAATTGATTACTCAATAAATAATTAATCGATTAATCAATAAATAATTAATAGATGAAATGATTAATCAATAAATCAAAAATATCCTTGATAGCCACATCACTTGGTCACTCATGTCCAAATATTAGCTTCCCAGCTCAAAAGGTGCCTGAGATATTGGCCAAATGAGAAAGAAAATAAATAAATGATTAATAATGAAAATAAATAAATAATAATCATAAAAAAATTAAATTATTAATCAATTTGGTCAGAGAACACATAAACTACCACTATTTCATCAGAATCTGTAACTTTAAAAAAAAAATTTTTATCATTAATCCAATAATTAAATAATTAATCGATTAATTGATTAATTAATAAATCAAAAATATCCTTTGCAGCCAAATCACCTGGTCATTGGCATGTCCAAATATCAGCTTCCTAACTCAAAATGTGCCTGAGTTAATGGTCAGAAGAGAAAGGAAATTTGATTAATTAAATAAGTACTTAATTAATCGCTAATAATTAAATAACTCCTCAATTTATTGATTAATCAAGAAACAAAAAATACCGTTTTTGACAAAGCACTTTCTCACTGTTGTGCCAAAATTTCAGCTTCCTAGCTCAAAGGATGGCTGAGATATCGCCCGGACAAACAAACAAGAAAACAAGGAAACAAGTACACATACATTCAAAGTACACCGCCCCATGCCAAATAATTAAATATCCCACAGCGCGGCATTGCCGGGGCGCCTCGGGCGCCCGGCAATACCGCAGTGCAGCTCATTGACGCTGCATTGGGAGTGAGAGGTGTACACTAATTGATTGATTAATTGTATAATTAAAATCAATAAAAGATTATCACAAAATATTTTCATAATCAATTGGCTAATCGCATAACTAAACCACTCGTGCTTCATCCGAAGATGTATCTTTTAGAAATTTAATTAAATAAGTCATTTATAAAAAATTAAATAATTAATTGATTACTCAATAAATAATTAATCGATTAATCAATAAATAATTAACAGATGAAATGATTAATCAATAAATCAAAAATATCCTTGATAGCCACATCACTTGGTCACTCATGTCCAAATATTAGCTTCCCAGCTCAAAAGGTGCCTGAGATATTGGCCAAATGAGAAAGAAAATAAATAAATGATTAATAATGAATATAAATAAATAATAATCATAAAAAAATTAAATTCTTAATCAATTTGGTCAGAGAACACATAAACTACCACTATTTCATCAGAATCTGTAACTTTAAAAAAAAAAAATTTTTTTTGTCATTAATTGAATAATTCAATAATTAATCGATTAATTGATTAATTAATAAATCAAAAATATCCTTTGCAGCCAAATCACCTGGTCATTGGCATGTCCAAATATCAACTTCCTAACTTAAAAGGTGCCTGAGTTAATGGTCAGAAGAGAAAGGAAATTTGATTAATTAAATAAGTACTTAATTAATCGCTAATAATTAAATAACTCCTCAATTTATTGATTTATAAAATTTAAAAAATACTGTTTTTAACAAAGGACTTGCTCACTACTGTGCCGAAATTTCAGCTTCCTAGCTGAAAGGATGGCTGAGATATCGTCCGGACAAACAAACAAGAAAGAAAACAAGAAAACAAACAAGACAAGTACACATACATTCAAAGTACACCGCCCCCATGCCAAATAATTAAATATCCTACAGAGCGGCATTGCCGGGGCGCCGTGCAGCTCATTGAGGCTGCATTGGGAGGGAGAGGTGTACACTAATTGATTGATTAATTGTATAATTAAAATCAATAAAAGATTATCACAAAATATTTTCATAATCAATTGGCTAATCGCATAACTAAACCACTAGTGCTTCATCCGAAGATGTATCTTTTAGAAATTTAATTAAATAAGTCATTTATAAAAAATTAAATAATTAATTGATTAATCAATAAATCAAAAATATCCTTGATAGCCACATCACTTGGTCACTCATGTCCAAATATTAGCTTCCCAGCTCAAAAGGTGCCTGAGATATTGGCCAAATGAGAAAGAAAATAAATAAATGATTAATAATGAAAATAAATAAATAATAATCATAAAAAAATCAAATTATTAATCAATTTGGTCAGAGAACACATAAACTACCACTATTTCATCAGAATCTGTAACTTTAAAAAAAAATTTTTTTTAGCATTAATCCAATAATTAAATAATTAATCGATTAATTGATTAATTAATAAATCAAAAATATCCTTTGCAGCCAAATCACCTGGTCATTGGCATGTCCAAATATCAGCTTCCTAACTCAAAATGTGCCTGAGTTAATGGTCAGAAGAGAAAGGAAATTTGATTAATTAAATAAGTACTTAATTAATCGCTAATAATTAAATAACTCCTCAATTTATTGATTAATCAAAAAACAAAAAATACCGTTTTTGACAAAGCACTTTCTCACTATTGTGCCAAAATTTCAGCTTCCTAGCTCAAAGGATGGCTGAGATATCGCCCGGACAAACAAACAAGAAAACAAGGAAACAAGTACACATACATTCAAAGTACACCGCCCCATGCCAAATAATTAAATATCCTACAGCGCGGCATTGCCGGGGCGCCTCGGGCGCCCGGCAATACCGCTGTGCAGCTCATTGACGCTGCATTGGGAGTGAGAGGTGTACACTAATTGATTGATTAATTGTATAATTAAAATCAATAAAAGATTATCACAAAATATTTTCATATAATCAATTGGCTAATCGCATAACTAAACCACTAGTGCTTCATCCGAAGATGTATCTTTTGGAAATTTAATTAAATAAGTCATTTATAAAAAATTAAATAATTAATTGATTACTCAATAATTTTTATTTTTTTTGTTTTTTTTTTGTTTTTTTTTTGTATACAAGATCGAGGCTCGTGAAAGAGCGAACATTAATCACACAGAAAGACAAACAGACACATAAAACAAATAACATCGGGAGCGGTAGACAAGATGGGGAGAGAGGGGGAAGGACACAAACACAACATTTGAGAGCAGGGACCGAGAGACATGGAGACATCGAGAGATCTGTGGGAGGGAGAGGGCTTTGGGGGGGAGGCATGTGAAGGGGGGGAGGCATGTGAAGGGGGGGGGGGGGGGTGGGAGAGGTATAAACATATGGAATAAACATATTAATCCATTAATCAATAAATAATTAACAGATGAAATGATTAATCAATAAATCAAAAATATCCTTGATAGCCACATCACTTGGTCACTCATGTCCAAATATTAGCTTCCCAGCTCAAAAGGTGCCTGAGATATTGGCCAAATGAGAAAGAAAATAAATAAATGATTAATAATGAATATAAATAAATAATAATCATAAAAAAATTAAATTCTTAATCAATTTGGTCAGAGAACACATAAACTACCACTATTTCATCAGAATCTGTAACTTTAAAAAAAAAAAAATTTTTTGTCATTAATTGAATAATTAAATAATTAATCGATTAATTGATTAATTAATAAATCAAAAATATCCTTTGCAGCCAAATCACCTGGTCATTGGCATGTCCAAATATCAACTTCCTAACTCAAAAGGTGCCTGAGTTAATGGTCAGAAGAGAAAGGAAATTTGATAAATTAAATAAGTACTTAATTAATCGCTAATAATTAAATAACTCCTCAATTTATTGATTAATCAAAAAATAATAATACTCTTTTTGACAAAGGACTTGCTCACTACTGTGCCGAAATTTCAGCTTCCTCGCTGAAAGGATGGCTGAGATATCGTCCGGACAAACAAACAAGAAAGAAAACAAGAAAACAAACAAGACAAGTACACATACATTCAAAGTACACCGCCCCCATGCCAAATAATTAAATATCCTACAGAGCGGCATTGCCGGGGCGCCGTGCAGCTCATTGAGGCTGCATTGGGAGGGAGAGGTGTACACTAATTGATTGATTAATTGTATAATTAAAATCAATAAAAGATTATCACAAAATATTTTCATAATCAATTGGCTAATCGCATAACTAAACCACTAGTGCTTCATCCGAAGATGTATCTTTTAGAAATTTAATTAAATAAGTCATTTATAAAAAATTAAATAATTAATTGATTACTCAATAAATAATTAATCGATTAATCAATAAATAATTAATAGATGAAATGATTAATCAATAAATCAAAAATATCCTTGATAGCCACATCACTTGGTCACTCATGTCCAAATATTAGCTTCCCAGCTCAAAAGGTGCCTGAGATATTGGCCAAATGAGAAAGAAAATAAATAAATGATTAATAATGAAAATAAATAAATAATAATCATAAAAAAATTAAATTATTAATCAATTTGGTCAGAGAACACATAAACTACCACTATTTCATCAGAATCTGTAACTTTAAAAAAATTTTTTTTATCATTAATCCAATAATTAAATAATTAATCGATTAATTGATTAATTAATAAATCAAAAATATCCTTTGCAGCCAAATCACCTGGTCATTGGCATGTCCAAATATCAGCTTCCTAACTCAAAATGTGCCTGAGTTAATGGTCAGAAGAGAAAGGAAATTTGATTAATTAAATAAGTACTTAATTAATCGCTAATAATTAAATAACTCCTCAATTTATTGATTAATCAAGAAACAAAAAATACCGTTTTTGACAAAGCACTTTCTCACTGTTGTGCCAAAATTTCAGCTTCCTAGCTCAAAGGATGGCTGAGATATCGCCCGGACAAACAAACAAGAAAACAAGGAAACAAGTACACATACATTCAAAGTACACCGCCCCATGCCAAATAATTAAATATCCCACAGCGCGGCATTGCCGGGGCGCCTCGGGCGCCCGGCAATACCGCAGTGCAGCTCATTGACGCTGCATTGGGAGTGAGAGGTGTACACTAATTGATTGATTAATTGTATAATTAAAATCAATAAAAGATTATCACAAAATATTTTCATAATCAATTGGCTAATCGCATAACTAAACCACTCGTGCTTCATCCGAAGATGTATCTTTTAGAAATTTAATTAAATAAGTCATTTATAAAAAATTAAATAATTAATTGATTACTCAATAAATAATTAATCGATTAATCAATAAATAATTAACAGATGAAATGATTAATCAATAAATCAAAAATATCCTTGATAGCCACATCACTTGGTCACTCATATCCAAATATTAGCTTCCCAGCTCAAAAGGTGCCTGAGATATTGGCCAAATGAGAAAGAAAATAAATAAATGATTAATAATGAATATAAATAAATAATAATCATAAGAAAATTAAATTCTTAATCAATTTGGTCAGAGAACACATAAACTACCACTATTTCATCAGAATCTGTAACTTTAAAAAAAAAAAAAATTTTTGTCATTAATTGAATAATTAAATAATTAATCGATTAATTGATTAATTAATAAATCAAAAATATCCTTTGCAGCCAAATCACCTGGTCATTGGCATGTCCAAATATCAACTTCCTAACTCAAAAGGTGCCTGAGTTAATGGTCAGAAGAGAAAGGAAATTTGATTAATTAAATAAGTACTTAATTAATCGCTAATAATTAAATAACTCCTCAATTTATTGATTAATCAAAAAATAATAATACTGTTTTTGACAAAGGACTTGCTCACTACTGTGCCGAAATTTCAGCTTCCTCGCTCAAAGGATGGCTGAGATATCGTCCGGACAAACAAACAAGAAAGAAAACAAGAAAACAAACAAGACAAGTACACATACATTCAAAGTACACCGCCCCCATGCCAAATAATTAAATATCCTACAGAGCGGCATTGCCGGGGCGCCGTGCAGCTCATTGAGGCTGCATTGGGAGGGAGAGGTGTACACTAATTGATTGATTAATTGTATAATTAAAATCAATAAAAGATTATCACAAAATATTTTCATAATCAATTGGCTAATCGCATAACTAAACCACTAGTGCTTCATCCGAAGATGTATCTTTTAGAAATTTAATTAAATAAGTCATTTATAAAAAATTAAATAATTAATTGATTACTCAATAAATAATTAATCGATTAATCAATAAATAATTAATAGATGAAATGATTAATCAATAAATCAAAAATATCCTTGATAGCCACATCACTTGGTCACTCATGTCCAAATATTACCTTCCCAGCTCAAAAGGTGCCTGAGATATTGGCCAAATGAGAAAGAAAATAAATAAATGATTAATAATGACAATAAATAAATAATATAATCATTAAAAAATTAAATTATTAATCAATTTGGTCAGAGAACACATAAACTACCACTATTTCATCAGAATCTGTAACTTAAAAAAAATAATTTTTTTGGCATTAATCGAATAATTAAATAATTAATCGATTAATTGATTCATTAATAAATCAAAAATAGCCTTTGCAGCCAAATCACCTGGTCATTGGCATGTCCAAATGTCAGCTTCCTAACTCAAAAGGTGCCTGAGTTAATCGTCAGAAGAGAAAGGAAATTTGATTAATTAAATAAGTACTTAATTAATCGCTAATAATTAAATAACTCCTCAATTTATTGATTAATCAAAAAAAAAAATACCGTTTTTGACAAAAGACTTGCTCACTATTGTGCTGAAATTTCAGCTTCCTAGCTCAAAGGATGGCTGAGATATCGCCCGGACAAACAAGAAAGAAAGAAAACAAGAAAGAAAACAAGTACACATACATTCAAAGTACACCGCCCCATGCCAAATAATTAAATATGCTGCAGCGCGGCATTGCCGGGGCGCCTCCGGCGCCCGGCAATACCGCAGTGCAGCTCATTGAGGCTGCATTGGGAGGGAGAGGTGTACACTAATTGATTGATTAATTGTATAATTAAAATCAATAAAAGATTATCACAAAATATTTTCATAATCAATTGGCTAATCGCATAACTAAACCACTAGTGCTTCATCCGAAGATGTATCTTTTAGAAATTTAATTAAATAAGTCATTTATAAAAAATTAAATAATTAATTGATTACTCAATAAATAATTAATCGATTAATCAATAAATAATTAATAGATGAAATGATTAATCAATAAATCAAAAATATCCTTGATAGCCACATCACTTGGTCACTCATGTCCAAATATTAGCTTCCCAGCTCAAAAGGTGCCTGAGATATTGGCCAAATGAGAAAGAAAATAAATAAATGATTAATAATGAAAATAAATAAATAATAATCATAAAAAAATTAAATTATTAATCAATTTGGTCAGAGAACACATAAACTACCACTATTTCATCAGAATCTGTAACTTTAAAAAAAAAATTTTTTTTGTCATTAATCGAATAATTAAATAATTAATCGATTAATTGATTAATTAATAAATCAAAAATATCCTTTGCAGCCAAATCACCTGGTCATTGGCATGTCCAAATATCAGCTTCCTAACTCAAAAGGTGCCTGAGTTAATAATGGTCAGAAGAGAAATGAAATTTAATTAATTAAATAAGTACTTAATTAAACGCTAATAATTAAATAACTCCTCAATTAATTGATTATTCAAAAAACAAAAAATACCGTATTTGACAAAGGACTTGCTCACTACTGTGCCGAAATTTCAGCTTCCTAGCTCAAAGGATGGCTGAGATATCGTCCGGACAACCAAGAAAACAAACAAACAAGAAAGAAACCAGAGTGAAAACTGAGTACTCTCTTTCAGCGTGCGTCACTGCCGAGCCCCCTTTGGTGCCCGGCAATGACGATTTGCAATGCCTGGAGATGGCATAGGAAAGGAGCGGTGTACAACAAACAAGAAAGAAAGAAACCAGAGTGAAAACTGAGTACTCTCTTTCAGCGTGCGTCACTGCTGAGCCCCCTTTGGTGCCCGGCAATGACGATTTGCAATGCCTGGAGATGGCATAGGAAAGGAGCGGTGTACAACAAGTACACATACATTCAAAGTACACCGCCCCATGCCAAATAATTAAATATGCTGCAGCGCGGCATTGCCGGGGCGCCTCTGGCGCCCGGCAATACCGCCGTGCAGCTCATTGAGGCTGCATTGGGAGGGAGAAGTGTACACTAATTGATTGATTAATTGTATAATTAAAATCAATAAAAGATTATCACAAAATATTTTCATAATCAATTGGCTAATCGCATAACTAAACCACTAGTGCTTCATCCAAAGATGTATCTTTTAGAAATTTAATTAAATGTCATTTATAAAAAATTAAATAATTAATTGATTACTCAATAAATAATTAATCGATTAATCAATAAATAATAAATGAAATGATTAATCAATAAATCAAAAATATCCTTGATAACCACATCACTTGGTCACTGTCATGTCCAAATATTAGCTTCCGAGCTCAAAAGGTGCCTGAGATATTGGCCAAATGAGAAAGAAAATAAATAAATGATTTACAATGAAAATAAATAAATAATCATAAAAAATTAAATTATTAATCAATTCGGTCAGAGAACACATAAACCACCACCATTTCATCAGAATCTGTAACTTTAAAAAAAATAAAAAAATCGTCATTAATCGAATAATTAAATAATTAATCGATTAATTGATTAATTAATAAATCAAAAATAACTTTGCAGCCAAATCACCTGGTCATTGGCATGTCCAAATAACAGCTTCCTAACTCAAAAGGTGCCTGAGTTAATGGTCAGAAGAGAAAGGAAATTTGATTAATTAAACAAGTACTTAATTAATCGCTAATAATTAAATAACTCCTCAATTTATTGATTAATCAAAAAACAAAAAATACCGTTTTTGACAAAGCACTTTCTCACTATTGTGCCAAAATTTCAGCTTCCTAGCTCAAAGGATGGCTGAGATATCGCCCGGACAACCAAACAAACAAGAAAGAAAGCAAGAAAACAAACAAGAAAGCAAGAAAACAAACAAACAACCAGAGTGAAAACTGAGTACTCCCTTTCAGCGTGCGTCACTGCCGAGCCCGCTTCGGTGCCCGGAAATGACGATTTGCAATGCCTGGAGATGGCATAGGAAAGGTGCGGTGTACAACAAGTACACATACATTCAAAGTACACCGCCCCCATGCCAAATAATTAAATATCCTACAGCGTGGCATAGCCGGGGCGCCGGAGGCGCCAGGCAATGCCGCAGTGCACCTCATAGAGGCTGCATTGGGAGGGAGAGGTGTACGCTAATTGATTGATTAATTGGAAAATTAAAATCAATAAAAGATTATCACAAAATATTTTCTTAATCAATTGGCTAATAGCATAACTAAACCACAAGTGCTTCATCTGAAGATGTATCTTTTAGGAATTTAATTAAATAAGTCATTAATAAAATTTAAAAAATTTATTGATTAATCAATAATATAATTAATCGATTAAATGATTAATAAATCAAAAATATCCTTGATAGCCACATCACTTGGTCACTGTCATGTCCAAATATTAGCTTCCCAGCTCAAAAGGTGCCTGAGATATTGGCCGAATGAGAAAGAAAATAAATAAATGATTAATAATGAAAATAAATAAATAATAATCATAAAAAAATTAAATTATTAATCAATTTGGTCAGAGAACACATAAACTACCACTATTTCATCAGAATGTGTAACTTTAAAAAAAATTTTTTTTTATCATTAATCCAATAATTAACTAATTAATCGATTAATTGATTAATTAATAAATCAAAAATATCCTTTGCAGCCAAATCACCTGGTCATTGGCATGTCCAAATATCAGCTTCCTTACTCAAAAGGTGCCTGAGTTAATGGTCAGAAGAGAAAGGAAATTTGATTAATTAAATAAGTACTTAATTAATCGCTAATAATTAAATAACTCCTCAATTTATTGATTAATCAAAAAACAAAAAATACCGTTTTTGACAAAGCACTTTCTCACTATTGTGCCAAAATTTCAGCTTCCTAGCTCAAAGGATGGCTGAGATATCGCCCGGACAAACAAACAAGAAAACAAGTACACATACATTCAAAGTACACCGCCCCCATGCCAAATAATTAAATATCCTACAGAGCGGCATTGCCGGGGCGCCTCAGGCGCCCGGAAATACCGCAGTGCAGCTCATTGAGGCTGCATTGGGAGGGAGAGGTGTACACTAATTGATTGATTAATTGTATAATTAAAATCAATAAAAGATTATCACAAAATATTTTCATAATCAATTGGCTAATCGCATAACTAAACCAGTAGTGCTTCATCCGAAGATGTATCTTTTAGAAATTTAATTAAATAAGTCATTTATAAAAAATTAAATAATTAATTGATTACTCAATAAATAATTAATCGATTAATCAATAAATACTTAATAGATGAAATGATTAATCAATAAATCAAAAATATCCTTGATAGCCACATCCCTTGGTCACTCATGTCCAAATATTAGCTTCCCAGCTCAAAAGGTGCCTGAGATATTGGCCAAATGAGAAAGAAAATAAATAAATGATTAATAAAGAAAATAAATAAATAATAATCATAAAAAAATTAAATTATGAATCAATTTGGTCAGAGAAGACATAAACTACCACTATTTCATCAGAATCTGTAACTTTAAAAAAAAAAAATTTTTTTGTCATTAATCGAATAATTAAATAATTAATCGATTAATTGATTAATTAATAAATCAAAAATATCCTTTGCAGCCAAATCACCTGGTCATTGGCATGTCCAAATATCAGCTTCCTAACTCAAAAGGTGCCTGAGTTAATAATGGTCAGAAGAGAAAGGAAATTTGATTAATTAAATAAGTACTTAATTAATCGCTAATAATTAAATAACTCCTCAATTAATTGATTATTCAAAAAACAAAAATTACCGTATTTGACAAAGGACTTGCTCACTACTGTGCCGAAATTTCACCTTCCTAGCTCAAAGGATGGCTGAGATATCGCCCGGACAACCAAGAAAGAAAACAAACAAGAAACCAGAGTGAAAACTGAGTACTCTCTTTCAGCGTGCGTCACTGCCGAGCCCCCTTTGGTGCCCGGCAATGACGATTTGCAATGCCTGGAGATGGCATAGGAAAGGAGCGGTGTACAACAAGGAAACAAGTACACATACATTCAAAGTACACCGCCCCATGCCAAATAATTAAATATGCTGCAGCGCGGCATTGCCGGGGCGCCTCTGGCGCCCGGCAATACCGCAGTGCAGCTCATTGACGCTGCATTGGGAGTGAGAGGTGTACACTAATTGATTAATTAATTGTATAATTAAAATCAATAAAAGATTATCACAAAATATTTTCATAATCAATTGGCTAATCGCATAACTAAACCACTAGTGCTTCATCCGAAGATGTATCTTTTAGAAATTTAATTAAATAAGTCATTTATAAAAAATTAAATAATTAATTGATTACTCAATAAATAATTAATCGATTAATCAATAAATAATTAACAGATGAAATGATTAATCAATAAATCAAAAATATCCTTGATAGCCACATCACTTGGTCACTCATGTCCAAATATTAGCTTCCCAGCTCAAAAGGTGCCTGAGATATTGGCCAAATGAGAAAGAAAATAAATAAATGATTAATAATGAATATAAATAAATAATAATCATAAAAAAATTAAATTCTTAATCAATTTGGTCAGAGAACACATAAACTACCACTATTTCATCAGAATCTGTAACTTTAAAAAAAAAAATTTTTTTGGTCATTAATCGAATAATTAAATAATTAATCGATTATTTGATTAATTAATAAATCAAAAATATCCTTTGCAGCCAAATCACCTGGTCATTGGCATGTCCAAATATCAACTTCCTAACTCAAAAGGTGCCTGAGTTAATGGTCAGAAGAGAAAGGAAATTTGATTAATTAAATAAGTACTTAATTAATCGCTAATAATTAAATAACTCCTCAATTTATTGATTAATCAAAAAAAAAATACTGTTTTTGACAAAGGACTTGCTCACTACTGTGCCGAAATTTCAGCTTCCTAGCTCAAAGGATGGCTGAGATATCGTCCGGACAAACAAACAAGAAAGAAAACAAGAAAACAAACAAGACAAGTACACATACATTCAAAGTACACCGCCCCCATGCCAAATAATTAAATATCCTACAGAGCGGCATTGCCGGGGCGCCGTGCAGCTCATTGAGGCTGCATTGGGAGGGAGAGGTGTACACTAATTGATTGATTAATTGTATAATTAAAATCAATAAAAGATTATCACAAAATATTTTCATAATCAATTGGCTAATCGCATAACTAAACCACTAGTGCTTCATCCGAAGATGTATCTTTTAGAAATTTAATTAAATAAGTCATTTATAAAAAATTAAATAATTAATTGATTACTCAATAAATAATTAATCGATTAATCAATAAATAATTAATAGATGAAATGATTAATCAATAAATCAAAAATATCCTTGATAGCCACATCACTTGGTCACTCATGTCCAAATATTACCTTCCCAGCTCAAAAGGTGCCTGAGATATTGGCCAAATGAGAAAGAAAATAAATAAATGATTAATAATGAAAATAAATAAATAATAATCATAAAAAAATTAAATTATTAATCAATTTGGTCAGAGAACACATAAACTACCACTATTTCATCAGAATCTGTAACTTAAAAAAAATAAATTTTTTGGCATTAATCGAATAATTAAATAATTAATCGATTAATTGATTCATTAATAAATCAAAAATAGCCTTTGCAGCCAAATCACCTGGTCATTGGCATGTCCAAATAACAGCTTCCTAACTCAAAAGGTGCCTGAGTTAATGGTCAGAAGAGAAAGGAAATTTGATTAATTGAATAAGTACTTAATTAATCGCTAATAATTAAATAACTCCTCAATTTATTGATTATTCAAAAAACAAAAAATACCGTTTTTGAGAAAGGACTTGCTCACTACTGTGCCGAAATTTCAGCTTCCTAGCTCAAAGGATGGCTGAGATATCATCCGGACAAACAAACAAGAAAGCAAGAAAACAAGAAAGCAACCAAGAAAACAAACAAGTATACATACATTCGAAGTACACCGCCCCCATGCCAAATAATTAAATATCCGCCAGCGCGGCATTGCCGGGGCGCCTCAGGCGCCCGGCAATACCGCAGTGCAGCTCATTGAGGCTGCATTGAGAGGGAGAGGTGTACACTAATTGATTGATTAATTGTATCATTTAAATCAATAAAAGATTATCACCAAATATTTTCTTAATCAATTGGCTAATAGCATAACTAAACCACTCGTGCTTCATCCGAAGATGTATCTTTTAGAAATTTAATTAAATAAGTCGTTAATAAAAAAATAAATAATTAATTGATTAATCAATAAATAATTAATCGATTAATCAATAATTAATCGATTAAATGATTAATCAATAAATCAAAAATATCCTTGATAGCCACATCACTTGGTCACTGTCATGTCCAAATATTAGCTTCCGAGCTCAAAAGGTGCCTGAGATATTGGCCAAATGAGAAAGAAAATAAATAAATGATTTATAATGAAAATAAATAATAATCATAAAAAAATTAAATTCTTAATCAATTTGGTCAGAGAACACATAAACTACCACTATTTCATCAGAATCTGTAACTTAAAAAAAAATAACTTTTTTTGTCATTAATCGAATAATTAATCGATTAATTGATTAATTAATAAATCAAAAATATCCTTTGCAGCCAAATCACCTGGTCATTGGCATGTCCAAATATCAACTTCCTAACTCAAAAGGTGCCTGAGTTGATGGTCAGAAGAGAAAGGAAATTTGATTAATTAAACAAGTACTTAATTAATCGCTAATAATTAAATAACTCCTCAATTTATTGATTAATCAAAAAACAAAAAATACCGTTTTTGACAAAGCACTTTCTCACTATTGTGCCAAAATTTCAGCTTCCTAGCTCAAAGAATGGCTGAGATATCGCCCAGACAACCAAACAAACAAGAAAGAAAGCAAGAAAACAAGAAAACAAACAAGAAAGCAAGAAAACAAACAAACAACCAGAGTGAAAACTGAGTACTCCCTTTCAGCGTGTGTCACTGCCGAGTCCCCTTCGGTGCCCGGAAATGACGATTTGCAATGCCTGGAGATGGCATAGGAAAGGTGCGGTGTACAACAAGTACACACATTCAAAGTACACCGCCCCCATGCCAAATAATTAAATATCCTACAGCGTGGCATTGCCGGGGCGCCGGAGGTGCCCGGCAATGCCGCAGTGCACCTCATAGAGGCTGCATTGGGAGGGAGAGGTGTACGCTAATTGATTGATTAATTGGAAAATTAAAATCAATAAAAGATTATCACGAAATATTTTCTTAATCAATTGGCTAATAGCATAACTAAACCACAAGTGCTTCATCTGAAGATGTATCTTTTAGGAATTTAATTAAATAAGTCATTAATAAAATAAAAAAAATTAATTGATTAATCAATAATATAATTAATCGATTAAATGATTAATAAATCAAAAATATCCTTGATAGCCACATCACTTGGTCACTGTCATGTCCAAATATTAGCTTCCCAGCTCAAAAGGTGCCTGAGATATTGGCCGAATGAGAAAGAAAATAAATAAATGATTAATAATGAAAATAAATAAATAATAATCATTAAAAAATTAAACATGTACACATACATTCAAAGAACACCGCCCCCATGCCAAATAATTAAATATCCTACAGCGCGGCATTGCTAGGGCGCGTCAGGCGCCCGGCAATACCGCAGTGCAGCTCATTGAGGCTGCATTGGGAGGGAGAGGTGTACACTAATTGATTGATTAATTGTATAATTAAAATCAATAAAAGATTATCACAAAATATTTTCATAATCAATTGGCTAATCGCATAACTAAACCACTAGTGCTTCATCCGAAGATGTATCTTTTCGAAATTTAATTAAATAAGTCATTTATAAAAAAATTAAATAATTAATTGATTACTCAATAAATAAGCAATCGATTAATCAATAAATAATTAATAGATGAAATGATTAATCAATAAATCAAAAATATCTTTGATAGCCACATCACTTGGTCACTCATGTCCAAATATTAGCTTCCCAGCTCAAAAGGTGCCTGAGATATTGGCCAAATGAGAAAGAAAATAAATAAATGATTAATAATGACAATAAATAAATAATAATCATAAAAAAATTAAATTATTAATCAATTTGGTCAGAGAACACATAAACTACCACTATTTCATCAGAATCTGTAACTTTAAAAAAAATTTTTTTTGACATTAATCAAATAATTAAATAATTAATCGATTAATTGATTAATTAATAAATCAAAAATATCCTTTGCAGCCAAATCACCTGGTCATTGGCATGTCCAAATGTCAGCTTCCTAACTCAAAAGGTGCCTGAGTTAATCGTCAGAAGAGAAAGGAAATTTGATTAATTAAATAAGTACTTAATTAATCGCTAATAATTAAATAACTCCTCAATTTATTGATTAATCAAAAAAAAAAATACCGTTTTTGACAAAAGACTTGCTCACTATTGTGCTGAAATTTCAGCTTCCTAGCTCAAAGGATGGCTGAGATATCGCCCGGACAAACAAGAAAGAAAGAAAACAAGAAAGAAAACAAACAAGAAAGAAAGAAACCAGAGTGAAAACTGAGTACTCTCTTTCAGCGTGCGTCACTGCTGAGCCCCCTTTGGTGCCCGGCAATGACGATTTGCAATGCCTGGAGATGGCATAGGAAAGGAGCGGTGTACAACAAGTACACATACATTCAAAGTACACCGCCCCATGCCAAATAATTAAATATGCTGCAGCGCGGCATTGCCGGGGCGCCCCTGGCGCCCGGCAATACCGCCGTGCGGCTCATTGACGCTGCATTGGGAGTGAGAGGTGTACACTAATTGATTGATTAATTGTATAATTAAAATCAATAAAAGATTATCACAAAATATTTTCATAATCAATTGGCTAATCGCATAACTAAACCACTCGTGCTTCATCCGAAGATGTATCTTTTAGAAATTTAATTAAATAAGTCATTTATAAAAAATTAAATAATTAATTGATTACTCAATAAATAATTAATCGATTAATCAATAAATAATTAACAGATGAAATGATTAATCAATAAATCAAAAATATCCTTGATAGCCACATCACTTGGTCACTCATATCCAAATATTAGCTTCCCAGCTCAAAAGGTGCCTGAGATATTGGCCAAATGAGAAAGAAAATAAATAAATGATTAATAATGAATATAAATAAATAATAATCATAAGAAAATTAAATTCTTAATCAATTTGGTCAGAGAACACATAAACTACCACTATTTCATCAGAATCTGTAACTTTAAAAAAAAAAAAATTTTTTGTCATTAATTGAATAATTAAATAATTAATCGATTAATTGATTAATTAATAAATCAAAAATATCCTTTGCAGCCAAATCACCTGGTCATTGGCATGTCCAAATATCAACTTCCTAACTCAAAAGGTGCCTGAGTTAATGGTCAGAAGAGAAAGGAAATTTGATTAATTAAATAAGTACTTAATTAATCGCTAATAATTAAATAACTCCTCAATTTATTGATTAATCAAAAAATAATAATACTGTTTTTGACAAAGGACTTGCTCACTACTGTGCCGAAATTTCAGCTTCCTCGCTCAAAGGATGGCTGAGATATCGTCCGGACAAACAAACAAGAAAGAAAACAAGAAAACAAACAAGACAAGTACACATACATTCAAAGTACACCGCCCCCATGCCAAATAATTAAATATCCTACAGAGCGGCATTGCCGGGGCGCCGTGCAGCTCATTGAGGCTGCATTGGGAGGGAGAGGTGTACACTAATTGATTGATTAATTGTATAATTAAAATCAATAAAAGATTATCACAAAATATTTTCATAATCAATTGGCTAATCGCATAACTAAACCACTAGTGCTTCATCCGAAGATGTATCTTTTAGAAATTTAATTAAATAAGTCATTTATAAAAAATTAAATAATTAATTGATTACTCAATAAATAATTAATCGATTAATCAATAAATAATTAATAGATGAAATGATTAATCAATAAATCAAAAATATCCTTGATAGCCACATCACTTGGTCACTCATGTCCAAATATTACCTTCCCAGCTCAAAAGGTGCCTGAGATATTGGCCAAATGAGAAAGAAAATAAATAAATGATTAATAATGACAATAAATAAATAATATAATCATTAAAAAATTAAATTATTAATCAATTTGGTCAGAGAACACATAAACTACCACTATTTCATCAGAATCTGTAACTTAAAAAAAATAATTTTTTTGGCATTAATCGAATAATTAAATAATTAATCGATTAATTGATTCATTAATAAATCAAAAATAGCCTTTGCAGCCAAATCACCTGGTCATTGGCATGTCCAAATGTCAGCTTCCTAACTCAAAAGGTGCCTGAGTTAATCGTCAGAAGAGAAAGGAAATTTGATTAATTAAATAAGTACTTAATTAATCGCTAATAATTAAATAACTCCTCAATTTATTGATTAATCAAAAAAAAAAATACCGTTTTTGACAAAAGACTTGCTCACTATTGTATTGAAATTTCAGCTTCCTAGCTCAAAGGATGGCTGAGATATCGCCCGGACAAACAAGAAAGAAAGAAAACAAGAAAGAAAACAAACAAGAAAGAAAGAAACCAGAGTGAAAACTGAGTACTCTCTTTCAGCGTGCGTCACTGCTGAGCCCCCTTTGGTGCCCGGCAATGACGATTTGCAATGCCTGGAGATGGCATAGGAAAGGAGCGGTGTACAACAAGTACACATACATTCAAAGTACACCGCCCCATGCCAAATAATTAAATATGCTGCAGCGCGGCATTGCCGGGGCGCCTCTGGCGCCCGGCAATACCGCCGTGCAGCTCATTGAGGCTGCATTGGGAGGGAGAAGTGTACACTAATTGATTGATTAATTGTATAATTAAAATCAATAAAAGATTATCACAAAATATTTTCATAATCAATTGGCTAATCGCATAACTAAACCACTAGTGCTTCATCCAAAGATGTATCTTTTAGAAATTTAATTAAATGTCATTTATAAAAAATTAAATAATTAATTGATTACTCAATAAATAATTAATCGATTAATCAATAAATAATAAATGAAATGATTAATCAATAAATCAAAAATATCCTTGATAACCACATCACTTGGTCACTGTCATGTCCAAATATTAGCTTCCGAGCTCAAAAGGTGCCTGAGATATTGGCCAAATGAGAAAGAAAATAAATAAATGATTTACAATGAAAATAAATAAATAATCATAAAAAAATTAAATTATTAATCAATTCGGTCAGAGAACACATAAACCACCACCATTTCATCAGAATCTGTAACTTTAAAAAATAAAAAAAAATCGTCATTAATCGAATAATTAAATAATTAATCGATTAATTGATTAATTAATAAATCAAAAATAACTTTGCAGCCAAATCACCTGGTCATTGGCATGTCCAAATAACAGCTTCCTAACTCAAAAGGTGCCTGAGTTAATGGTCAGAAGAGAAAGGAAATTTGATTAATTAAACAAGTACTTAATTAATCGCTAATAATTAAATAACTCCTCAATTTATTGATTAATCAAAAAACAAAAAATACCGTTTTTGACAAAGCACTTTCTCACTATTGTGCCAAAATTTCAGCTTCCTAGCTCAAAGGATGGCTGAGATATCGCCCGGACAACCAAACAAACAAGAAAGAAAGCAAGAAAACAAACAAGAAAGCAAGAAAACAAACAAACAACCAGAGTGAAAACTGAGTACTCCCTTTCAGCGTGCGTCACTGCCGAGCCCGCTTCGGTGCCCGGAAATGACGATTTGCAATGCCTGGAGATGGCATAGGAAAGGTGCGGTGTACAACAAGTACACATACATTCAAAGTACACCGCCCCCATGCCAAATAATTAAATATCCTACAGCGTGGCATAGCCGGGGCGCCGGAGGCGCCAGGCAATGCCGCAGTGCACCTCATAGAGGCTGCATTGGGAGGGAGAGGTGTACGCTAATTGATTGATTAATTGGAAAATTAAAATCAATAAAAGATTATCACAAAATATTTTCTTAATCAATTGGCTAATAGCATAACTAAACCACAAGTGCTTCATCTGAAGATGTATCTTTTAGGAATTTAATTAAATAAGTCATTAATAAAATTTAAAAAATTTATTGATTAATCAATAATATAATTAATCGATTAAATGATTAATAAATCAAAAATATCCTTGATAGCCACATCACTTGGTCACTGTCATGTCCAAATATTAGCTTCCCAGCTCAAAAGGTGCCTGAGATATTGGCCGAATGAGAAAGAAAATAAATAAATGATTAATAATGAAAATAAATAAATAATAATCATAAAAAAATTAAATTATTAATCAATTTGGTCAGAGAACACATAAACTACCACTATTTCATCAGAATGTGTAACTTTAAAAAAAAAATTTTTTTATCATTAATCCAATAATTAAATAATTAATCGATTAATTGATTAATTAATAAATCAAAAATATCCTTTGCAGCCAAATCACCTGGTCATTGGCATGTCCAAATATCAGCTTCCTTACTCAAAAGGTGCCTGAGTTAATGGTCAGAAGAGAAAGGAAATTTGATTAATTAAATAAGTACTTAATTAATCGCTAATAATTAAATAACTCCTCAATTTATTGATTAATCAAAAAACAAAAAATACCGTTTTTGACAAAGCACTTTCTCACTATTGTGCCAAAATTTCAGCTTCCTAGCTCAAAGGATGGCTGAGATATCGCCCGGACAAACAAACAAGAAAACAAGTACACATACATTCAAAGTACACCGCCCCCATGCCAAATAATTAAATATCCTACAGAGCGGCATTGCCGGGGCGCCTCAGGCGCCCGGAAATACCGCAGTGCAGCTCATTGAGGCTGCATTGGGAGGGAGAGGTGTACACTAATTGATTGATTAATTGTATAATTAAAATCAATAAAAGATTATCACAAAATATTTTCATAATCAATTGGCTAATCGCATAACTAAACCAGTAGTGCTTCATCCGAAGATGTATCTTTTAGAAATTTAATTAAATAAGTCATTTATAAAAAATTAAATAATTAATTGATTACTCAATAAATAATTAATCGATTAATCAATAAATACTTAATAGATGAAATGATTAATCAATAAATCAAAAATATCCTTGATAGCCACATCCCTTGGTCACTCATGTCCAAATATTAGCTTCCCAGCTCAAAAGGTGCCTGAGATATTGGCCAAATGAGAAAGAAAATAAATAAATGATTAATAAAGAAAATAAATAAATAATAATCATAAAAAAATTAAATTATGAATCAATTTGGTCAGAGAAGACATAAACTACCACTATTTCATCAGAATCTGTAACTTTAAAAAAAAAAAAAATTTTTGTCATTAATCGAATAATTAAATAATTAATCGATTAATTGATTAATTAATAAATCAAAAATATCCTTTGCAGCCAAATCACCTGGTCATTGGCATGTCCAAATATCAGCTTCCTAACTCAAAAGGTGCCTGAGTTAATAATGGTCAGAAGAGAAAGGAAATTTGATTAATTAAATAAGTACTTAATTAATCGCTAATAATTAAATAACTCCTCAATTAATTGATTATTCAAAAAACAAAAATTACCGTATTTGACAAAGGACTTGCTCACTACTGTGCCGAAATTTCACCTTCCTAGCTCAAAGGATGGCTGAGATATCGCCCGGACAACCAAGAAAGAAAACAAACAAGTACACATACATTCAAAGTACACCGCCCCATGCCAAATAATTAAATATGCTGCAGCGCGGCATTGCCGGGGCGCCTCCGGCGCCCGGCAATACCGCAGTGCAGCTCATTGAGGCTGCATTGGGAGGGAGAGGTGTACACTAATTGATTGATTAATTGTATAATTAAAATCAATAAAAGATTATCACAAAATATTTTCATAATCAATTGGCTAATCGCATAACTAAACCAGTAGTGCTTCATCCGAAGATGTATCTTTTAGAAATTTAATTAAATAAGTCATTTATAAAAAATTAAATAATTAATTGATTACTCAATAAATAATTAATCGATTAATCAATAAATACTTAATAGATGAAATGATTAATCAATAAATCAAAAATATCCTTGATAGCCACATCACTTGGTCACTCATGTCCAAATATTAGCTTCCCAGCTCAAAAGGTGCCTGAGATATTGGCCAAATGAGAAAGAAAATAAATAAATGATTAATAATGAAAATAAATAAATAATAATCATAAAAAAATTAAATTATTAATCAATTTGGTCAGAGAACACATAAACTACCACTATTTCATCAGAATCTGTAACTTTAAAAAAAAAAAATTTTTTGTCATTAATCGAATAATTAAATAATTAATCGATTAATTGATTAATTAATAAATCAAAAATATCCTTTGCAGCCAAATCACCTGGTCATTGGCATGTCCAAATATCAGCTTCCTAACTCAAAAGGTGCCTGAGTTAATAATGGTCAGAAGATAAATGAAATTTAATTAATTAAATAAGTACTTAATTAAACGCTAATAATTAAATAACTCCTCAATTAATTGATTAATCAAAAAACAAAAAATACCGTTTTTGACAAAGGACTTGCTCACTATTGTGCCGAAATTTCAGCTTCTTAGCTTGAAGGATGGCTGAGATATCGCCCGGACAACCAAGAAAACAAACAAACAAACAAACAAGAAACCAGAGTGAAAACTGAGTACTCTCTTTCAGCGTGCGTCACTGCCGAGCCCCCTTTGGTGCCCGGCAATGACGATTTGCAATGCCTGGAGATGGCATAGGAAAGGAGCGGTGTACAACAAGAAACCAGAGTGAAAACTGAGTACTCTCTTTCAGCGTGCGTCACTGCCGAGCCCCCTTTGGTGCCCGGCAATGACGATTTGCAATGCCTGGAGATGGCATAGGAAAGGAGCGGTGTACAACAAGGAAACAAGTACACATACATTCAAAGTACACCGCCCCATGCCAAATAATTAAATATGCTGCAGCGCGGCATTGCCGGGGCGCCTCTGGCGCCCGGCAATACCGCAGTGCAGCTCATTGACGCTGCATTGGGAGTGAGAGGTGTACACTAATTGATTAATTAATTGTATAATTAAAATCAATAAAAGATTATCACAAAATATTTTCATAATCAATTGGCTAATCGCATAACTAAACCACTAGTGCTTCATCCGAAGATGTATCTTTTAGAAATTTAATTAAATAAGTCATTTATAAAAAATTAAATAATTAATTGATTACTCAATAAATAATTAATCGATTAATCAATAAATAATTAACAGATGAAATGATTAATCAATAAATCAAAAATATCCTTGATAGCCACATCACTTGGTCACTCATGTCCAAATATTAGCTTCCCAGCTCAAAAGGTGCCTGAGATATTGGCCAAATGAGAAAGAAAATAAATAAATGATTAATAATGAATATAAATAAATAATAATCATAAAAAAATTAAATTCTTAATCAATTTGGTCAGAGAACACATAAACTACCACTATTTCATCAGAATCTGTAACTTTAAAAAAAAAAAATTTTTTGGTCATTAATCGAATAATTAAATAATTAATCGATTATTTGATTAATTAATAAATCAAAAATATCCTTTGCAGCCAAATCACCTGGTCATTGGCATGTCCAAATATCAACTTCCTAACTCAAAAGGTGCCTGAGTTAATGGTCAGAAGAGAAAGGAAATTTGATTAATTAAATAAGTACTTAATTAATCGCTAATAATTAAATAACTCCTCAATTTATTGATTAATCAAAAAAAAAATACTGTTTTTGACAAAGGACTTGCTCACTACTGTGCCGAAATTTCAGCTTCCTAGCTCAAAGGATGGCTGAGATATCGTCCGGACAAACAAACAAGAAAGAAAACAAGAAAACAAACAAGACAAGTACACATACATTCAAAGTACACCGCCCCCATGCCAAATAATTAAATATCCTACAGAGCGGCATTGCCGGGGCGCCGTGCAGCTCATTGAGGCTGCATTGGGAGGGAGAGGTGTACACTAATTGATTGATTAATTGTATAATTAAAATCAATAAAAGATTATCACAAAATATTTTCATAATCAATTGGCTAATCGCATAACTAAACCACTAGTGCTTCATCCGAAGATGTATCTTTTAGAAATTTAATTAAATAAGTCATTTATAAAAAATTAAATAATTAATTGATTACTCAATAAATAATTAATCGATTAATCAATAAATAATTAATAGATGAAATGATTAATCAATAAATCAAAAATATCCTTGATAGCCACATCACTTGGTCACTCATGTCCAAATATTACCTTCCCAGCTCAAAAGGTGCCTGAGATATTGGCCAAATGAGAAAGAAAATAAATAAATGATTAATAATGAAAATAAATAAATAATAATCATAAAAAAATTAAATTATTAATCAATTTGGTCAGAGAACACATAAACTACCACTATTTCATCAGAATCTGTAACTTAAAAAAAATAAATTTTTTGGCATTAATCGAATAATTAAATAATTAATCGATTAATTGATTCATTAATAAATCAAAAATAGCCTTTGCAGCCAAATCACCTGGTCATTGGCATGTCCAAATAACAGCTTCCTAACTCAAAAGGTGTCTGAGTTAATGGTCAGAAGAGAAAGGAAATTTGATTAATTGAATAAGTACTTAATTAATCGCTAATAATTAAATAACTCCTCAATTTATTGATTATTCAAAAAACAAAAAATACCGTTTTTGAGAAAGGACTTGCTCACTACTGTGCCGAAATTTCAGCTTCCTAGCTCAAAGGATGGCTGAGATATCATCCGGACAAACAAACAAGAAAGCAAGAAAACAAGAAAGCAACCAAGAAAACAAACAAGTATACATACATTCGAAGTACACCGCCCCCATGCCAAATAATTAAATATCCGCCAGCGCGGCATTGCCGGGGCGCCTCAGGCGCCCGGCAATACCGCAGTGCAGCTCATTGAGGCTGCATTGAGAGGGAGAGGTGTACACTAATTGATTGATTAATTGTATCATTTAAATCAATAAAAGATTATCACCAAATATTTTCTTAATCAATTGGCTAATAGCATAACTAAACCACTCGTGCTTCATCCGAAGATGTATCTTTTAGAAATTTAATTAAATAAGTCGTTAATAAAAAAATAAATAATTAATTGATTAATCAATAAATAATTAATCGATTAATCAATAATTAATCGATTAAATGATTAATCAATAAATCAAAAATATCCTTGATAGCCACATCACTTGGTCACTGTCATGTCCAAATATTAGCTTCCGAGCTCAAAAGGTGCCTGAGATATTGGCCAAATGAGAAAGAAAATAAATAAATGATTTATAATGAAAATAAATAATAATCATAAAAAAATTAAATTCTTAATCAATTTGGTCAGAGAACACATAAACTACCACTATTTCATCAGAATCTGTAACTTAAAAAAAAATAACTTTTTTTGTCATTAATCGAATAATTAATCGATTAATTGATTAATTAATAAATCAAAAATATCCTTTGCAGCCAAATCACCTGGTCATTGGCATGTCCAAATATCAACTTCCTAACTCAAAAGGTGCCTGAGTTGATGGTCAGAAGAGAAAGGAAATTTGATTAATTAAACAAGTACTTAATTAATCGCTAATAATTAAATAACTCCTCAATTTATTGATTAATCAAAAAACAAAAAATACCGTTTTTGACAAAGCACTTTCTCACTATTGTGCCAAAATTTCAGCTTCCTAGCTCAAAGAATGGCTGAGATATCGCCCAGACAACCAAACAAACAAGAAAGAAAGCAAGAAAACAAGAAAACAAACAAGAAAGCAAGAAAACAAACAAACAACCAGAGTGAAAACTGAGTACTCCCTTTCAGCGTGTGTCACTGCCGAGTCCCCTTCGGTGCCTGGAAATGACGATTTGCAATGCCTGGAGATGGCATAGGAAAGGTGCGGTGTACAACAAGTACACACATTCAAAGTACACCGCCCCCATGCCAAATAATTAAATATCCTACAGCGTGGCATTGCCGGGGCGCCGGAGGTGCCCGGCAATGCCGCAGTGCACCTCATAGAGGCTGCATTGGGAGGGAGAGGTGTACGCTAATTGATTGATTAATTGGAAAATTAAAATCAATAAAAGATTATCACGAAATATTTTCTTAATCAATTGGCTAATAGCATAACTAAACCACAAGTGCTTCATCTGAAGATGTATCTTTTAGGAATTTAATTAAATAAGTCATTAATAAAATAAAAAAAATTAATTGATTAATCAATAATATAATTAATCGATTAAATGATTAATAAATCAAAAATATCCTTGATAGCCACATCACTTGGTCACTGTCATGTCCAAATATTAGCTTCCCAGCTCAAAAGGTGCCTGAGATATTGGCCGAATGAGAAAGAAAATAAATAAATGATTAATAATGAAAATAAATAAATAATAATCATTAAAAAATTAAACATGTACACATACATTCAAAGAACACCGCCCCCATGCCAAATAATTAAATATCCTACAGCGCGGCATTGCTAGGGCGCGTCAGGCGCCCGGCAATACCGCAGTGCAGCTCATTGAGGCTGCATTGGGAGGGAGAGGTGTACACTAATTGATTGATTAATTGTATAATTAAAATCAATAAAAGATTATCACAAAATATTTTCATAATCAATTGGCTAATCGCATAACTAAACCACTAGTGCTTCATCCGAAGATGTATCTTTTCGAAATTTAATTAAATAAGTCATTTATAAAAAAATTAAATAATTAATTGATTACTCAATAAATAAGCAATCGATTAATCAATAAATAATTAATAGATGAAATGATTAATCAATAAATCAAAAATATCTTTGATAGCCACATCACTTGGTCACTCATGTCCAAATATTAGCTTCCCAGCTCAAAAGGTGCCTGAGATATTGGCCAAATGAGAAAGAAAATAAATAAATGATTAATAATGACAATAAATAAATAATAATCATAAAAAAATTAAATTATTAATCAATTTGGTCAGAGAACACATAAACTACCACTATTTCATCAGAATCTGTAACTTTAAAAAAAAATTTTTTTGACATTAATCAAATAATTAAATAATTAATCGATTAATTGATTAATTAATAAATCAAAAATATCCTTTGCAGCCAAATCACCTGGTCATTGGCATGTCCAAATGTCAGCTTCCTAACTCAAAAGGTGCCTGAGTTAATCGTCAGAAGAGAAAGGAAATTTGATTAATTAAATAAGTACTTAATTAATCGCTAATAATTAAATAACTCCTCAATTTATTGATTAATCAAAAAAAAAAATACCGTTTTTGACAAAAGACTTGCTCACTATTGTGCTGAAATTTCAGCTTCCTAGCTCAAAGGATGGCTGAGATATCGCCCGGACAAACAAGAAAGAAAGAAAACAAGAAAGAAAACAAACAAGAAAGAAAGAAACCAGAGTGAAAACTGAGTACTCTCTTTCAGCGTGCGTCACTGCTGAGCCCCCTTTGGTGCCCGGCAATGACGATTTGCAATGCCTGGAGATGGCATAGGAAAGGAGCGGTGTACAACAAGTACACATACATTCAAAGTACACCGCCCCATGCCAAATAATTAAATATGCTGCAGCGCGGCATTGCCGGGGCGCCCCTGGCGCCCGGCAATACCGCCGTGCGGCTCATTGACGCTGCATTGGGAGTGAGAGGTGTACACTAATTGATTGATTAATTGTATAATTAAAATCAATAAAAGATTATCACAAAATATTTTCATAATCAATTGGCTAATCGCATAACTAAACCACTCGTGCTTCATCCGAAGATGTATCTTTTAGAAATTTAATTAAATAAGTCATTTATAAAAAATTAAATAATTAATTGATTACTCAATAAATAATTAATCGATTAATCAATAAATAATTAACAGATGAAATGATTAATCAATAAATCAAAAATATCCTTGATAGCCACATCACTTGGTCACTCATATCCAAATATTAGCTTCCCAGCTCAAAAGGTGCCTGAGATATTGGCCAAATGAGAAAGAAAATAAATAAATGATTAATAATGAATATAAATAAATAATAATCATAAGAAAATTAAATTCTTAATCAATTTGGTCAGAGAACACATAAACTACCACTATTTCATCAGAATCTGTAACTTTAAAAAAAAAAAAAATTTTTGTCATTAATTGAATAATTAAATAATTAATCGATTAATTGATTAATTAATAAATCAAAAATATCCTTTGCAGCCAAATCACCTGGTCATTGGCATGTCCAAATATCAACTTCCTAACTCAAAAGGTGCCTGAGTTAATGGTCAGAAGAGAAAGGAAATTTGATTAATTAAATAAGTACTTAATTAATCGCTAATAATTAAATAACTCCTCAATTTATTGATTAATCAAAAAATAATAATACTGTTTTTGACAAAGGACTTGCTCACTACTGTGCCGAAATTTCAGCTTCCTCGCTCAAAGGATGGCTGAGATATCGTCCGGACAAACAAACAAGAAAGAAAACAAGAAAACAAACAAGACAAGTACACATACATTCAAAGTACACCGCCCCCATGCCAAATAATTAAATATCCTACAGAGCGGCATTGCCGGGGCGCCGTGCAGCTCATTGAGGCTGCATTGGGAGGGAGAGGTGTACACTAATTGATTGATTAATTGTATAATTAAAATCAATAAAAGATTATCACAAAATATTTTCATAATCAATTGGCTAATCGCATAACTAAACCACTAGTGCTTCATCCGAAGATGTATCTTTTAGAAATTTAATTAAATAAGTCATTTATAAAAAATTAAATAATTAATTGATTACTCAATAAATAATTAATCGATTAATCAATAAATAATTAATAGATGAAATGATTAATCAATAAATCAAAAATATCCTTGATAGCCACATCACTTGGTCACTCATGTCCAAATATTACCTTCCCAGCTCAAAAGGTGCCTGAGATATTGGCCAAATGAGAAAGAAAATAAATAAATGATTAATAATGACAATAAATAAATAATATAATCATTAAAAAATTAAATTATTAATCAATTTGGTCAGAGAACACATAAACTACCACTATTTCATCAGAATCTGTAACTTAAAAAAAATAATTTTTTTGGCATTAATCGAATAATTAAATAATTAATCGATTAATTGATTCATTAATAAATCAAAAATAGCCTTTGCAGCCAAATCACCTGGTCATTGGCATGTCCAAATGTCAGCTTCCTAACTCAAAAGGTGCCTGAGTTAATCGTCAGAAGAGAAAGGAAATTTGATTAATTAAATAAGTACTTAATTAATCGCTAATAATTAAATAACTCCTCAATTTATTGATTAATCAAAAAAAAAAATACCGTTTTTGACAAAAGACTTGCTCACTATTGTGCTGAAATTTCAGCTTCCTAGCTCAAAGGATGGCTGAGATATCGCCCGGACAAACAAGAAAGAAAGAAAACAAGAAAGAAAACAAACAAGAAAGAAAGAAACCAGAGTGAAAACTGAGTACTCTCTTTCAGCGTGCGTCACTGCTGAGCCCCCTTTGGTGCCCGGCAATGACGATTTGCAATGCCTGGAGATGGCATAGGAAAGGAGCGGTGTACAACAAGTACACATACATTCAAAGTACACCGCCCCATGCCAAATAATTAAATATGCTGCAGCGCGGCATTGCCGGGGCGCCTCTGGCGCCCGGCAATACCGCCGTGCAGCTCATTGAGGCTGCATTGGGAGGGAGAAGTGTACACTAATTGATTGATTAATTGTATAATTAAAATCAATAAAAGATTATCACAAAATATTTTCATAATCAATTGGCTAATCGCATAACTAAACCACTAGTGCTTCATCCAAAGATGTATCTTTTAGAAATTTAATTAAATGTCATTTATAAAAAATTAAATAATTAATTGATTACTCAATAAATAATTAATCGATTAATCAATAAATAATAAATGAAATGATTAATCAATAAATCAAAAATATCCTTGATAACCACATCACTTGGTCACTGTCATGTCCAAATATTAGCTTCCGAGCTCAAAAGGTGCCTGAGATATTGGCCAAATGAGAAAGAAAATAAATAAATGATTTACAATGAAAATAAATAAATAATCATAAAAAAATTAAATTATTAATCAATTCGGTCAGAGAACACATAAACCACCACCATTTCATCAGAATCTGTAACTTTAAAAAATAAAAAAAAATCGTCATTAATCGAATAATTAAATAATTAATCGATTAATTGATTAATTAATAAATCAAAAATAACTTTGCAGCCAAATCACCTGGTCATTGGCATGTCCAAATAACAGCTTCCTAACTCAAAAGGTGCCTGAGTTAATGGTCAGAAGAGAAAGGAAATTTGATTAATTAAACAAGTACTTAATTAATCGCTAATAATTAAATAACTCCTCAATTTATTGATTAATCAAAAAACAAAAAATACCGTTTTTGACAAAGCACTTTCTCACTATTGTGCCAAAATTTCAGCTTCCTAGCTCAAAGGATGGCTGAGATATCGCCCGGACAACCAAACAAACAAGAAAGAAAGCAAGAAAACAAACAAGAAAGCAAGAAAACAAACAAACAACCAGAGTGAAAACTGAGTACTCCCTTTCAGCGTGCGTCACTGCCGAGCCCGCTTCGGTGCCCGGAAATGACGATTTGCAATGCCTGGAGATGGCATAGGAAAGGTGCGGTGTACAACAAGTACACATACATTCAAAGTACACCGCCCCCATGCCAAATAATTAAATATCCTACAGCGTGGCATAGCCGGGGCGCCGGAGGCGCCAGGCAATGCCGCAGTGCACCTCATAGAGGCTGCATTGGGAGGGAGAGGTGTACGCTAATTGATTGATTAATTGGAAAATTAAAATCAATAAAAGATTATCACAAAATATTTTCTTAATCAATTGGCTAATAGCATAACTAAACCACAAGTGCTTCATCTGAAGATGTATCTTTTAGGAATTTAATTAAATAAGTCATTAATAAAATTTAAAAAATTTATTGATTAATCAATAATATAATTAATCGATTAAATGATTAATAAATCAAAAATATCCTTGATAGCCACATCACTTGGTCACTGTCATGTCCAAATATTAGCTTCCCAGCTCAAAAGGTGCCTGAGATATTGGCCGAATGAGAAAGAAAATAAATAAATGATTAATAATGAAAATAAATAAATAATAATCATAAAAAAATTAAATTATTAATCAATTTGGTCAGAGAACACATAAACTACCACTATTTCATCAGAATGTGTAACTTTAAAAAAAAAA
This sequence comes from Myxine glutinosa, assembly GCF_964187855.1. Lineage (NCBI taxonomy): Eukaryota > Metazoa > Chordata > Myxini > Myxiniformes > Myxinidae > Myxine > Myxine glutinosa. Next base: position 36,310,877 of record NC_136274.1, on the reverse strand, counting down.
ATTTTTTATCATTAATCCAATAATTAAATAATTAATCGATTAATTGATTAATTAATAAATCAAAAATATCCTTTGCAGCCAAATCACCTGGTCATTGGCATGTCCAAATATCAGCTTCCTTACTCAAAAGGTGCCTGAGTTAATGGTCAGAAGAGAAAGGAAATTTGATTAATTAAATAAGTACTTAATTAATCGCTAATAATTAAATAACTCCTCAATTTATTGATTAATCAAAAAACAAAAAATACCGTTTTTGACAAAGCACTTTCTCACTATTGTGCCAAAATTTCAGCTTCCTAGCTCAAAGGATGGCTGAGATATCGCCCGGACAAACAAACAAGAAAACAAGTACACATACATTCAAAGTACACCGCCCCCATGCCAAATAATTAAATATCCTACAGAGCGGCATTGCCGGGGCGCCTCAGGCGCCCGGAAATACCGCAGTGCAGCTCATTGAGGCTGCATTGGGAGGGAGAGGTGTACACTAATTGATTGATTAATTGTATAATTAAAATCAATAAAAGATTATCACAAAATATTTTCATAATCAATTGGCTAATCGCATAACTAAACCAGTAGTGCTTCATCCGAAGATGTATCTTTTAGAAATTTAATTAAATAAGTCATTTATAAAAAATTAAATAATTAATTGATTACTCAATAAATAATTAATCGATTAATCAATAAATACTTAATAGATGAAATGATTAATCAATAAATCAAAAATATCCTTGATAGCCACATCCCTTGGTCACTCATGTCCAAATATTAGCTTCCCAGCTCAAAAGGTGCCTGAGATATTGGCCAAATGAGAAAGAAAATAAATAAATGATTAATAAAGAAAATAAATAAATAATAATCATAAAAAAATTAAATTATGAATCAATTTGGTCAGAGAAGACATAAACTACCACTATTTCATCAGAATCTGTAACTTTAAAAAAAAAAAAATTTTTTGTCATTAATCGAATAATTAAATAATTAATCGATTAATTGATTAATTAATAAATCAAAAATATCCTTTGCAGCCAAATCACCTGGTCATTGGCTTGTCCAAATATCAGCTTCCTAACTCAAAAGGTGCCTGAGTTAATAATGGTCAGAAGAGAAAGGAAATTTGATTAATTAAATAAGTACTTAATTAATCGCTAATAATTAAATAACTCCTCAATTAATTGATTATTCAAAAAACAAAAATTACCGTATTTGACAAAGGACGTGCTCACTACTGTGCCGAAATTTCACCTTCCTAGCTCAAAGGATGGCTGAGATATCGCCCGGACAACCAAGAAAGAAAACAAACAAGTACACATACATTCAAAGTACACCGCCCCATGCCAAATAATTAAATATGCTGCAGCGCGGCATTGCCGGGGCGCCTCCGGCGCCCGGCAATACCGCAGTGCAGCTCATTGAGGCTGCATTGGGAGGGAGAGGTGTACACTAATTGATTGATTAATTGTATAATTAAAATCAATAAAAGATTATCACAAAATATTTTCATAATCAATTGGCTAATCGCATAACTAAACCAGTAGTGCTTCATCCGAAGATGTATCTTTTAGAAATTTAATTAAATAAGTCATTTATAAAAAATTAAATAATTAATTGATTACTCAATAAATAATTAATCGATTAATCAATAAATACTTAATAGATGAAATGATTAATCAATAAATCAAAAATATCCTTGATAGCCACATCACTTGGTCACTCATGTCCAAATATTAGCTTCCCAGCTCAAAAGGTGCCTGAGATATTGGCCAAATGAGAAAGAAAATAAATAAATGATTAATAATGAAAATAAATAAATAATAATCATAAAAAAATTAAATTATTAATCAATTTGGTCAGAGAACACATAAACTACCACTATTTCATCAGAATCTGTAACTTTAAAAAAAAAAAATTTTTTGTCATTAATCGAATAATTAAATAATTAATCGATTAATTGATTAATTAATAAATCAAAAATATCCTTTGCAGCCAAATCACCTGGTCATTGGCATGTCCAAATATCAGCTTCCTAACTCAAAAGGTGCCTGAGTTAATAATGGTCAGAAGATAAATGAAATTTAATTAATTAAATAAGTACTTAATTAAACGCTAATAATTAAATAACTCCTCAATTAATTGATTAATCAAAAAACAAAAAATACCGTTTTTGACAAAGGACTTGCTCACTATTGTGCCGAAATTTCAGCTTCTTAGCTTGAAGGATGGCTGAGATATCGCCCGGACAACCAAGAAAACAAACAAACAAACAAACAAGAAACCAGAGTGAAAACTGAGTACTCTCTTTCAGCGTGCGTCACTGCCGAGCCCCCTTTGGTGCCCGGCAATGACGATTTGCAATGCCTGGAGATGGCATAGGAAAGGAGCGGTGTACAACAAGAAACCAGAGTGAAAACTGAGTACTCTCTTTCAGCGTGCGTCACTGCCGAGCCCCCTTTGGTGCCCGGCAATGACGATTTGCAATGCCTGGAGATGGCATAGGAAAGGAGCGGTGTACAACAAGGAAACAAGTACACATACATTCAAAGTACACCGCCCCATGCCAAATAATTAAATATGCTGCAGCGCGGCATTGCCGGGGCGCCTCTGGCGCCCGGCAATACCGCAGTGCAGCTCATTGACGCTGCATTGGGAGTGAGAGGTGTACACTAATTGATTAATTAATTGTATAATTAAAATCAATAAAAGATTATCACAAAATATTTTCATAATCAATTGGCTAATCGCATAACTAAACCACTAGTGCTTCATCCGAAGATGTATCTTTTAGAAATTTAATTAAATAAGTCATTTATAAAAAATTAAATAATTAATTGATTACTCAATAAATAATTAATCGATTAATCAATAAATAATTAACAGATGAAATGATTAATCAATAAATCAAAAATATCCTTGATAGCCACATCACTTGGTCACTCATGTCCAAATATTAGCTTCCCAGCTCAAAAGGTGCCTGAGATATTGGCCAAATGAGAAAGAAAATAAATAAATGATTAATAATGAATATAAATAAATAATAATCATAAAAAAATTAAATTCTTAATCAATTTGGTCAGAGAACACATAAACTACCACTATTTCATCAGAATCTGTAACTTTAAAAAAAAAAAATTTTTTGGTCATTAATCGAATAATTAAATAATTAATCGATTATTTGATTAATTAATAAATCAAAAATATCCTTTGCAGCCAAATCACCTGGTCATTGGCATGTCCAAATATCAACTTCCTAACTCAAAAGGTGCCTGAGTTAATGGTCAGAAGAGAAAGGAAATTTGATTAATTAAATAAGTACTTAATTAATCGCTAATAATTAAATAACTCCTCAATTTATTGATTAATCAAAAAAAAAATACTGTTTTTGACAAAGGACTTGCTCACTACTGTGCCGAAATTTCAGCTTCCTAGCTCAAAGGATGGCTGAGATATCGTCCGGACAAACAAACAAGAAAGAAAACAAGAAAACAAACAAGACAAGTACACATACATTCAAAGTACACCGCCCCCATGCCAAATAATTAAATATCCTACAGAGCGGCATTGCCGGGGCGCCGTGCAGCTCATTGAGGCTGCATTGGGAGGGAGAGGTGTACACTAATTGATTGATTAATTGTATAATTAAAATCAATAAAAGATTATCACAAAATATTTTCATAATCAATTGGCTAATCGCATAACTAAACCACTAGTGCTTCATCCGAAGATGTATCTTTTAGAAATTTAATTAAATAAGTCATTTATAAAAAATTAAATAATTAATTGATTACTCAATAAATAATTAATCGATTAATCAATAAATAATTAATAGATGAAATGATTAATCAATAAATCAAAAATATCCTTGATAGCCACATCACTTGGTCACTCATGTCCAAATATTACCTTCCCAGCTCAAAAGGTGCCTGAGATATTGGCCAAATGAGAAAGAAAATAAATAAATGATTAATAATGAAAATAAATAAATAATAATCATAAAAAAATTAAATTATTAATCAATTTGGTCAGAGAACACATAAACTACCACTATTTCATCAGAATCTGTAACTTAAAAAAAATAAATTTTTTGGCATTAATCGAATAATTAAATAATTAATCGATTAATTGATTCATTAATAAATCAAAAATAGCCTTTGCAGCCAAATCACCTGGTCATTGGCATGTCCAAATAACAGCTTCCTAACTCAAAAGGTGTCTGAGTTAATGGTCAGAAGAGAAAGGAAATTTGATTAATTGAATAAGTACTTAATTAATCGCTAATAATTAAATAACTCCTCAATTTATTGATTATTCAAAAAACAAAAAATACCGTTTTTGAGAAAGGACTTGCTCACTACTGTGCCGAAATTTCAGCTTCCTAGCTCAAAGGATGGCTGAGATATCATCCGGACAAACAAACAAGAAAGCAAGAAAACAAGAAAGCAACCAAGAAAACAAACAAGTATACATACATTCGAAGTACACCGCCCCCATGCCAAATAATTAAATATCCGCCAGCGCGGCATTGCCGGGGCGCCTCAGGCGCCCGGCAATACCGCAGTGCAGCTCATTGAGGCTGCATTGAGAGGGAGAGGTGTACACTAATTGATTGATTAATTGTATCATTTAAATCAATAAAAGATTATCACCAAATATTTTCTTAATCAATTGGCTAATAGCATAACTAAACCACTCGTGCTTCATCCGAAGATGTATCTTTTAGAAATTTAATTAAATAAGTCGTTAATAAAAAAATAAATAATTAATTGATTAATCAATAAATAATTAATCGATTAATCAATAATTAATCGATTAAATGATTAATCAATAAATCAAAAATATCCTTGATAGCCACATCACTTGGTCACTGTCATGTCCAAATATTAGCTTCCGAGCTCAAAAGGTGCCTGAGATATTGGCCAAATGAGAAAGAAAATAAATAAATGATTTATAATGAAAATAAATAATAATCATAAAAAAATTAAATTCTTAATCAATTTGGTCAGAGAACACATAAACTACCACTATTTCATCAGAATCTGTAACTTAAAAAAAAATAACTTTTTTTGTCATTAATCGAATAATTAATCGATTAATTGATTAATTAATAAATCAAAAATATCCTTTGCAGCCAAATCACCTGGTCATTGGCATGTCCAAATATCAACTTCCTAACTCAAAAGGTGCCTGAGTTGATGGTCAGAAGAGAAAGGAAATTTGATTAATTAAACAAGTACTTAATTAATCGCTAATAATTAAATAACTCCTCAATTTATTGATTAATCAAAAAACAAAAAATACCGTTTTTGACAAAGCACTTTCTCACTATTGTGCCAAAATTTCAGCTTCCTAGCTCAAAGAATGGCTGAGATATCGCCCAGACAACCAAACAAACAAGAAAGAAAGCAAGAAAACAAGAAAACAAACAAGAAAGCAAGAAAACAAACAAACAACCAGAGTGAAAACTGAGTACTCCCTTTCAGCGTGTGTCACTGCCGAGTCCCCTTCGGTGCCCGGAAATGACGATTTGCAATGCCTGGAGATGGCATAGGAAAGGTGCGGTGTACAACAAGTACACACATTCAAAGTACACCGCCCCCATGCCAAATAATTAAATATCCTACAGCGTGGCATTGCCGGGGCGCCGGAGGTGCCCGGCAATGCCGCAGTGCACCTCATAGAGGCTGCATTGGGAGGGAGAGGTGTACGCTAATTGATTGATTAATTGGAAAATTAAAATCAATAAAAGATTATCACGAAATATTTTCTTAATCAATTGGCTAATAGCATAACTAAACCACAAGTGCTTCATCTGAAGATGTATCTTTTAGGAATTTAATTAAATAAGTCATTAATAAAATAAAAAAAATTAATTGATTAATCAATAATATAATTAATCGATTAAATGATTAATAAATCAAAAATATCCTTGATAGCCACATCACTTGGTCACTGTCATGTCCAAATATTAGCTTCCCAGCTCAAAAGGTGCCTGAGATATTGGCCGAATGAGAAAGAAAATAAATAAATGATTAATAATGAAAATAAATAAATAATAATCATTAAAAAATTAAACATGTACACATACATTCAAAGAACACCGCCCCCATGCCAAATAATTAAATATCCTACAGCGCGGCATTGCTAGGGCGCGTCAGGCGCCCGGCAATACCGCAGTGCAGCTCATTGAGGCTGCATTGGGAGGGAGAGGTGTACACTAATTGATTGATTAATTGTATAATTAAAATCAATAAAAGATTATCACAAAATATTTTCATAATCAATTGGCTAATCGCATAACTAAACCACTAGTGCTTCATCCGAAGATGTATCTTTTCGAAATTTAATTAAATAAGTCATTTATAAAAAAATTAAATAATTAATTGATTACTCAATAAATAAGCAATCGATTAATCAATAAATAATTAATAGATGAAATGATTAATCAATAAATCAAAAATATCTTTGATAGCCACATCACTTGGTCACTCATGTCCAAATATTAGCTTCCCAGCTCAAAAGGTGCCTGAGATATTGGCCAAATGAGAAAGAAAATAAATAAATGATTAATAATGACAATAAATAAATAATAATCATAAAAAAATTAAATTATTAATCAATTTGGTCAGAGAACACATAAACTACCACTATTTCATCAGAATCTGTAACTTTAAAAAAAAAAATTTTTGACATTAATCAAATAATTAAATAATTAATCGATTAATTGATTAATTAATAAATCAAAAATATCCTTTGCAGCCAAATCACCTGGTCATTGGCATGTCCAAATGTCAGCTTCCTAACTCAAAAGGTGCCTGAGTTAATCGTCAGAAGAGAAAGGAAATTTGATTAATTAAATAAGTACTTAATTAATCGCTAATAATTAAATAACTCCTCAATTTATTGATTAATCAAAAAAAAAATACCGTTTTTGACAAAAGACTTGCTCACTATTGTGCTGAAATTTCAGCTTCCTAGCTCAAAGGATGGCTGAGATATCGCCCGGACAAACAAGAAAGAAAGAAAACAAGAAAGAAAACAAACAAGAAAGAAAGAAACCAGAGTGAAAACTGAGTACTCTCTTTCAGCGTGCGTCACTGCTGAGCCCCCTTTGGTGCCCGGCAATGACGATTTGCAATGCCTGGAGATGGCATAGGAAAGGAGCGGTGTACAACAAGTACACATACATTCAAAGTACACCGCCCCATGCCAAATAATTAAATATGCTGCAGCGCGGCATTGCCGGGGCGCCCCTGGCGCCCGGCAATACCGCCGTGCGGCTCATTGAGGCTGCATTGGGAGGGAGAAGTGTACACTAATTGATTGATTAATTGTATAATTAAAATCAATAAAAGATTATCACAAAATATTTTCATAATCAATTGGCTAATCGCATAACTAAACCACTAGTGCTTCATCCGAAGATGTATCTTTTAGAAATTTAATTAAATGTCATTTATAAAAAATTAAATAATTAATTGATTACTCAATAAATAATTAATCGATTAATCAATAAATAATTAATAAATGAAATGATTAATCAATAAATCAAAAATATCCTTGATAGCCACATCACTTGGTCACTGTCATGTCCAAATATTAGCTTCCGAGCTCAAAAGGTGCCTGAGATATTGGCCAAATGAGAAAGAAAATAAATAAATGATTTACAATGAAAATAAATAAATAATCATAAAAAAATTAAATTATTAATCAATTCGGTCAGAGAACACATAAACCACCACCATTTCATCAGAATCTGTAACTTTAAAAAATAAAAAATAATCGTCATTAATCGAATAATTAAATAATTAATCGATTAATTGATTAATTAATAAATCAAAAATAACTTTGCAGCCAAATCACCTGGTCATTGGCATGTCCAAATAACAGCTTCCTAACTCAAAAGGTGCCTGAGTTAATGGTCAGAAGAGAAAGGAAATTTGATTAATTAAATAAGTACTTAATTAATCGCTAATAATTAAATAACTCCTCAATTTATTGATTAATCAAAAAACAAAAAATACCGTTTTTGACAAAGCACTTTCTCACTATTGTGCCAAAATTTCAGCTTCCTAGCTCAAGGGATGGCTGAGATATCGCCCGGACAACCAAACAAACAAGAAAGAAAGCAAGAAAACAAGAAAACAAACAAGAAAGCAAGAAAACAAACAAACAACCAGTGAAAACTGAGTACTCCCTTTCAGCGTGCGTCACTGCCGAGCCCGCTTCGGTGCCCGGAAATGACGATTTGCAATGCCTGGAGATGGCATAGGAAAGGTGCGGTGTACAACAAGTACACATACATTCAAAGTACACCGCCCCCATGCCAAATAATTAAATATCCTACAGCGTGGCATAGCCGGGGCGCCGGAGGCGCCAGGCAATGCCGCAGTGCACCTCATAGAGGCTGCATTGGGAGGGAGAGGTGTACGCTAATTGATTGATTAATTGGAAAATTAAAATCAATAAAAGATTATCACAAAATATTTTCTTAATCAATTGGCTAATAGCATAACTAAACCACAAGTGCTTCATCTGAAGATGTATCTTTTAGGAATTTAATTAAATAAGTCATTAATAAAATTAAATTTTTTTATTGATTAATCAATAAATACTTAATAGATGAAATGATTAATCAATAAATCAAAAATATCCTTGATAGCCACATCACTTGGTCACTCATGTCCAAATATTAGCTTCCCAGCTCAAAAGGTGCCTGAGATATTGGCCAAATGAGAAAGAAAATAAATAAATGATTAATAATGAAAATAAATAAATAATAATCATAAAAAAATTAAATTATTAATCAATTTGGTCAGAGAACACATAAACTACCACTATTTCATCAGAATCTGTAACTTTAAAAAAAAAAAATTTTTTGTCATTAATCGAATAATTAAATAATTAATCGATTAATTGATTAATTAATAAATCAAAAATATCCTTTGCAGCCAAATCACCTGGTCATTGGCATGTCCAAATATCAGCTTCCTAACTCAAAAGGTGCCTGAGTTAATAATGGTCAGAAGATAAATGAAATTTAATTAATTAAATAAGTACTTAATTAAACGCTAATAATTAAATAACTCCTCAATTAATTGATTAATCAAAAAACAAAAAATACCGTTTTTGACAAAGGACTTGCTCACTATTGTGCCGAAATTTCAGCTTCTTAGCTTGAAGGATGGCTGAGATATCGCCCGGACAACCAAGAAAACAAACAAACAAACAAACAAGAAACCAGAGTGAAAACTGAGTACTCTCTTTCAGCGTGCGTCACTGCCGAGCCCCCTTTGGTGCCCGGCAATGACGATTTGCAATGCCTGGAGATGGCATAGGAAAGGAGCGGTGTACAACAAGAAACCAGAGTGAAAACTGAGTACTCTCTTTCAGCGTGCGTCACTGCCGAGCCCCCTTTGGTGCCCGGCAATGACGATTTGCAATGCCTGGAGATGGCATAGGAAAGGAGCGGTGTACAACAAGGAAACAAGTACACATACATTCAAAGTACACCGCCCCATGCCAAATAATTAAATATGCTGCAGCGCGGCATTGCCGGGGCGCCTCTGGCGCCCGGCAATACCGCAGTGCAGCTCATTGACGCTGCATTGGGAGTGAGAGGTGTACACTAATTGATTAATTAATTGTATAATTAAAATCAATAAAAGATTATCACAAAATATTTTCATAATCAATTGGCTAATCGCATAACTAAACCACTAGTGCTTCATCCGAAGATGTATCTTTTAGAAATTTAATTAAATAAGTCATTTATAAAAAATTAAATAATTAATTGATTACTCAATAAATAATTAATCGATTAATCAATAAATAATTAACAGATGAAATGATTAATCAATAAATCAAAAATATCCTTGATAGCCACATCACTTGGTCACTCATGTCCAAATATTAGCTTCCCAGCTCAAAAGGTGCCTGAGATATTGGCCAAATGAGAAAGAAAATAAATAAATGATTAATAATGAATATAAATAAATAATAATCATAAAAAAATTAAATTCTTAATCAATTTGGTCAGAGAACACATAAACTACCACTATTTCATCAGAATCTGTAACTTTAAAAAAAAAAAAATTTTTGGTCATTAATCGAATAATTAAATAATTAATCGATTATTTGATTAATTAATAAATCAAAAATATCCTTTGCAGCCAAATCACCTGGTCATTGGCATGTCCAAATATCAACTTCCTAACTCAAAAGGTGCCTGAGTTAATGGTCAGAAGAGAAAGGAAATTTGATTAATTAAATAAGTACTTAATTAATCGCTAATAATTAAATAACTCCTCAATTTATTGATTAATCAAAAAAAAAATACTGTTTTTGACAAAGGACTTGCTCACTACTGTGCCGAAATTTCAGCTTCCTAGCTCAAAGGATGGCTGAGATATCGTCCGGACAAACAAACAAGAAAGAAAACAAGAAAACAAACAAGACAAGTACACATACATTCAAAGTACACCGCCCCCATGCCAAATAATTAAATATCCTACAGAGCGGCATTGCCGGGGCGCCGTGCAGCTCATTGAGGCTGCATTGGGAGGGAGAGGTGTACACTAATTGATTGATTAATTGTATAATTAAAATCAATAAAAGATTATCACAAAATATTTTCATAATCAATTGGCTAATCGCATAACTAAACCACTAGTGCTTCATCCGAAGATGTATCTTTTAGAAATTTAATTAAATAAGTCATTTATAAAAAATTAAATAATTAATTGATTACTCAATAAATAATTAATCGATTAATCAATAAATAATTAATAGATGAAATGATTAATCAATAAATCAAAAATATCCTTGATAGCCACATCACTTGGTCACTCATGTCCAAATATTACCTTCCCAGCTCAAAAGGTGCCTGAGATATTGGCCAAATGAGAAAGAAAATAAATAAATGATTAATAATGAAAATAAATAAATAATAATCATAAAAAAATTAAATTATTAATCAATTTGGTCAGAGAACACATAAACTACCACTATTTCATCAGAATCTGTAACTTAAAAAAAATAAATTTTTTGGCATTAATCGAATAATTAAATAATTAATCGATTAATTGATTCATTAATAAATCAAAAATAGCCTTTGCAGCCAAATCACCTGGTCATTGGCATGTCCAAATAACAGCTTCCTAACTCAAAAGGTGTCTGAGTTAATGGTCAGAAGAGAAAGGAAATTTGATTAATTGAATAAGTACTTAATTAATCGCTAATAATTAAATAACTCCTCAATTTATTGATTATTCAAAAAACAAAAAATACCGTTTTTGAGAAAGGACTTGCTCACTACTGTGCCGAAATTTCAGCTTCCTAGCTCAAAGGATGGCTGAGATATCATCCGGACAAACAAACAAGAAAGCAAGAAAACAAGAAAGCAACCAAGAAAACAAACAAGTATACATACATTCGAAGTACACCGCCCCCATGCCAAATAATTAAATATCCGCCAGCGCGGCATTGCCGGGGCGCCTCAGGCGCCCGGCAATACCGCAGTGCAGCTCATTGAGGCTGCATTGAGAGGGAGAGGTGTACACTAATTGATTGATTAATTGTATCATTTAAATCAATAAAAGATTATCACCAAATATTTTCTTAATCAATTGGCTAATAGCATAACTAAACCACTCGTGCTTCATCCGAAGATGTATCTTTTAGAAATTTAATTAAATAAGTCGTTAATAAAAAAATAAATAATTAATTGATTAATCAATAAATAATTAATCGATTAATCAATAATTAATCGATTAAATGATTAATCAATAAATCAAAAATATCCTTGATAGCCACATCACTTGGTCACTGTCATGTCCAAATATTAGCTTCCGAGCTCAAAAGGTGCCTGAGATATTGGCCAAATGAGAAAGAAAATAAATAAATGATTTATAATGAAAATAAATAATAATCATAAAAAAATTAAATTCTTAATCAATTTGGTCAGAGAACACATAAACTACCACTATTTCATCAGAATCTGTAACTTAAAAAAAAATAACTTTTTTTGTCATTAATCGAATAATTAATCGATTAATTGATTAATTAATAAATCAAAAATATCCTTTGCAGCCAAATCACCTGGTCATTGGCATGTCCAAATATCAACTTCCTAACTCAAAAGGTGCCTGAGTTGATGGTCAGAAGAGAAAGGAAATTTGATTAATTAAACAAGTACTTAATTAATCGCTAATAATTAAATAACTCCTCAATTTATTGATTAATCAAAAAACAAAAAATACCGTTTTTGACAAAGCACTTTCTCACTATTGTGCCAAAATTTCAGCTTCCTAGCTCAAAGAATGGCTGAGATATCGCCCAGACAACCAAACAAACAAGAAAGAAAGCAAGAAAACAAGAAAACAAACAAGAAAGCAAGAAAACAAACAAACAACCAGAGTGAAAACTGAGTACTCCCTTTCAGCGTGTGTCACTGCCGAGTCCCCTTCGGTGCCCGGAAATGACGATTTGCAATGCCTGGAGATGGCATAGGAAAGGTGCGGTGTACAACAAGTACACACATTCAAAGTACACCGCCCCCATGCCAAATAATTAAATATCCTACAGCGTGGCATTGCCGGGGCGCCGGAGGTGCCCGGCAATGCCGCAGTGCACCTCATAGAGGCTGCATTGGGAGGGAGAGGTGTACGCTAATTGATTGATTAATTGGAAAATTAAAATCAATAAAAGATTATCACGAAATATTTTCTTAATCAATTGGCTAATAGCATAACTAAACCACAAGTGCTTCATCTGAAGATGTATCTTTTAGGAATTTAATTAAATAAGTCATTAATAAAATAAAAAAAATTAATTGATTAATCAATAATATAATTAATCGATTAAATGATTAATAAATCAAAAATATCCTTGATAGCCACATCACTTGGTCACTGTCATGTCCAAATATTAGCTTCCCAGCTCAAAAGGTGCCTGAGATATTGGCCGAATGAGAAAGAAAATAAATAAATGATTAATAATGAAAATAAATAAATAATAATCATTAAAAAATTAAACATGTACACATACATTCAAAGAACACCGCCCCCATGCCAAATAATTAAATATCCTACAGCGCGGCATTGCTAGGGCGCGTCAGGCGCCCGGCAATACCGCAGTGCAGCTCATTGAGGCTGCATTGGGAGGGAGAGGTGTACACTAATTGATTGATTAATTGTATAATTAAAATCAATAAAAGATTATCACAAAATATTTTCATAATCAATTGGCTAATCGCATAACTAAACCACTAGTGCTTCATCCGAAGATGTATCTTTTCGAAATTTAATTAAATAAGTCATTTATAAAAAAATTAAATAATTAATTGATTACTCAATAAATAAGCAATCGATTAATCAATAAATAATTAATAGATGAAATGATTAATCAATAAATCAAAAATATCTTTGATAGCCACATCACTTGGTCACTCATGTCCAAATATTAGCTTCCCAGCTCAAAAGGTGCCTGAGATATTGGCCAAATGAGAAAGAAAATAAATAAATGATTAATAATGACAATAAATAAATAATAATCATAAAAAAATTAAATTATTAATCAATTTGGTCAGAGAACACATAAACTACCACTATTTCATCAGAATCTGTAACTTTAAAAAAAAAAATTTTTGACATTAATCAAATAATTAAATAATTAATCGATTAATTGATTAATTAATAAATCAAAAATATCCTTTGCAGCCAAATCACCTGGTCATTGGCATGTCCAAATGTCAGCTTCCTAACTCAAAAGGTGCCTGAGTTAATCGTCAGAAGAGAAAGGAAATTTGATTAATTAAATAAGTACTTAATTAATCGCTAATAATTAAATAACTCCTCAATTTATTGATTAATCAAAAAAAAAAATACCGTTTTTGACAAAAGACTTGCTCACTATTGTGCTGAAATTTCAGCTTCCTAGCTCAAAGGATGGCTGAGATATCGCCCGGACAAACAAGAAAGAAAGAAAACAAGAAAGAAAACAAACAAGAAAGAAAGAAACCAGAGTGAAAACTGAGTACTCTCTTTCAGCGTGCGTCACTGCTGAGCCCCCTTTGGTGCCCGGCAATGACGATTTGCAATGCCTGGAGATGGCATAGGAAAGGAGCGGTGTACAACAAGTACACATACATTCAAAGTACACCGCCCCATGCCAAATAATTAAATATGCTGCAGCGCGGCATTGCCGGGGCGCCCCTGGCGCCCGGCAATACCGCCGTGCGGCTCATTGAGGCTGCATTGGGAGGGAGAAGTGTACACTAATTGATTGATTAATTGTATAATTAAAATCAATAAAAGATTATCACAAAATATTTTCATAATCAATTGGCTAATCGCATAACTAAACCACTAGTGCTTCATCCGAAGATGTATCTTTTAGAAATTTAATTAAATGTCATTTATAAAAAATTAAATAATTAATTGATTACTCAATAAATAATTAATCGATTAATCAATAAATAATTAATAAATGAAATGATTAATCAATAAATCAAAAATATCCTTGATAGCCACATCACTTGGTCACTGTCATGTCCAAATATTAGCTTCCGAGCTCAAAAGGTGCCTGAGATATTGGCCAAATGAGAAAGAAAATAAATAAATGATTTACAATGAAAATAAATAAATAATCATAAAAAAATTAAATTATTAATCAATTCGGTCAGAGAACACATAAACCACCACCATTTCATCAGAATCTGTAACTTTAAAAAATAAAAAATAATCGTCATTAATCGAATAATTAAATAATTAATCGATTAATTGATTAATTAATAAATCAAAAATAACTTTGCAGCCAAATCACCTGGTCATTGGCATGTCCAAATAACAGCTTCCTAACTCAAAAGGTGCCTGAGTTAATGGTCAGAAGAGAAAGGAAATTTGATTAATTAAATAAGTACTTAATTAATCGCTAATAATTAAATAACTCCTCAATTTATTGATTAATCAAAAAACAAAAAATACCGTTTTTGACAAAGCACTTTCTCACTATTGTGCCAAAATTTCAGCTTCCTAGCTCAAGGGATGGCTGAGATATCGCCCGGACAACCAAACAAACAAGAAAGAAAGCAAGAAAACAAGAAAACAAACAAGAAAGCAAGAAAACAAACAAACAACCAGTGAAAACTGAGTACTCCCTTTCAGCGTGCGTCACTGCCGAGCCCGCTTCGGTGCCCGGAAATGACGATTTGCAATGCCTGGAGATGGCATAGGAAAGGTGCGGTGTACAACAAGTACACATACATTCAAAGTACACCGCCCCCATGCCAAATAATTAAATATCCTACAGCGTGGCATAGCCGGGGCGCCGGAGGCGCCAGGCAATGCCGCAGTGCACCTCATAGAGGCTGCATTGGGAGGGAGAGGTGTACGCTAATTGATTGATTAATTGGAAAATTAAAATCAATAAAAGATTATCACAAAATATTTTCTTAATCAATTGGCTAATAGCATAACTAAACCACAAGTGCTTCATCTGAAGATGTATCTTTTAGGAATTTAATTAAATAAGTCATTAATAAAATTAAATTTTTTTATTGATTAATCAATAATATAATTAATCGATTAAATGATTAATAAATCAAAAATATCCTTGATAGCCACATCACTTGGTCACTGTCATGTCCAAATATTAGCTTCGCAGCTCAAAAGGTGCCTGAGATATTGGCCGAATGAGAAAGAAAATAAATAAATGATTAATAATGAAAATAAATAAATGATAATCATAAAAAAATTAAATTATTAATCAATTTGGTCAGAGAACACATAAACTACCACTATTTCATCAGAATGTGTAACTTAAAAAAAAAATTTTTTTTATCATTAATCCAATAATTAAATAATTAATCGATTAATTGATTAATTAATAAATCAAAAATATCCTTTGCAGCCAAATCACCTGGTCATTGGCATGTCCAAATATCAGCTTCCTTACTCAAAAGGTGCCTGAGTTAATGGTCAGAAGAGAAAGGAAATTTGATTAATTAAATAAGTACTTAATTAATCGCTAATAATTAAATAACTCCTCAATTTATTGATTAATCAAAAAACAAAAAATACCGTTTTTGACAAAGCACTTTCTCACTATTGTGCCAAAATTTCAGCTTCCTAGCTCAAAGGATGGCTGAGATATCGCCCGGACAAACAAACAAGAAAACAAGGAAACAAGTACACATACATTCAAAGTACACCGCCCCATGCCAAATAATTAAATATGCTGCAGCGCGGCATTGCCAGGGCGCCTCTGGCACCCGGCAATACCGCAGTGCAGCTCATTGACGCTGCATTGGGAGTGAGAGGTGTACACTAATTGATTGATTAATTGTATAATTAAAATCAATAAAAGATTATCACAAAATATTTTCATAATCAATTGGCTAATCGCATAACTAAACCACTAGTGTTTCATCCGAAGATGTATCTTTTAGAAATTTAATTAAATAAGTCATTTATAAAAAATTAAATAATTAATTGATTACTCAATAAATAATTAATCGATTAATCAATAAATAATTAACAGATGAAATGATTAATCAATAAATCAAAAATATCCTTGATAGCCACATCACTTGGTCACTCATGTCCAAATATTAGCTTCCCAGCTCAAAAGGTGCCTGAGATATTGGCCAAATGAGAAAGAAAATAAATAAATGATTAATAATGAATATAAATAAATAATAATCATAAAAAAATTAAATTCTTAATCAATTTGGTCAGAGAACACATAAACTACCACTATTTCATCAGAATCTGTAACTTTAAAAAAAAAAATTTTTTGTCATTAATCGAATAATTAAATAATTAATCGATTAATTGATTAATTAATAAATCAAAAATATCCTTTGCAGCCAAATCACCTGGTCATTGGCATGTCCAAATATCAACTTCCTAACTCAAAAGGTGCCTGAGTTAATGGTCAGAAGAGAAAGGAAATTTGATTAATTAAATAAGTACTTAATAAATCGCTAATAATTAAATAACTCCTCAATTTATTGATTAATCAAAAAAAAATACCGTTTTTGACAAAGGACTTGCTCACTACTGTGCCGAAATTTCAGCTTCCTAGCTCAAAGGATGGCTGAGATATCGTCCGGACAAACAAACAAGAAAGAAAACAAGAAAACAAACAAGACAAGTACACATACATTCAAAGTACACCGCCCCCATGCCAAATAATTAAATATCCTACAGAGCGGCATTGCCGGGGCGCCGTGCAGCTCATTGAGGCTGCATTGGGAGGGAGAGGTGTACACTAATTGATTGATTAATTGTATAATTAAAATCAATACAAGATTATCACAAAATATTTTCATAATCAATTGGCTAATCACATCACTAGTGCTTCATCCGAAGATGTATCTTTTAGAAATTTAATTAAATAAGTCATTTATAAAAAATTTAATAATTAATTGATTACTCAATAAATAATTAATCGATTAATCAATAAATAATTAATAGATGAAATGATTAATCAATAAATCAAAAATATCCTTGATAGCCACATCACTTGGTCACTCATGTCCAAATATTAGCTTCCCAGCTCAAAAGGTGCCTGAGATATTGGCCAAATGAGAAAGAAAATAAATAAATGATTAATAATGAAAATAAATAAATAATAATCATAAAAAAATTAAATTCTTAATCAATTTGGTCAGAGAACACATAAACTACCACTATTTCATCAGAATCTGTAACTTAAAAAAAATAAATTTTTTGGCATTAATCGAATAATTAAATAATTAATCGATTAATTGATTCATTAATAAATCAAAAATAGCCTTTGCAGCCAAATCACCTGGTCATTGGCATGTCCAAATAACAGCTTCCTAACTCAAAAGGTGCCTGAGTTAATGGTCAGAAGAGAAAGGAAATTTGATTAATTGAATAAGTACTTAATTAATCGCTAATAATTAAATAACTCCTCAATTTATTGATTATTCAAAAAACAAAAAATACCGTTTTTGAGAAAGGACTTGCTCACTACTGTGCCGAAATTTCAGCTTCCTAGCTCAAAGGATGGCTGAGATATCATCCGGACAAACAAACAAGAAAGCAAGAAAACAAGAAAGCAACTAAGAAAACAAACAAGTACACATACATTCGAAGTACACCGCCCCCATGCCAAATAATTAAATATCCGCCAGCGCGGCATTGCCGGGGCGCCTCAGGCGCCCGGCAATACCGCAGTGCAGCTCATTGAGGCTGCATTGAGAGGGAGAGGTGTACACTAATTGATTGATTAATTGTATCATTTAAATCAATAAAAGATTATCACCAAATATTTTCTTAATCAATTGGCTAATAGCATAACTAAACCACTCGTGCTTCATCCGAAGATGTATCTTTTAGAAATTTAATTAAATAAGTCGTTAATAAAAAATTAAATAATTAATTGATTAATCAACAAATAATTAATCGATTAATCAATAATTAATCGATTAAATGATGAATCAATAAATCAAAAATATCCTTGATAGCCACATCACTTGGTCACTGTCATGTCCAAATATTAGCTTCCGAGCTCAAAAGGTGCCTGAGATATTGGCCAAATGAGAAAGAAAATAAATAAATGATTTATAATGAAAATAAATAAATAATCATAAAAAAATTAAATTATTAATCAATTCGGTCAGAGAACACATAAACCACCACCATTTCATCAGAATCTGTAACTTTAAAAAAAAAAAAAATCGTCATTAATTGAATAATTAAATAATTAATCGATTAATTGATTAATTAATAAATCAAAAATAACCTTTGCAGCCAAATCACCTGGTCATTGGCATGTCCAAATAACAGCTTCCTAACTCAAAAGGTGCCTGCGTTAATGGTCAGAAGAGAAAGGAAATTTGATTAATTAAACAAGTACTTAATTAATCGCTAATAATTAAATAACTCCTCAATTTATTGATTAATCAAAAAACAAAAAATACCGTTTTTGACAAAGCACTTTCTCACTATTGTGCCAAAATTTCAGCTTCCTAGCTCAAAGGATGGCTGAGATATCGCCCGGACAACCAAACAAACAAGAAAGAAAGCAAGAAAACAAGAAAACAAAAGAAAGCAAGAAAACAAACAAACAACCAGAGTGAAAACTGAGTACTCCCTTTCAGCGTGCGTCACTGCCGAGCCCCCTTCGGTGCCCGGAAATGCCGATTTGCAATGCCTGGAGATGGCATAGGAAAGGTGCGGTGTACAACAAGTACACATACATTCAAAGTACACCGCCCCCATGCCAAATAATTAAATGTCCTACAGCGTGGCATTGCCGGGGCGCCGGAGGTGCCCGGCAATGCCGCAGTGCACCTCATAGAGGCTGCATTGGGAGGGAGAGGTGTACGCTAATTGATTGATTAATTGGAAAATTAAAATCAATAAAAGATTATCACGAAATATTTTCTTAATCAATTGGCTAATAGCATAACTAAACCACAAGTGCTTCATCTGAAGATGTATCTTTTAGGAATTTAATTAAATAAGTCATTAATAAAATTAAAAAAATTAATTGATTAATCAATAATATAATTAATCGATTGAATGATTAATAAATCAAAAATATCCTTGATAGCCACATCACCTGGTCACTGTCATGTCCAAATATTAGCTTCCCAGCTCAAAAGGTGCCTGAGATATTGGCCGAATGAGAAAGAAAATAAATAAATGATTAATAATGAAAATAAATAAATAATAATCATTAAAAAATTAAACAAGTACACATACATTCAAAGAACACCGCCCCCATGCCAAATAATTAAATATCCTACAGCGCGGCATTGCTGGGGCGCCTCTGGTGCCCGGCAATACCGCAGTGCAGCTCATTGAGGCTGCATTGGGAGGGAGAGGTGTACACTAATTGATTGATTAATTGTATAATTAAAATCAATAAAAGATTATCACAAAATATTTTCTTAATCAATTGGCTAATCGCATAACTAAACCACTAGTGCTTCATCCGAAGATGTATCTTTTCGAAATTTAATTAAATAAGTCATTTATAAAAAATTAAATAATTAATTGATTACTCAATAAATAAGTAATCGATTAATCAATAAATAATTAATAGATGAAATGATTAATCAATAAATCAAAAATATCTTTGATAGCCACATCACTTGGTCACTCATGTCCAAATATTAGCTTCCCAGCTCAAAAGGTGCCTGAGATATTGGCCAAATGAGAAAGAAAATAAATAAATGATTAATAATGACAATAAATAAATAATAATCATAAAAAAATTAAATTATTAATCAATTTGGTCAGAGAACACATAAACTACCACTATTTCATCAGAATCTGTAACTTAAAAAAAAAAAAAAAATTTGGTCATTAATCGAATAATTAAATAATTAATCGATTAATTGATTAATTAATAAATCAAAAATATCCTTTGCAGCCAAATCACCTGGTCATTGGCATGTCCAAATATCAGCTTCCTAACTCAAAAGGTGCCTGAGTTAATGGTCAGAAGAGAAAGGAAATTTGATTAATTAAATAAGTACTTAATTAATCGCTAATAATTAAATAACTCCTCAATTTATTGATTAATCGAAAAAAAAAATACCGTTTTTGACAAAGGACTTGCTCACTATTGTGCCGAAATTTCAGCTTCCTAGCTCAAAGGATGGCTGAGATATCGCCCGGACAAACAAACAAGAAAGAAAACAAGAAAGAAAGCAAGAAACTAGAGTGAAAACTGAGTACTCTCTTTCAGCGCGCGTCACTGCCGAGCCCCCTTCGGTGCCCAGCAATGACGATTTGCAATGCCTGGAGATGGCATATGAAAGGAGCGGTGTACAACAAGTACACATACATTCAAAGTACACCGCCCCATGCCAAATAATTAAATATGCTGCAGCGCGGCATTGCCGGGGCGCCTCCGGCGCCCGGCAATACCGCAGTGCAGCTCATTGAGGCTGCATTGGGAGGGAGAGGTGTACACTAATTGATTGATTAATTGTATAATTAAAATCAATAAAAGATTATCACAAAATATTTTCATAATCAATTGGCTAATCGCATAACTAAACCAGTAGTGCTTCATCCGAAGATGTATCTTTTAGAAATTTAATTAAATAAGTCATTTATAAAAAATTAAATAATTAATTGATTACTCAATAAATAATTAATCGATTAATCAATAAATAATTAATAGATGAAATGATTAATCAATAAATCAAAAATATCCTTGATAGCCACATCACTTGGTCACTCATGTCCAAATATTAGCTTCCCAGCTCAAAAGGTGCCTGAGATATTGGCCAAATGAGAAAGAAAATAAATAAATGATTAATAATGAAAATAAATAAATAATAATCATAAAAAAATTAAATTATTAATCAATTTGGTCAGAGAACACATAAACTACCACTATTTCATCAGAATCTGTAACTTAAAAAAAAAAAAATTTTGGTCATTAATCGAATAATTCAATAATTAATCGATTAATTGATTAATTAATAAATCAAAAATATCCTTTGCAGCCAAATCACCTGGTCATTGGCATGTCCAAATATCAGCTTCCTTACTCAAAAGGTGCCTGAGTTAATGGTCAGAAGAGAAAGGAAATTTGATTAATTAAATAAGTACTTAATTAATCGCTAATAATTAAATAACTCCTCAATTTATTGATTAATCAAAAAACAAAAAATACCGTTTTTGACAAAGCACTTTCTCACTATTGTGCCAAAATTTCAGCTTCCTAGCTCAAAGGATGGCTGAGATATCGTCCGGACAAACAAACAAGAAAGAAAACAAGTACACATACATTCAAAGTACACCGCCCCATGCCAAATAATTAAATATGCTGCAGCGCGGCATTGCCGGGGCGCCTCGGGCGCCCGACAATACCGCAGTGCAGCTCATTGAGGCTGCATTGGGAGGGAGAGGTGTACACTAATTGATTGATTAATTGTATAATTAAAATCAATAAAAGATTATCACAAAATATTTTCATAATCAATTGGCTAATCGCATAACTAAACCACTAGTGCTTCATCCGAAGATGTATCTTTTAGACATTTAATTAAATGTCATTTATAAAAAAATAAATAATTAATTGATTACTCAATAAATAATTAATCGATTAATCAATAAATAATTAATAGATGAAATGATTAATCAATAAATCAAAAATATCCTTGATAGCCACATCACTTGGTCACTGTCATGTCCAAATATTAGCTTCCCAGCTCAAAAGGTGCCTGAGATATTGTCCAAATAAGAAAGAAAATAAATAAATAATTAATATTGAAAATAAATAAATAATAATCATTAAAAAATTAATTATTAATCAATTCGGTCACAGAACACATAAACCACCAGCCTCCACCACCATTTCATCAGAATCTGCAACTGAATTTGTTTTTGTTTTTTAGTAATTAATCGAATAATTAAATAATTAATCGATACATTGATTAATTGATTAATCAATAAATCAAAAATATCCTTGAAAGCCACATCACTTGGTCACTCATGTCCAAATATTAGCTTCTGAGCTCAAAAGGTGCCTGAGATATTGGCCAAATGAGAAAAAAGACAAATAGATGATTAATAATGAAAATAAATAAACAATAATCATAAAAAAATTAAATTATTAATCAATTCGGTCAGAGAACACATAAACCACCACCATTTCATCAGAATCTGACTTTAAAAAAAAAATTTTTTTTTGTCATTAATCAAATAATTAATCGATTAATTGATTAATTGATTAATTAATAAATCAAAAATAGCCTTTGCAGCCAAATCACCTGGTCATTGGCATGTCCAAATATCAGCTTCCTAACTCAAAAGGTGCCTGAGTTAATGGTCAGAAGAGAAATGAAATTTAATTATTTAAATAAGTACTTAATTATAAAAATAAAAAATAACCACCTTTAGAGGCCATTTTTCCCCGCAAAGCGGGGGTTGGCCTTTTTCGGGGACCGTGGTTGTTGTTTTTTTGGTCCCCTTTTTGAAGCAATGTTTTACGGCCGGATGGCGGATGCCCTTCCTGCCACCAACCCTGTTTGTCGCCTTTTTACGACACACAGGGAATTACCAGTGAACTGGTACTCAATTTGCCGACCTCGGAAGGATGACAGGCTGAGTCAACCCCCATGGCGTTAATTCAGCAATCGACCGGGATTCGAACCCAGGATCCTTGGATCCTAAGCTGGCACCCTAGCCGCTAGCCCAACATTAATCGCTAATAATAAAATAACTCCTTAATTAATTGATTATTCAAAAAACAAAAAATACCGTTTTTGACAAAGGACTTGCTCACTTTTGTGCCGAAATTTCAGCTTCCCAGCTCAAAGGATGGCTGAGATATCGTCGGGACAAACAAACAAACAAATAAACAAGAAAACAAACAAGTACAGATACATTCAAAGTACACCGCCCTATGCCAAATAATTAAATATGCTGCAGCGCAGCATTGCCGGGGCGCCTCCGGCGCCCGGCAATACCGCAGTGCAGCTCATTGAGGCTGCATTGGGAGGGAGAGGTGTACACTAATTGATTGATTAATTGTATAATTAAAATCAATAAAAGATTATCACAAAATATTTTCATAATCAATTGGCTAATCGCATAACTAAACCAGTAGTGCTTCATCCGAAGATGTATCTTTTAGAAATTTAATTAAATAAGTCATTTATAAAAAATTAAATAATTAATTGATTACTCAATAAATAATTAATCGATTAATCAATAAATACTTAATAGATGAAATGATTAATCAATAAATCAAAAATATCCTTGATAGCCACATCACTTGGTCACTCATGTCCAAATATTAGCTTCCCAGCTCAAAAGGTGCCTGAGATATTGGCCAAATGAGAAAGAAAATAAATAAATGATTAATAATGAAAATAAATAAATAATAATCATAAAAAAATTAAATTATTAATCAATTTGGTCAGAGAACACATAAACTACCACTATTTCATCAGAATCTGTAACTTAAAAAAAAAAATTTTTTTGTCATTAATCGAATAATTAAATAATTAATCGATTAATTGATTAATTAATAAATCAAAAATATCCTTTGCAGCCAAATCACCTGGTCATTGGCATGTCCAAATATCAGCTTCCTAACTCAAAAGGTGCCTGAGTTAATAATGGTCAGAAGATAAATGAAATTTAATTAATTAAATAAGTACTTAATTAAACGCTAATAATTAAATAACTCCTCAATTAATTGATTATTCAAAAAACAAAAAATACCGTATTTGACAAAGGACTTGCTCACTACTGTGCCGAAATTTCAGCTTCCTAGCTCAAAGGATGGCTGAGATATCGTCCGGACAACCAAGAAAACAAACAAGAAACCAGAGTGAAAACTGAGTACTCTCTTTCAGCGTGCGTCACTGCCGAGCCCCCTTCGGTGCCCGGCAATGACGATTTGCAATGCCTGGAGGTGGCATAGGAAAGGAGCGGTGCACAACAAGAAACCAGAGTGAAAACTGAGTACTCTCTTTCAGCGTGCGTCACTGCCGAGCCCCCTTTGGTGCCCGGCAATGACGATTTGCAATGCCTGGAGATGGCATAGGAAAGGAGCGGTGTACAACAAGAAAACAAACAAGAAAACAAACAAACAAACAACCAGAGTGAAAACTGAGTACTCTCTTTCAGCGTGCGTCACTGCCGAGCCCCCTTCGGTGCCCGGCAATGACGATTTGCAATGCCTGGAGATGGCATAGGAAAGGAGCGGTGTACAACAACCAGAGTGAAAACTGAGTACTCTCTTTCAGCGCGCGTCACTGCCGAGCCCCCTTCGGTGCCCAGCAATGACGATTTGCAATGCCTGGATATGGCATAGGAAAGGAGCGGTGTACAACAAGTACAAATACATTCAAAGTACACCGCCCCAAGCCAAATAATTAAATATGCTGCAGCGCGGCAATACCGCAGTGCAGCTCATTGAGGCTGCATTGGGAGGGAGAGGTGTACACTAATTGATTGATTAATTGTATAATTAAAATCAATAAAAGATTATCACAAAATATTTTCATAATCAATTGGCTAATCGCATAACTAAACCACTAGTGCTTCATCCGAAGATGTATCTTTTAGAAATTTAATTAAATAAGTCATTTATAAAAAATTAAATAATTAATTGATTACTCAATAAATAATTAATCGATTAATCAATAAATAATTCATAGATGAAATGATTAATCAATAAATCAAAAATATCCTTGATAGCCACATCACTTGGTCACTCATGTCCAAATATTAGCTTCCCAGCTCAAAAGGTGCCTGAGATATTGGCCAAATGAGAAAGAAAATAAATAAATGATTAATAATGAAAATAAATAAATAATAATCATAAAAAAATTAAATTATTAATCAATTTGGTCAGAGAACACATAAACGACCACTATTTCATCAGAATCTGTAACTTTAAAAAAAAAATTTTTTTGGCATTAATCGAATAATTAAATAATTAATCGATTAATTGATTAATTAATAAATCAAAAATAGCCTTTGCAGCCAAATCACCTGGTCATTGGCATGTCCAAATAACAGCTTCCTAACTCAAAAGGTGCCTGAGTTAATGGTCAGAAGAGAAAGGAAATTTGATTAATTAAATAAGTACTTAATTAATCGCTAATAATTAAATAACTCCTCAATTTATTGATTATTCAAAAAACAAAAAATACCGTTTTTGACAAAGGACTTGCTCACTACTGTGCCGAAATTTCAGCTTCCTAGCTCAAAGGATGGCTGAGATATCGTCCGGACAAACAAACAAGAAAACAAGAAAACAAACAAGAAAACAAACAAACAAACAAACAAACAACCAGAGTGAAAACTGAGTACTCTCTTTCAGCGTGCGTCACTGCCGAGCCCCCTTCGGTGCCCAGCAATGACGATTTGCAATGCCTGGAGATGGCATAGGAAAGGAGCGGTGTACAACAAACAACCAGAGTGAAAACTGAGTACTCCCTTTCAGCGTGCGTCACTGCCGAGCCCCCTTCGGTGCCCAGCAATGACGATTTGCAATGCCTGGAGATGGCATAGGAAAGGTGCGGTGTACAAAAAAAACCTTTAAAAACAGAAGATTTGCCTCGCATCAAGTTGACTGCAGAAGGTAAGCATTCTATGAATACCATCTCGTTAAAAATGTTTTCATTGTATCGATATTCTGATGGTGTGAGCCGATGCCATCCGGTCCAGTAGCAGAGTCAGAGTCGAGGGTTGAAACAACATTCACCAACCTTCTCAGATGCAAAAGACCGAGTCCAGGAGCAGTTGGGTACGACAGGGAAGGATGGGTACCGTGGGTGAGGGGTTAGTAGCGTAGTCAACTGTCGTGCAGAAGGGATGGTGGGGTGCACACCAGAGACAAATGGGTGAGGGGTTAGGAGCGGAGTCAACTGTCGTGCAGAAGGGATGGAGGGGTGCACACCAGAGACAAATGGGTGAGGGGTTAGAAGCGGAGTCAACTGTAGTGCAGAAGGGATGGAGGGGTGCACACCAGAGACAAATGGGTGAGGGGTTAGGGGCGGAGTCAACTGTAGTGCAGAAGGGATGGAATGGTGCACACCAGAGACAAATGGGTGAGGGGTTAGGAGCGGAGTCAACTGTAGTGCAGAAGGGATGGAAGGGTGCACACCAGAGACAAATGGGTGAGGGGTTAGGAGCGGAGTCAACTGTAGTGCAGAAGGGATGGAGGGGTGCACACCAGAGACAAATGGGTGAGGGGTTAGGAGCGGAGTCAACTGTAGTGCAGAAGGGATGGAAGGGTGAAAATGAAATAAAATAAACCAGAGACAAATTTAACAAGGCAACATCAGGTGTTAGAGGAGGGAGACGTGTTTGAATGTGCAGATCACTTAATTTTCCGGCTCTCCTGAGAGCGGACACACACTTGTTGCAGACTTTTTGGAATCATCTGAGTTTGCCTTCGGTCGGATTTTCCTTCCAGGAAGAGAAGGACAATTTTTTTTTCAGATCAACTGCTTCACCACATGAATCGGCGTACCATAGCACCAGTCTGATCCGGTGGCTCAGGAATCTCCACCGTGCCTGAAAGCCGTAGCTGCGTGCGCTGTGCAAGCTACGGCTACCGTGGTCTTGGGAAGGCCGCTGGTTCTTCGTGTGTCGCACGCGATGGCCGCAGTCCTCCTGAGAGCAGGAACACAGACAGCATCGTTCAGCATTCGAGGGGTCGGCATGACGTCACAATCACGTGATTTTCCTTGGACATTCGACCACCATAATGGCAAAGGGGAAAACAAAAGCCATTTCACGCATGATCACACGTGTTTCGTGTGATCACGCATGATCTCTCGCTTTCGGAAACATACTTGCTCATGTGTCGCTTTATTTTGTAGATCATCCAACTGTTTGCAATGTCCTCTCAGTACACGGAACATTTGCCAGGTGAGGCATTGGCCAGGTATTGAGTGACACTGCAATTACTTGATTCTGTACAAGTGACACTTGATTCTTATGTGTAGTAGCCATAAGCCTAGATCACATGTGAAATGTAGCCATAAGCCCAGATCACATGTTAAGTGTAGCCATAAGCCCAGATCACATGTTAAATGTAGCCATAAGCCCAGATCACATGTTAAGTGTAGCCATAAGCCCAGATCACATGTTAAATGTAGCCATAAGCCCAGATCACATGTTAAATGTAGCCATAAGCCCAGATCACATGTTAAATGTAGCCATAAGCCCATAACACCTGTTAAGTGTAGCCATAAGCCCAGATCACATGTTAAATGTAGCCATAAGCCCAGATCACATGTTAAGTGTAGCCATAAGCCCAGATCACATGTTAAATGTAGCCATAAGCCCATAACACCTGTTAAGTGTAGCCATAAGCCCAGATCACATGTTAAATGTAGCCATAAGCCCAGATCACATGTTAAATGTAGCCATAAGCCCATAACACCTGTTAAGTGTAGCCATAAGCCCAGATCACATGTTAAGTGTAGCCATAAGCCCAGATCACATGTTAAATGTAGCCATAAGCCCAGATCACATGTTAAATGTAGCCATAAGCCCATAACACATGTTAAGTGTAGCCATAAGCCCAGATCACATGTTAAATGTAGCCATAAGCCCAGATCACATGTTAAATGTAGCCATAAGCCTATAACACATGTTAAGTGTAGCCATAAGCCCAGATCACATGTTAAATGTAGTCATAAGCCCAGATCACATGTTAAATGTAGCCATAAGCCCAGAGAACAAGTTAAATGTAGCCATAAGCCCAGATCACATGTTGAAAGTCTAGTCATGTTGGTGGAAAAATCACATTACAATCACAATGTTGAAATTAGTGGGCATATTGACAGTTTAACTTTTTAGATTTTCTTTAGCTTTATTTTACATGAGTACAGTAAACTAAAATAAACTATGACATCACTAACCCGTAAAATAAACTATGACATCACTAACCCGTAAAATAAACTGACATCACTAACGCATAAACTAAAATAAACTGACATCACTAACCCGTAAACTAAAATAAACTTACGTCACTAACCTGTAAACTAAAATAAACTATGACATCACTAACCTGTAAACTAAAACAAACTGACGTCACTAACCTGTAAACTAAAATAAACTGACGTCACTAACCTGTAAACTAAAATGAACTGATGTCACTAACCTGTAAACTAAAATAAACTGACGTCACTAACCTGTAAACTAAAACAAACTGACGTCACTAACCTGTAAACTAAAATAAACTGACGTCACTAACCTGTAAACTAAAATGAATTGATGTCACTAACCTGTAAACTAAAATAAACTGACGTCACTAACCTGTAAACTAAAATAAACTATGACATCACAAACCTGTAAACTAAAATAAACTATGACATCACTAACCTGTAAACTAAAACAAACTGACATCACTAACCCGTAAAAATCAACGAAACTATATTTTTTTGAAACTTTGAAATGCACTGTTTGAGAAATTATATCTTAACATGCGATAAATTGGGACTGACTATGGATTTTGATAGACTGAAAGTTTCTATTTCCTCTGTCATGATGGTATATTGGTTATACTGAAGCGCGGTGCTACGCGCGCTTGCTTGCACAACAAGAAGGAAGCGGACAACGCGGTGAGTTTAAGAGTCTTTATTAAAAGAGCTCACTGTAGCACTGGCGCGCTCCGGGCTGCGCGCCCGGTGTGGCGTGGCCGCCGCCCACTTGGTGCATGGAATGATGCCCTCACGCCAGTGAGCTTTCGTGTCCGCCACACGCGCCCCCCCCCCCCCCCCCCCCAGAATTCCCGCGCACCTGGAGGGCCAGTTTTTGCAGGGCAAACGGATGACCCGGCCGAAGCGCCCTCTGGCGACCGGCGGCGTCCGGGGTGCAGGGATGCCAGCTGGGATGCCTCCGGCTGCACCCGGGATGGGCGCAGGACCAGGGGGCGGCGTGCCGGCGGGCCTGGGTGGTGCTGGGGGTCTGCCCGCAGGAGGGCGGCCCCGACGCGGGGGCCGAGCCACCGGCGATGGGTGGTCCACGTCGAGGTGGGCCGGTTTGAGGCGATCCACCGAGACACGGTTGGAAGTACCGCCGATGTCCAAGGTGAAATGTTTCACCCCGGTCTCCAGCACGCGGAAAGGCCCATCGTACGGGGGCCGCAGTGGTGTCCGGTGGGCGTCGTGCCGGACGAAGACGTACTCCGCGGCGCGAAGCTCCGGCGCAACGTGGGTAGGCGGGTGCCCGTGGTGCGCCGTCGGCACCGGGGCGAACCTCTGGGCCGTCTCCTGCAGCGCGGAGCGCTCCTGCGCCGCGGACCATGGTGCCGTGGGGTCGGGGAGGAACTCGCCCGGCACCCGCAGCGGTTGTCCGAAGACCAACTCCGCCGCGGATGCGCGCAGATCGTCCTTGGGCGCCGTCCGGAGGCCCAGCAGGACCCAGGGGAGCCTGTCGACCCAGCCGCCGTCGCGGAGGGTGGCCCGGAGCGCGGCCTTCAACGAGCGGTTAAACCGCTCACACAGGCCGTTGGCCTGGGGGTGGTAGGCCGTGGTTCGGTGCAGCTGGACCCCGAGCCCCCGCGTGACCGCCCCCCAGAGCTCCGAGGTGAACTGGGGGCCGCGATCGGACGATATTTCCGAGGGGGCGCCGAACCGGGCGACCCAGGTGGCGATGAAGGCCTGTGCGACGTCCGCCGCCGTCGTCGCTGCCAAAGGCACGGCCTCCGGCCACCGGGTGGTGGGGTCCACCATCGTCAGGACATGGGTGAAACCCCGCGAGGGGGGCAGAGGTCCTACCAGGTCCACGTGTACGTGGTCGAACCTTCGTTCCGGCACCGTGAACGGGGCCAATGGGGCCTGGGTGTGCCGGTGCACCTTCGCGCGCTGGCACGCGAGGCACGTCCTGGTCCAGCCACGGACGGCCTTCCGGAGGCCATGCCAGACAAACTTGTCGGCGACCAACCTCTGGGAGGCCTTCGTGCCCGGGTGGGACAGGCCGTGGATGGCATCAAAAACCTGGCGCTGCCAGCCCGCGGGCACGATGGGGCGAGGCCGCCCAAGGCAGACGTCGCACAAGAGGGCCGCGCCGTCGAAC
Organism: Myxine glutinosa; assembly: GCF_964187855.1. NCBI lineage: Eukaryota > Metazoa > Chordata > Myxini > Myxiniformes > Myxinidae > Myxine > Myxine glutinosa. Next base: position 36,280,332 of record NC_136274.1, on the reverse strand, counting down.
GGCACCTCGGCGACGCGGAGGCCCGTGACGGCGGTCCGAAAGGCCTGGACGCTGGGGTCGGCGGCCTGGTCCGCCGCCATCCGGGCATAGTCAATGCCAAGGTGGACGGCGTGGGTGACGGACCGGAAAGGCAATCCGCCACCGGGTTGCCCTTCCCCGTGACGTGCCGGATGTCCGTCGTGTACTCGGACACGGCCGAGAGGTGACGCTGCTGCCGGGCCGACCACGGCTCGGCGACCTTGCCCATCGCGAAGACCAGTGGCTTGTGGTCGACGAAGGCCGTGAACGCACGGCCCTCGAGCAGATGGCGGAAGTGCCTGACCGCCAGGTGAAGCCCGAGCAACTCGCGGTCGAAGGTACTATAGCGGCGTTCGGGCGGGCGAAGCTGCCGGCTGAAGAACGCCAGCGGTTGCCAAGCACCACGCACCCATTGCTCGTGCACCGCGCCCACCGCGTAGTCCGAGGCGTCGGTGGTGAGGGCGATCGGTGCATCGGGCGCCGGGTGCGTGAGCATGGTGGCGTTAGCCAAGGCGAGCTTCGCGGCTGCGAACGCCGCATCCATCTGCGCGGTCCAGGTAACGTCACCTTTGCCCGGCTTCCCTCGGAGGGCCTCGTGCAAGGGGCGCAGGAGCTGGGCGATGCGGGGCAGGAACCGATGGTAAAAGTTCACCATGCCCAGGAACTCCTGGAGCCCCTTGATCGTGCGGGGGCGCGGAAACCCCTTCACCGCCTCCACCTTGGCCGGTAGGGGGACGGCCCCGTGCCTGGTGACGCGGTGCCCCAAAAAGTCGATTTCAGTGACACCGAACCGGCACTTGGCGGGGTTCACGATCAGGCCGTGCTGGCCCAGACAGTCGAAGAGCGTGCGGAGATGGTGAAGGTGCTCTTCGCGGGACGCGCTGGCGACGAGGATGTCGTCCAGGTAGACGTACACAAAATCCAAGTCGCGCAAGACGCTGTCCATGAGTCGCTGGAACGCCTGAGCCACATTCTTCAAACCGAAGGGCATCCGAAGAAATTCGAACAGTCCGAACGGCGTGATGACCGCCATCTTCGGGATGTCCTCCGGCCTGACGGGGACCTGATGGTAGCCGCGTATGAGGTCCACCTTCGAAAAGAAGGACATGCCCGCCAACCGGGCGGAGAAGTCCTGGATGTGGGGGACGGGGTAACGGTCGGGGGTGGTGGCGTCGTTGAGGCGCTGGTAGTCCCCGCACGGTCGCCATCCCCCGCCGGGCTTGGGCACGATGTGAAGCGGCAACGCCCAAGCACTCTCGGAGCGCCCCACGATGCCGAGCCGCTCCAGCGTAGCGAACTCCGCTTTAGCCACCGCGAGCTTCGTCGGCTCGAGGCGGCGTGCCCGGGCGTAGACCGGTGGCCCGGCGGTGGGGATGTGGTGTTCCACCCCGTGCTTGACGGCCCCCGCCGAGAAGGTGGGCCGCGTAAGGGCCGGGAAGCTGGCGAAGAGGCTGGTGAAGTCGTCCGCTGCCGGAAGTGTACAAACTAACCTCGCCGGGACCGAACCGCTCAGCAAGCCGCTTGGCGAGCCGCTCGGTGAGCCGCTCAACGAGCTGCTCAGTGCGCAAGCAAGCGAACTGAACGTTTCAGCCTGCACGAGACGTCTGTTCTTCACATCTACCAACAACCCGTGTGCACAGAGGAAGTCCGCACCGAGCAGTGCCATGGGGACACTAGCGGTTACGAATGTCCACGCGAAGCGTTGCCTTCCGAACCGCAGGGAGAGGCAGCGCTTCCCGAATGTGCGTATGGGTATTCCGTTCGCTGCAAGCAATGCGGGGCCCCGGCCCACGGTGTGCTTGTCGGACGTAGAGGCAGGGATAACGCTCACCTGTGCCCCCGTATCGCATAGGAAACGGCGCCCGGACAAGGTGTCCGTTATAAAAAGAAGGCTGCCGGAATGGCCGACGCTCAGGGCCGCTACCGAGCGCCGGCTTTGTAGTTTCCCGACTTGCCGAAGGAGCACGGCGGGCAACAATTCCTCGCCTTGTGGCCAAACCTGACGTGGAAATGGCACCAGGTTTGCGGCGAAAGCGGAGGTCGCGGTTTTCGCGGTGGTGGTGGGCGTGGCGTGGCGGCGGCCACGCGGCGTGCGTCAGCCTCGGGATCCCCGAGGTGTGGTGCATCAGCATCAGGGTCAGCCTCGGGATGCGCGGCGGCCGCGCCAAAACTCGCCTGCGCGTCCAAAGCCGCGAAGAACCTGTCGGCTTCGGCAGCGAGAGCCCGGGGTTCTGTCGTCACAGAACCGGCCAAGGCGAGGCGGACTCGTGCCGGCAGCTGGCGTCGAAATAACGCCCGGAAAAGAGCGTTCGGGGTTTCATCGCCCAACAACGACAGCATATGGTCCATGCGGACCGACGGTCGCGTGTCACCGAGCTCGGGGAGGTCCAGGAGGCGGTCGGCCCGTGCGTCCACCGTGAGGCCGAACGTGGCGAGGAGGAGACGCTTGATCGCCTCGGACCTGGCGTCGGCCGGTGGGTTCCTCAGGACCGACACGACGCGGCCGGCCGTGCCGGGCCCGAGGGAAGCGACCACGTGGCAGTACCTGGTCTCGTCCACCGTGATGCCTCGAAGTCGGAACTGGGCTTCTGCCTGCAGGAACCAGACTTCGGCTTGCGTCTCCCAGAACTCGGGGAGTTTCATTTGGACCGCGTTGTTTGCCATTGCGATGGCGTATTCGGGTGGTCAGCGATGGCTGACCAGAACGTCGGAGGGTCACCAAATGAAGCGCGGTGCTATGCGCGCTTGCTTGCACAACAAGAAGGAAGCGGACAACGCGGTGAGTTTAAGAGCCTTTATTAAAAGAGCTCACTGTAGCAATGGCGCGCTCCGGGCTGCGCGCCCGGTGTATATCCCGCGGCCATGCCTACCCCTTGGGCGTGGCCGCCGCCCACTTGGTGCGTGGAATGATGCCCTCACGCCAGTGAGCTTTCGTGTCCGCCACAATACTGTTATGTATATATTGTTATATTGTTATGATGGTATATTGGTTATATTGGATGTTATGATGGTTATACACGATGGTACACATAAGCAGAAGATTTTGTTTTTTAATCCAACCAAGATGGCTGACTGGCGGCCTTTAACTTACAGTGCATTCAGAAAGTATTCAGACCCCTTCACTTTTTTCACATTTTGTTATGTTGCAGCCTTATGCTGAAATCGTTTAAATTCATTTTTTTCCCCTTATCAATCTACACTCAATACCCCATAATGACAAAGAGAAGACAGGATTTTAGAAAGTTTTGCAGATTTATTAAAAAGAACCCCAGATCCACCTTGTTTGAAATTCCAACTTCTTTCCTGGAAGTCCCGGCAGTGCCCATATGTTTTATACCTCTCCCACCTCCTCCCCCCTTCCCATGCCCCCCCCCCCAAAGCCCTCTCCCTCCCACAGATCTCTCGATGTCCCTGCTCTCAGATGTTGTGTTTGTGTTCCTCCCCCTCTCGCCCCATCTTGTCTACCGCTCCCCATGTTATATGTTTTATGTGTCGGTTTGTCTTTCTGTGTGATTAATGTTAGCTTTCACGAGCCTCGATCTTGTATACAAAAAAAAAGAAAAAAAGTCCTGGTTGTTCCAAACTTCTTCCATTTAAGAATTATGGAGGCCACTGTGCTCTTGGGAACCTTCAATGTAGCAGAGATTTTTTTGTAGGCTTCCCCAGATCTGTGCCTCGACACAATCCTGTCTCTGAGGTCTGCAGGCAGTTCCTTCGACCTCATGGCTTGGTTTTTGCTCTGATGTGCATTGTCAGCTGTGAGACCTTATATAGACAGGTGTGTGCCTTTCCAAATCATGTCCAATTAATTGAATTTGCCACAGGTGGACTCCAATCAAGGTGGAGACACATCTCAAAGATGATCAAGAGAAATGGGAGGCACCTGAGAGAAATTTCAAGTGTCATAGCAAAGGGTATGAATACTTATGTAAATGTGATATTTCAGTTTTTTCTTTTTAATAAATTTGCAAAACTTTCTAAAATCCTGTCTTCTCTTTGTCATTATGGGGTATTGAGTGCGGATTGATGAGGGAAAAAATTAATTTTAACTATTTCAGCATAAGGCTGCAACATAACAAAATGTGAAAAAAGTGAAGGGGTCTGAATACTTTCTGAATGCACTGTAAGTTAAAGGCTGCCAGTCAGCCATCTTGGTTGGATTAAAAAACAAAATCTGCTGCTTATGTATACCATCGTGTATAACCATCATAACATCCAATATAACCAATATACCATCATAACAATATAACAATATATACATAACAGTATAACCAATATACTGTAGCGACCCATGGGTCCCCCAAGCGAGACCTGCATCAGAATCTCCTTGCTCCAGCCGGTGACGTCACCGGCGGGGAACCACGGCACCAGAGTGGCTGGTCACGTGACCACCAAAGCGTGCCGGGTATAATCAGCTACACCTGTTGATCACGTGACCACCGAAGCATGCCTCGCCTGAGAGGCGTGGCTTTCGGTTTCGGTTTCTGGTTGTGCTTTATAAGGCAGCCCGATAAACAGGCTTTTCAGAGTTTCAGTGTTCCCGAGTTGGTTTTACGAATAAATATCTTCTCGGACGAGTTTGTGCCTTGCCATCCTTTTGTCCGTATCATGCTGGAGCCCGGACTCCTTCAATACCATCATAACAGAGGAAATAGAAACTTTCAGTCTCTCAAAATCCATAGTGAGTCCCAATTTATCGCATGTTAAGATATAATTTCTCAAACAGTGCATTTCAAAGTTTCAAAAAAATATCGTTTCGTTGATTGGGGGGGGGGGGGGGTGCTCGGTGGGCCCCTCTAGCTCATGGACTATTTGTTTTCCCCTTTGAGCTCGTTGCTAAGCGGACATTGCATTATGGGGCGACAAAGTTCCCGGATCTCCGACCCTGAGAACCGAGAGCGACAATGTACGAGCTAGCACTAATGACGTCAACAAACCTTACTATACAGCGCTGGTCTCCATTAAATCCCACGTCCCTGTTACCAACAGCCCAAGCGGGCGAACCACCTGACTGTACGGAGGTAGTGAAGTACGCGCTGACGTCACGCGTTGACTTGAAGGACGTTTCACTGCCAATTGCGGGATTCGTACTGTACGTGGATGGATCGTCACGAAGGCAATAGACGGATCATTCATGGCTGCACGAAAGTAAAAGACGCGAGCAATTGTCGATTGTTCAATGATATCTCGCAGGACAATCACAGAGGTGACTAGAATGGCGCTCAGTGGAGCGAATGATTCACCAAGTATGAACAGTTCATGTTTGGTATCCACTGAAAGGCCGGATCTGGATTCGGACCTGAACCAAAATTGAATCAATTCTTCTTTGTCACACACACAAACCCTCCACCAGATTAAATCCAAAATTCATTATTAACTTTTTGAAATATCCTGCACACAAACAAACTGACGGGGTTCAAAACATGACCTCTGTCCATTGCAGATGGTGGTTCATATAAAGGTGCGTCAATTTGATTCATACACCTGCATGAAGAAGTAAATGTATTTTATTTGCCAGATGTAGAGCACCCCTTTATATGAACTTTTCTAGAGCATTCCTTGGTTCCTCCTAAGAACACAAGGGTAGTACATACAGCATGCACACGAGATATTTTTGAATGTCCCTTCTTTTCTATAGTTTGCCACATGGCACATACCATATATAAAGGGGTCTTTTCTATGCCCCTGGCATTTTTCACAAGATACATTTTAAATATGAATAAAATGCATTTGTTCATCGGACGAGACTTTATTTAAGACGATATAAAATACTTGAAAAAGTAAGGGGAAAAAAATATTCAACCCAGACAAGACTCAAACCCACAAACCTCAGCTTGGGAGTCTGATGATTTATCCATTAAGCCATTGGGCAAGCACGTCAGACTGGTGTTATAATATTTTGAAGCGTTATAAAGTGTGTACATATATTTATATATATTTAATTTTAAAGCAAAAACTATCTCGGGCTTACAGTATGGAGGAGGATTTGGAATGACAATCTTTAACAGCATTTAGGTGGAATTTGTTTCGAAAGCCATTAACTAGACATATTGGCCGATGTATATTCCAAGTTTCTGCTAGTTTCAATGTATAGCCCTTAAGATATGAGCGCCAACACATTTTGGGCGGACGGACGGACGGACACCAACATGATTTCCAGGGTTTTCTAAATATAACTCATGAATGTATAAACAGACGTGGCTGAAATTTGGAACATATTACCTGAACGTACAAAGCATCTACTTCTGAAATTTGGAACATAATACCTGAACGTACAAAGCATCTACTTCTGAAATTTGGAACATATTACCTGAACGTACAAATCATTTACTTCTGAAATTTGGAACATATTACCTGAACGTACAAATCATCTACTTCTGAAATTTGGAACATATTACCTGAACGTACAAAGCATTTACTACTGAAATTTGGAACATATTACCTGAACGTACAAATCATTTACCTCTGAAATTTGGAACATATTACCTGAACGTACAAATCATTTACCTCTGAAATTTGGAACATATTACCTGAACGTACAAATCATTTACTTTTGAAATTTGGAACATATTACCTGAACGTACAAATCATTTACCTCTGAAATTTGGAACATATTACCTGAACGTACAAATCATTTACTTCTGAAATTTGGAACATATTACCTGAACGTACAAAGCATCTACTTCTGAAATTTGGAACATATTACCTGAACGTACAAAGCATCTACTTCTGAAATTTGGAACATATTACCTGAACGTACAAATCATTTACCTCTGAAATTTGGAACATATTACCTGAACGTACAAAGCATTTACTTCTGAAATTTGGAACATATTACCTGAACGTACAAATCATTTACCTCTGAAATTTGGAACATATTACCTGAACGTACAAAGCATTTACTTCTGAAATTTGGAACATATTACCTGAACGTACAAAGCATTTACTTCTGAAATTTGGAACATATTACCTGAACGTACAAAGCATCTACTTCTGAAATTTGGAACATATTACCTGAACGTACAAAGCATTTACTTCTGAAATTTGGAACATATTACCTGAATGTACAAATCATTTACTTCTGAAATTTGGAACATAATACCTGAACGTACAAAGCATTTACTTCTGAAATTTGGAACATATTACCTGAACGTACAAAGCATTTACTTCTGAAATTTGGAACATATTACCTGAACGTACAAAGCATTTACTTCTGAAATTTGGAACATATTACCTGAACGTACAAAGCATTTACTTCTGAAATTTGCAGCCAATTTAATGCAGTAGAAGCTGAGAAACGTATTTTCAATCCCCATGTAAAAGGTGCAGAGAAACGATCCCTTATATAAAGGGAGGGGTGCTTTGCGCCTCCCTTTGACATACGTGTGTGTGTGTGTGTGTGTGTGTGTGTGTGTGTGTGTGTGTGTGTGTGTGTGTGTGTGTGTTATTTTTGTATGCGTGTGGTTGTTTGTACGTGTTGTGTCGTTACTTGTTATCTCCATCGTTTGGGTTTTAGAAGGTGGAGTGGAGTCCTGATATCTCAATCAGCAATGCTGCATTTTCCTTTTTGTTCCTGAGTACTATGTCCGGTCGCAATGCTTTGTTTTCTATGTTCAAGCTGGATGGGATCATTAGGTCATATTTGAGCATTACTTCCTTGTTTTCAATGATTGATTTTGGTTCATGTTTCCATGAGTTTTCTGGAACTGGGATAGTGAGAGTTTTACAGATGTGCCAGTGGATTACTCGACATACTTTGTTGTGCCTTTGGGTGTACAGCTGTTCTGACATGAGTTTTTTTTACATCCTGATAGGAGATGGCTCGTACTTTCTGTTTCTACCTTGCAGAACCTATACTTGTCCTATTGACTCAGTCCGACCATTTTCTTTAAACCATTGGTGTAATCTCCTTAATCGGCTGTGTGATCAAGGCCATCAAGTCGTGGTCAATGAAGCCAAGCAAGGAAGAAGTGAGCTGTTAGGCCTGAACCCCAAGATGGTTGTCATAATCCACCCGAGGTAATACGTGTGTCACTTATAGGAACTACAAACAAGAAAATACTTTTCCTCATTCTTTTGAACATCAATCAGAGCAAACATGCTGGCGGCGTCTCTGACGAGGACATTCCAAAGATGTTAGTCACAACATGGGGGACATTTACACTTGCCCCACTACACCCAGGCCGATAAGCAAGGCAACGATGAAAACAATGGTGGGTTTCAATAGCTGCATCGTGCAGTCGCGTTATGTCTTCGTCATGTCTAATTGGAGGAGCAGGTGCCACATTTGTTGCCTAGTCATGAATGAAGACCATGGTGGACATTTGTAGCCATATGTCTTGTAATTGTCTCCCTGCTCATCAAAGGCATTTCGGAATGTAGGCCCGCCCAACAGGCTATGATGACATTTGTTGTGAATTTAGGAATGCACTTAACAGGGTGGGGTTCATAAGGTAATTCACTCAATTGATGTCATAATCCACCTGAGGTGATACTGGTGTCACTTAAAAGGAAATACAAAGAAGAAACTCCATTTTCTACATAGTTCTCGGAATAGAATTCGAAGACGTGCTGGTGGACATTCCAAGGATGTTTGTTGCAACATCGGGTGGTGACAATTATTATTTTACTCTCCTGTTGCCAGAGCCACGAGCAAGATGATGATGAAAATGATGGTGGGTTTCCATACCTGCATGTTGTCGTCACACATCATGGCGCCGCCATGTCTAATATTGGAGGGAATCGAGGACCTGGCCCTACAATTCCGGCACAGTCTTTCAGAGAGAGAGACCACCAATGTGGTTGAAACTGCAGACCCTTGCTGGGCAGCTGTGCTTGGCGGTGCTTCCATCTTTAGCTCACCTGGAACATAGTTCAGGGGAGGTATTAGCATCACGTGGTGTCCGTCATTGAGTGAGTCAGGCTCTATGTGAACACACGGATCTTCTCCTAAACTACACACACAATTTTGATGAAACTTGACCACAACCTTCATGATTGACTAAAGTTTGTACACGGCATTAAAAAAAAATCAGGGTGTAAGGAGTTACAAAGTGGATGGGGGGCGGTCTCAACCTCCCCCTTACTCCCCCACCCCACCCCCCCCCCCCCCCAAAAAGGTATTTGACAGCTGTCAGCTGGTGGAGAAGAGGTTGGAGGTGCAAGGTGAAATGGCATTGAGATTTGTGGATCTGGAGAAGGTCCATGGCACTGTCCTGAGAGAGAGGGTGATGGCGACACTGAGGTGGATGGGAGTGATGGAAGCAGAAGTTCGGTTGGTGGAAGGGATGTACAGGGAATGAAAGGAAGAGCCCGGTCCTGGTTGGTCCTGGGATGTCGGAGGAGTTCAATGTGAACATCTGCTTAAGGCTGGGAAGCGCTCTCAGCCCGGTCCTGTTTACCATGTTGATGGAGTTGGTAAGCAGGAAGGTAAACATGAAAGATATTCGGGAGAAGGTATTGTTTGCGGACGATCTGGTTGTTGTTGTGGAGACTGGGCGCGAGATGCAGGAAGTACTGGGGGAGTGGAAGGAGGCATTTGAGAAACATGGGCTGAAAATGGGCATGGAAAACATGGAGGTGATGTGGGTTGGGCAGCAGAGAAAATAAATGAATATCAGGTTGGAGGGGAAGGAGATCAGACAAGGAAATAGGTTTGAGTATCTGGGGGGACCAGTGACCAGGGATGGTGATTCAGAAGCAACGGTGTGGAGGAGGATTCAGGTGGATGTGAATGTGTGGAGTGGGGTGGAGGGTGTAATAACAGAGAAAGATCTTTTCTACCCCCGTTAAAACACACCAAATCCACCTCTTTAAATCCCCAACTTCTTTCCTGAAATTCCTAGAAGTGTTCACTTGCTTTATACAGTGTACCTTCCCTCCTCCCCCAGCCCTCCCCCTCCCACAGATCTCCCGATGTCCTTGTTCTCTACTGTTGTTGTGCTTGTGTGCTTCCCTCTCTCTCTCCCTCTTGTCTCCCGCTCCCTTTGTTGATTGTATGTTCTACGTGTCCATGCATGTTTTCGTGTGTAATGTGTTCGCTCTTACATGAGCCTTGACTCTGTATACAAGGTGATTGAGAGGAAAGGTTCTGATGTCGTGTGTAACTCTGGCCTACCTTTACCGTGTGGAGACGCTGACACTGACAGAGAGACAAGAACAGAGGCTGCAGGTTTGCGAGAACAACTGGGTCAGGAGGATTGTGGGAGGGAAGAGGGTGGATAGAAGAAGGATGGGTGAACTGAGGGAGGAGATTGGTCTGCAGATGAGCTTGATGGGGGAGATCTGCTGAAATGCCGGCTGAGATGGGTTGGACGCTTGGTACAGGTGGGGGAAGAGAGAATGACAAAGAGAGCGGATAGATTGAAGGAGCAAGGTAGGAGGAAGACAGGTAGACCGTGGTTGAGGTGGGTGGACTTGTGAGGTGGGATATCGGTAAGGTGGAGGTAGTTGGAGAGTGGAGGGAGTTGGCTGAGGACAGAAGGGAGTGGAGGAGTATCGTGGTCAAGGTAGGGCAGGATCTTGGTACCATTGGACCTCCTCCCTTAAAAAGGGAAAAGGAGAAGAACAACAACATTTGTTTTCTTCTGTAAAACTACACACACAATTTCAATGAAACTTCACCACCACCTTCATCACCTGAAGTGTAGTTACGGTGATGCCGAAGGTCTCTCATAGAAGGATTACACTCCGTGGATTACCTTGACCTCACCACAAAGACCAGGGAAGAAACATTGAATTTGTTCCAGGGATAACTCACCGACTTTTCACAAAAGGTGTTTATGGGGTCATTATAATCCACAAACAAATGCTAGCAGATGGCACACCTGGCTTTACGGCACATTTTGTGAAGAAGGTAGGGAGCTGCATTGGGGTTGGATTGGGGGGCCGGGGGGAGGGGAAAATTGAGGACTTGGGATTGCATGTTTAATGAGTTGGGGTGAGGGGGGAGGACGCGGGGTTCGGGACGGGGGGAAGTGGAAGTAAAAGTAAAGTATCAAATGCACGTTTACATCATGTTGTGAGTTTACATAACAGGTCGGGCTGGTTTAACCTCTGTCGGCAAACGATGCGGTCACCTTGAGGCAGAGCAGTTCTAAACAAGGACGGCACGTAGTAGAGAGCATACCTCCGCCAGGTGAACAGTTTACGTTTTGTATCCCAGATTAGACCAGAAAATCACAATAGAGAATCACATTTAATCAAAATCATCCGTCCATAACCTTTTGAGATATCCTGCTCTGTATCGTTTTTGGCCCTATCTCCGAATGGTGAAGAATCACTTAAAAATTCCATTAGCCGGATCCGAATCCGGATCTTCACCAAAATTGAAGCAATTCTTCCTCGTCACACACACACCTGTCCACCAAGTTTCGTACAAATCCGCCCATAACCCTTTGAAATATTTTGTTCAAAGACAGCCAGGCAGACAAACAGGTGTGAAAACACAACCTCTGTCCACCTTGGGTTAAATATAGATAAATGTTTGATAAGATTTAAGATAAACTTAAAGATAAGAGTTAAAGATCGTTTTGTGTTTTGCTTTCAGCTGCAACCACAGGAATTTCCGCGAGTTGGAAGAGACAAAATCATCACTTTTCACAAGTAAAGAAACTTTCTTTTATATCAAATGAGATTTTGAAATGTTTAACAATATTATTATTATATTATTATTATTATTATTATTATTATTTGGCTTTCTGAGGTGAAGTTTTAACTCTAAATATTTGCCTGATCAGAGTCGCCGATTCGCCTCGTGTATTATAAATACGAGAATACAAGATCCGTCGCTTCACTGATGGAAATACCAATCTTTGCTGCGATGGATAATCTATATGGCTAATCTATATGGCTAATCGATATGGCTAATCTACATGGCTAATCTACGTGGCTAATCTACATGGCTAATCTATATGGCTAACCTATATGGCTAATCTATATGGCTAATCGATATGGCTAATCGATATGGCCAATCGATATGGATAATCTATATGGCTAATCTATATGGCTAATCGATATGGCTAATCTACATGGCTAATCTACGTGGCTAATCTACATGGCTAATCTATATGGCTAATCTATATGGCTAATCTATATGGCTAATCGATATGGCTAATCTATATGGCTAATCTATATGGCTAATCGATATGGCTAATCTATATGGCTAATCAATATGGCTAATCGATATGGCTAATCGATATGGCTAATCTATATGGCTAATCTATATGGCTAATCTATATGGCTAATCGATATGGCTAATCTATATGGCTAATCTATATGGCTAATCGATATGGCTAATCGATATGGCTAATCGATATGGCCAATCGATATGGATAATCTCTATGGCTAATCTATATGGCTAATCTATATGGCTAATCTATATGGCTAATCGATATGGCTAATCTATATGGCTAATCTATATGGCTAATCTATATGGCTAATCGATATGGCTAATCGATATGGCTAATCGATATGGCTAATCGATATGGCTAATCTATATGGCTAATCTATATGGCTAATCGATATGGCTAATCGATATGGCTAATCGATATGGCTAATCGATGTGGCTAATCGATGTGGCTAATCTATATGGCTAATCTATATGGCTAATCTATGGGGGGCGGGGGAAAGGATTCCTGGGAGATCCTCCTCTCCGTGCAGGGATCACCAACTCGTGAAGGTCACGTGTTGCATTTGCAGTTTTCACACGCGTGTCCATACATGTACCCATAACAAAAAGAATTGGATCACAAACATTCCCGGGAGTTACCCGAATCCACCGAAGTTGTATTTATTGAAATACGTTAATCTGTTCTCAAGTTATAACACGATACACAGACAGACACGGCTACTTTTATAATATAGACAGAAAATACTAGAATATATAGTTTTTATATATTAATTATATATATATATTATGAATAGTTGCTGATGTGTTTCCAGTAAAGTGTGTTTTGTGTTTTGTGTGTGTGTGTGTGTGTGTGTGTGTGTGTGTGTATTTATTTATTTTTTTTGTATTCAGAATCGAGGCTCGTGAAAGAGCTAACATTTATCACACAAACAAATCAAACAGACAAACAAACAAAGTATATAAAATGGGGAGCGGTAGACAAGATGGGGAGAGAAGGGGTAAGCACATAAACACAACATTTGAGAGCATGGGCATCGGGAATGTGTGGGAGGGAGAGGGCTTGGGGGGAGGCGGCGTGGGAAGGGGGGGGGGGGGGGATGTGGGAGAAGTATAAACACAAGGACACCAAGGACTTCCAGGAAAGAGGTTGGTATTTCAAAAAAGTGGATTTGGGGTGAAATTAGCAGGGGTAGAAAAGTTCAAGGTTTTGGATGGGGGAAGTTAAGAGAGGGTGGTGAACATCTGTTTTAAAGACCTGGAGGGAGGAGTGGGATTGAAGAGAGTGAGGGAGTTTGTTCCAGAGGTGGGAGAAAAGAGGAGTAAAGGAGTGAAGGTGAGCAGGGAGTCTTGATTTTGGCAGTTCAACCATAAGAGGGTTGCAGGTAGATCTTGTGCGACCTGTAGGAATGTTTGGGGGACAGAGCCCAGAGAGAGCTGGAGGAGCAAGGCCGGAGAGGAGTCGGCAGAAGACAGAAAGACCACCAACCTGCCTGCGGTGAGTAAGTGAAAGGCCCTCGGAGGTAGCTTCGTCGCGGGAGATTCCAATGATTCTGAACGCTTTGGTTTCAACAGCGTGAAGACGAGCTAGGTGTGAGGCAGGAGCACCAGCCCAGAGGGGAGAGCAGTATTCCATTGAGCTGCGGATGAAAGCCTTGTATGTGGTGAGAAGCTCAGGTGTGCCAATGAAGGACTTCGCACGACGGAGGATGCCCAGTCGGCGACTGGCTTTGGAGGCCAGATTTGAAATGTGTTTTTTCCCAGGAAAGATCATGGCAGATAGTGAGACCCAAAAGTTTTTGAGTGGCAGAACTTCTTGGAGAGGTGTTTCAGAAAGTGGATGGGAGGGTTGTCCCAGTCGGTCCTTTCGGAGAGACATCGTAAGAGTGTGAGATTTGTCAGGATTGAAAGACATGTTCCACTTGTTTGCCCAGTCTGTGATTTTGTCCAGGTCTGCAGAGAGTGAGGAGGCTGCAGACTGCTGAGCTGAGGGATGAGGAATGGAGTGGCAGAGAGTGGAGTCATCAGCAAAGAGATAGAGAGGATTTTCAAGAGAGTCGGAGAGATCATTGATGAAGACCAGAAAAAGCACAGGGCCCAGAACATTGCCTTGGGGAACTCCAGCCTGAACAGGAAGAGGAGATGACAGAAACCCATTCAGGGCCGCACATTGACTACGACTCGAGATGAAGTCCGCCAGCCATACGTGGAGATTTCCATGGATACCAAAGGAGGAGAGTTTGGTGGGCAGAGCGGGGTGCCAGACCATATCGAAGGCACGTGATATGTCAAGGGAGACAGCTCTAATTTCCTGTTTGGCATTGAGGACCTCCATCCATTGTTGAGACGGCAGAAGCAGCACATCCAGAGTAGAGTGACCTGGTCTGAAACCAAATTGATGATCAGAGATCAAGCCATTCGAGAAGAGGAAAGATTTCATATCCGAAGCGATGATGGATTCCATGACTTTGCTGATAATTGGGAGAAGGCTGTCTTCACTGTCTTTCCCTCGCGGTCCCTCTGTGCTGTCTTTCCCTCGCGGTCCCAACTGTGCTGTCTTTCCTTCGCGGTCCCTCTGTGTTGTTTTTCCCTCGCGGTCCCAACTGTACTGTCTTTCCCTCGCGGTCCCTTTGTGCTATCTTTCCCTCGCGGTCCCAACTGTACTGTCTTTCCCTCGCGGTCCATCTGTGCTGTCTTTCCCTCGCGGTCCCTCTGTACTGTCTTTCCCTCGCGGTCCCTCTGTGCTGTCTTTCCCTCGCGGTCCCTCTGTGCTGTCTTTCCCTCGTGGTCCCTCACTACTGTCTTTCCCTCGCGGTCCCTCTGTACTGTCTTTCCCTCGTGGGTCCCAACTGTACTGTCTTTCCCTCGTGGTCCCAACTGTACTGTCTTTCCCTCGCGGTCCCAACTGTACTGTCTTTCCCTCGCGGTCCCAACTGTACTGTTTTTCCCTCACGGTCCCTCTGTACTGTCTTTCCCTCGCGGTCCCAACTGTACTGTCTTTCCCTCGCGGTCCCTCTGTACTGTCTTTCCCTCGTGGTCCCTCTGTACTGTCTTTCCCTCGCGGTCCCTCTGTACTGTCTTTCCCTCGCGGTCCCTCTGTACTGTCTTTCCCTTGCGGTCCCTCTGTGCTGTCTTTCCCTCGCGGTCCCTCTGTGCTGTCTTTCCCTCGCGGTCCCTCTGTACTGTCTTTCCCTCACGGTTCCAACTGTACTGTCTTTCCCTCGCGGTCCCTTTGTGCTGTCTTTCCCTCGCGGTCCCTCTGTGCTGTCTTTCCCTCGTGGTCCCCCTGTGCTGTCTTTCCCTCGCGGTCCCTCTGTGCTGTCTTTCCCTCACGGTCCCTCTGTACTGTCTTTCCCTCGTGGTCCCTTTGTGCTGTCTTTCCCTCGTGGTCCCACTGTGCTGTCTTTCCCTCGCGGTCCCTCTGTGCTGTCTTTCCCTCGCGGTCCCACTGTGCTGTCTTTCTCTCGCAGTCCCACTGTGCTGTCTTTCCCTCACGGTCCCACTGTACTGTCTTTCCCTCGCGGTCCCTCTGTGCTGTCTTTCCCTCGTGGTCCCTCTGTGCTGTCTTTCCCTCGTGGTCCCTCTGTGCTGTCTTTCCATCGTGGTCCCCCTGTGCTGTCTTTCCCTCGTGGTCCCCCTGTGCTGTCTATCCCTCGTGGTCCCTCTGTGCTGTCTTTCCCTCGTGGTCCCCCTGTGCTGTCTTTCCCTCGTGGTCCCCCTGTGCTGTCTTTCCCTCGCGGTCCCCCTGTGCTGTCTTTCCCTCGTGGTCCCCTTGTGCTGTCTTTCCCTCGCGGTCCCTCTGTGCTGTCTTTCCCTCGCGGTCTCTCTGTGCTGTCTTTCCCTCATGGTCCCCCTGTGCTGTCTTTCCCTCGCGGTCCCTCTGTGCTGTCTTTCCCTCACGGTCCCTCTGTACTGTCTTTCCCTCGTGGTCCCTTTGTGCTGTCTTTCCCTCGCGGTCCCACTGTGCTGTCTTTCCCTTGCGGTCCCTCTGTGCTGTCTTTCCCTCGCGGTCCCACTGTGCTGTCTTTCTCTCGCGGTCCCACTGTGCTGTCTTTCCCTCGCGGTCCCACTGTACTGTCTTTCCCTCGCGGTCCCTCTGTGCTGTCTTTCCCTCGTGGTCCCCTTGTGCTGTCTTTCCCTCGCGGTCCCTCTGTGCTGTCTTTCCCTCGCGGTCCCACTGTGCTGTCTTTCCCTCGCGGTCCCCCTGTGCTGTCTTTCCCTCGCGGTCCCTCTGTGCTGTCTTTCCCTCGCGGTCCCTCTGTGCTGTCTTTCCCTCACGGTCCCTCTGTGCTGTCTTTCCCTTGCGGTCCCCCTGTGCTGTCTTTCCCTCACGGTCCCTCTGTTTCTGTCTTTCCCTCGTGGTCCCTCTGTGCTGTCTTTCCCTCGTGGTCCCTGTGGAAGTGTAACTCAGTGTAACTCATTGGTTGGAACTGGTAACGAACCAAGGTACGAGCAGGTGGTCGTAAGAATGTCAGGAATGCATCTCGCCCTGTCGAAGCTGGGAGTCCTGTTGTGTAGCTTTAGCACGACCCCGGGCTAACACACATTCCCAAGCCCGTACTATTGTCTTTCATCGGGATGCAAAGAGGATGAAGCAAATTCCCAGCAGGGAGGAGCGAGTTGGTGCCAGGAAGGCGAGCAGGATGACTGAGTAACATTGCTGCGGAGAAGGGATTACGATTTCAGCGCACAGAGGATTAACTGAAGTTTGCCCATATAAACAGAAGAGACTTTGAGTCAAGGAGCACTCATCCTCAGAAGCCCTGCCCGACGGAATGAACGTGTACCACGAGTACGGCGCTGCGGAGAAGACATCGGCCACGAAAGAGGGACTATCAGGATAGAGTTACCTGGTCCATTGAGTTAAACGGTAGTTATTTGGTATTGGAATGAAGTGAACAACCAGTTAATAAAGTTGTGATCTTTTGTAAAACCTGTTTCCGACCATTGGCGTCTTGAGTCCCTACACACCTCCACGACAATATGGAGGCACCGCTGGAATCAATTGGACACATACAAGATCTTTAAAAGGTAAGTGTGTCTTGTTTTTTTTGTCCATTATGATATACGAACCTGTGTTTAGTTTGTGTACAGACATGGTGGAGGAGGTGGTGGTGGGTTTCTCTACGCACCAATACCGCGCTATAGGTAACATAACGACAATCCAAGGAGTGTAAACGTATTTTTGTCATGACCGTCCGAGGTAAAAGTCACGGATGGAACGTTTTAAATGATTCTATTATTCGTGTGTTTGCGAGGATGCGTACGTTATACGCTGGGTGTTAAGAGCCTTACTCTGGTCTGCAGGCAAATCGGCTCATGAAGTGCACCATGAGGCGATTTGTTTGCCGGTTCGGTAAGGTTCGGTAAGGTCCGTACACGTGTACAATCGTGTACACCCGTTTTAAATAAATAAATAAATAATTTTTTTTCAGTTTTCCCGCCATTTCTAAAACTCGTTTGATTAACATATAAATTAATGACAGACAACGCCATCTCATGCCGGTCCAGAATTATTGTGAAAGATGGCGATTGGATGAAAATTGCATACCGACACTCCCTCACTGTCCCTCATTGTCCCTCATTTCCATTTCGGCTACCTGTCTCTTGCCCCCGCTCTTTCTTGCGAAATGAACGTTCTTTGAACAAGTGGAATGATTTAGGAATGTTTAGAGGTCATTGCAATATTAATTATATGTGATCATTTGTGAAATTTCATGAACAGATATGTGCAATGGATCTAATTTGAGTGAGTATGAGAAAATTTGGTGCAGGATTCGTGGAATGTACAAGGCTGGTACATGTGTTTAGCACTTGAAGACGTACCCCTGAGCTGCCCGCTCAAGGTGTGCGATTAAGGCGGCGGACAAAGAAATTAGTATATACAGATATTTTTTCTCAGTCAAATTGGATGGGAAAAATGCACTTTTATATTTTCCCCCATTGCAATGTGCTTATATTTTGGAACGGCTAGGGGGATTTAAATAAAATAAAAATGAATAAGCTTTTCAGACAGATAGAGAGAGAGAAAGAAAGAGAGAGAGAGACATAGAGAGAGACAGACAGAGATAAAGATGATATTCAGACAGACAGAGAGAGAAAGACAGAGATAAAGATGATATTCAGACAGACAGAGAGAGAGAGACATAGAGAGAGACAGACAGAGAGAGAGAGATAAACAGAGAGACAGACAGACAGATAGACAGAGAGAGACAAACAGACAGAGAGACAGAAAGAGAGACAGAAAGAAAGAGAGAGAGAGAGACATAGAGACAGACAGAGATAAAGATGATATTCAGACAGACAGAGAGAGAGAGACATAGAGAGAGACAGACAGAGAGAGAGATAAACAGAGAGACAGACAGACAGATAGACAGAGAGAGACAAACAGACAGAGAGACAGAAAGAGAGACAGAAAGAAAGAGAGAGAGAGACATAGAGACAGACAGAGATAAAGATGATATTCAGACAGACAGAGAGAGACAGACAGAGAGTCAGACAGACAGAGAGAGAGATAGACAGAGAGAGAGACATAGAGAGAGACAGACAGAGAGAGAGAGACAGAAAGAAAGAGAGAGAGAGACATAGAGAGAGACAGACAGAGATAAAGATGATATTCAGACAGATAGAGAGAGACAGACAGACAGATAGACAGAGAGAGAGAGACATAGAGAGAGACAGAAAGAAAGAGAGAGAAAGACATAGAGAGAGACAGACAGAGATAAAGATGATATTCAGACAGACAGAGAGAGAGAGACATAGAGAGAGACAGACAAAGAATAAACGTTTTGGAAACATTCAAATGTTGGGTTTTACTGACGTTTCCACAACGTCGCCACAACGTTTCACTTTCGTTGTTGCAACATTTTGCTCCAACGTTTTGGGAACATTCAAATGTTGGGTTTTGCTGACGTTTCCACAACGTCGCTACAACGTTTCACTTTCGTTGTTGCAACGTTTTGCTCCAACGTTTTGGGAACATTCAAATGTTGGGTTTTGCTGACGTTTCCACAACGTCGCTACAACGTTTCACTTTCGTTGTTGCAACGTTTTGCTCCAACGTTTTGGGAACACTCAAATGTTAAGTAAATCGGATAAGAATTCACGAGTTATTTAATTATTAGCGATTAATGAAGTACTTATTTAATTAATTACATTTGTTATTACATTACAGTAATTACATTACAGTAATTACCTGAGGTAATTACAGTAATTACAGTTCCGGTAATTACAGTAATTACAGTAATCATTACAGTAATTATAGTAATCTTATGACAGTAATTACATTACATTAACTCAGGCACCTTTTGAGTAAGGAAGCTGATATTTGGACATGACACTGACCAAGTGATGTGGCTATCAAGGATAATTTTGATTTATTGATTAATCATTTAATAAATTAACTCGTTGATTTATAAATGACTTATTTAATTAAAATTCCTCAGAGATACATCTTCGGATGAAATACTTGCAGATTGGTTATGCTATGAGCCAATTGATTAAGGAAAATATTTTGTGATGGCCATATTGGAGTTCGTGGCAACTCAGTTAGTGCCACTGCACCTTTAAAATGCATCCCTGCGTTCATTTTTCGATCGATTGAGTTGAAATTTTGAACAATCGGATCTGGACTGTCGTTGTTAACGACTCTAGCACGCACCCGTCCAATCAGGATGGAGCGGTATGGTCCCCGGATCATCACTGCCCGCAGTTTTAATTAGTTTTACTTTTTCTCTTGGTCATATAATTTTGAAGACATGCATGTCATGATATAGGAAATGTTTGTTCTGTTGAACGGAATAAATGTTGTTTATTTGTGTGGGTGTGTATTTTTGTGTATTTTGGATATATTTTCAGACTAATTCCAGTTAACATCCTGCAAAATTTGCTCGTTTTCTGGCCGAGTCGAAATTGCGTTGAGTTCCTATGGCATGCGCCATTAAAAGCGCTGTGTAATGGTTGAGCTCCCTTTATTTCGTTTTGGTCATGAGGATGAGCAGACAAAGTGACGAATGCTGCGGCTGGAGCAGTAGAAGCGATGTTTTTTAATTGAAACGATGTAAGTTAATTTAATGAGTAATTTAATGAGGAATAAACGTGGGAGGGGGCAACACCACGCATACCTCTTTTAAGGTGTGTATAAACCCTGGAATATTTCAGCAATCAATACAATGCTGAAACTAATGAGTAATTTAATGAGTAATTTAATGAGTAATTTAATGAGTAATTTAATGAGTAATTTAATGAGTAATTAAAAGTGGGAGGGGGCAACACCACGCATACCTCTTTTAAGGTGTGTATAAACCCTGGAATAAACGTGGGAGGGGGCAACACCACAAAGCATACCTCTTTTAAGGTGTGTATAAACCCTGGAATATTTCAGCAATCAATACGATGCTGAAATGATGTAATTTACTGTGTAAGATGGTCGACCTTGGGTTTGTTTGGGTTTTGTTGTTTATTTTTGTGGGTGTGTATTTTTGTGTATTTTGTATATATTTTCACGGCTAATTCCAGTTAACATCCTGCAAAATTTGCTCGTTTTTCTGGCCGAGTCGAAATTGCGTTGAGTTCCTATGGCATGCACCATTAAAAGCGCTGTGTAATGGTTGAGCTCCCTTTATTTCGTTTTGGTCACGCGGATGAGCAGACAAAATGACGAATGCTGCGGCTGGAGCAGTAGAAGCGATTTTTTAATTGTTCAATGATTATTCGATATTGTTATGACTTATTGTCAATAGGTTTACTAAGTGGCCATGAGGTAGCCTGTTGCTATGTACAGTTTTATTCTATTGTTGATTATACCACATAGCTGTGGTGATAAAGGAAATGTTCGTTTTAAATAGATGATTATGATAGGACCATGACTATAAAATCATGATGATTATTAGGAATGATATCATAGGGTTCAAATGCAGAATGATTGCATGAACTTGGGAAAGAACTTTCAAGCCCTATGGGATAAATTTGGTGTTACAAGCGATGGAGTTTCAAAATTTAGCATGATTGAAGGAATTTTACAGTCTTATTTCAGGAGTTTTACGAAATTTATATTGCCAAGAGATTTGGGTACTATTAAAAGAAAAATGATGAGATATTTTTCCCAAAGAACTTTAATATCTGCCATCCATTTTGGCGGTCTCACGAATGAAGGATGAGTTGCCTTTAGTGGTTGCAAAGAAAATTTGTGGAGACCAGGCAAAATGGAAAAATAGGTCAGATATGACCCTAGGACAGAACAGTGATTCGTCAATTGACATGAGGTATGAACCAGAGGTGACGACCGATGAGCTTCGATCTCAGTCAATAGATGGACCTGTCCTGACATCATTGGGGAAAGGGCTTATGCAAGGAGTCATCCAAAATGATTAATTTGATTTATTGATGAATATTGATAAATTAATTGAAATTGAATAATTGAATTGAACTGAATAAATTTAATTGAATAAATTTAACTGAATAAATTGAACTGAATAAATTGAATTGAATATATTGATTGTTTGATTGATGAAAATGCGGTCTCAAGAAAGAAGCTTTGATATCTTTGTGAGATATTATCAATGTGAAGACAACCTTGGAAAATTGAGCAAGGTGGTGAGTTTATATATAGATATATATGTGCGGTTACCATTGTGTGATTTCCCCTTCAACAGAGCGGACACCTGAGGATTCACCCATTTCATACTGACCCTCTGGCTCATCTGCAAATACTGATCTGTGAGATTGGATTGTGCAAAAGCCACAGGTGAGAGAGATTCTCTGGAAATCACCGTTTGAACAGGTGGAGAGATCCTTCCTGGAGGTACGAGTGAAGCTTTAGAGGAACAAACTACAACACATCCAACGCTACTTTGATAAAAGGCAGAATGGGAAATGGAGCCTGCAAGAATACACAAGGACAACCAGAGATTCCACAAAAAGGTACTTGTACACATCATATGTTCGACCGTTATGGTGCCGAAGCTATAAGGCAGGTCGAGAATTGGTATTTGTGGACAAAGGGACATGATGAGGAGTTTCCAAGAGATGGTACATTTGAGCGAAGTCGATTGGAAAGATTGGAACAAAGATTGAAAGCCAGGAAGAGACAGAATCTAACGGTAGACTGGCTTGCATTCCATATTTGGGATGGTGAATCCAGACAACGGGAACAGCAAGAACGGATAACGGATCTAGAACTTAAAATAAAAAGGATACAGGATACAGTGGAGGAGACAAATGCACAACTGCCCTCGAAATTAGGAATGAAAGTGACAGTTGTCCCATCTGATTTCCAGTTGTCTCCCCAAAAAGGACGGTACAGAGAATTTTTTCGTGTTTCAGGAGATAACGAGAGATTGCAGTGGCAACTCAGGGATGTAGAGATGCAGCCCAGCAATACAAGTGCACAGGTGCACAGACCAGGCAACGACAGAAACCGGTGTTTCAAGTGTGGACGGATGGGACATTGGAAAAGAGGATGTCCGTATACCAAAAGGAAGACAAGTTCATAGGGTAAACCAAGATCAAGGGTACCAGTGCTGACCGATACCTCAGACAATGATTAGGCCTTCATTGCGACAAATCCCAAATGACGATTGGCCTCAACAAATTAGATTACTGGACAAACATGAATAACTGTCGATGATTCTTGGGTCTGAAAAGTTTTCGGAGCAAGAATTATTCATTTTTCTTTTGCTTGTAAGCAAATTGATAATTAATTGATCAAATGCCGAAATTGGGTCTTTTATGTTGGGCACAAAATTTTAAATTTACAAAGTTTGGAACAATTGCTTTGCAATTTTTTTTGGCAAACCAAGTGACAAGAGTCACATCATGATCAGGTGGGAATTTCGGACTATTGTTCCGCACGATTGATAGGTCAGTGGTCGACTGACATACAAATGGGTGGGTAGTCAAATTTGGATAAATTATTGTGGGAACTGAAAGGGTAATGTCAATGTGACGTCATAGGGGTTTTCTAAGAATAAACCTTTTGGTCCATTTGTGTATTAGCGCTTATAAAATTGAAGGACAAATTTTGAGAAATTGAAATAAAGTTGACACCCATCCGGATCTGTAAATAAGGGTTCCAACGCAAACAAATACGCATAATGCATGTGTGTGTGGGTATTTTGTGTGTCAGTGTTTTTGTTTTTGTGTATCAATCTTACAAGATTGTTGACACCGACAGTGTGCCTTGTCTGAAAATAGGTAGTTCCATGGGGATGTGATCGCATATCGAGAGAATTCGTAAAATAAAAAATAGAAATATAATTTGATTATGAAAATTATCACTTTTGTCAAGGGAGATGGAGAATAAAGATTTGATTTGCTGAGTTATGAGCAGCTATTCATTAATAGTAAAAATTGGAAGTAATCTTGGGATTCCATTGTGATAGAATTTATATGAGAATCAAAGCAATTTATGGATATGAGCTTCATAAAAAATGTGGGAGTACAAAATTAGCCAAATTTTGGAGAGGTCTTACACTGACTTCCCAGAGTACTCTGCTCACGGATTTTATATATATATAAACTTGAATTTTATCAGAATATAAATTGGGCTGTATGTATGGATGTGTATAAGGCATAGATGATATGGGAAAATAGTAAAGGAAATTTTGCTGGTTTGAACTATTGTGAGTTTTGAGTTCTGGAGTTCAAGCAAAGTCACTGGTTAACAGATGAGAATGGATAGTAAATAAATTCTTCGATGCTGGGTAAATTAAGTACGATATTACTAAGACTTATGAGAGCTATTGTTCTTCCTTACAGCAGTGCGAAATTATTGGGAAAAAAATATATATATATATTAGATCCAACATAATGAATCTATAAATGAATGTCAGAGGGATAATATCCTCAATTTGTACTAATTATTTGATTGTGGGTAAAGGAATTAATTTATCATAGTGGATTGTTAACAGCAGCCTGAAAATGTCCTGAGAGTGCATCCATGTAATCAGAAATCCCAGATTTGTTTTTACAAACAACATTTTGGTAGAGGTCTTGTGTGGACGAGCACTTCCTTGGTAGATAAAAAACGGTACTGCATGCTGGCAGCCACTTTTGCGGCCAGTTAGGCCAAACAAATTGAGAGGAAATTGTAGTTAAATACGTAAGTTACACATGGCTATTTGTAAAAAGGAAATTTGTTGAGATGGGAAACATTTTTCGAAGGTTTATTAAAGTGTTATAATATGACATGTGGCAAGGCAAACTATTGGATGGGAAAATTAGATCTGGTTATAGAATAAATTTATTGACCCCTTGAAGTTAATTCTTCGAATCATTGTTTCACTGGCATTTTTTGTTCACATTGGAAATAGTTTGGTAGAGCTTTGTTTAAAACCTTTGGTTGCGGTATCTTGGAACGAAATGATAAACCATAGGAGATTGATAAGAATAGAAAAAAAAAAATATGGACCCAAAATAGAAAGTTGGATTCATGCCTCTCATTGCAAGCAAGCACATGGGGCTAAGGTGGACGATCCCACAGAAAATGAGGCTGCACCTAGCAGCCCAGCAGAACATTCAGTGGCAGATAAATGATAGTCGTGATTTACAGTCATTTGAATTACATTTTAACACCCCTTGCATTGATAAACATTACATTTTCAACATGTGATATTCCTACTTGGGATAGTGACATTTATTTGCCTACATGACATACAATTACCTGCTGATATTAATACAACATGAGTGAAAAAATGTATCACAACTACACTCATGATCAGGGGATTGAGTTCAACCCCGGGAGATAGGGGGATCAGGGTAAGACAAATAATCTGATTTATGTTACATATTGTTACGGACACGGCTTCAGATGTTGCTTGACCGAGCGGAATGGCCGCCGTGTTCGCACAGTTTACCCGATTACCCCCAACTCACCCGATTCCACTCGAACGTTGGCCAAATCGCGCTACGCTAAATCAATGATGGAAAGGACACAACGACTGGGATAAATGAAACGACGCAAGGGGGTACAGTTCTCAAGACCTCCGGAGGAGGACATAATTAGTGGTGGAGAAAAGGGGTAGATTACAAGGTAATGAGGTAAAGACACAGAAGAGATAGGCACTTAGACACAATCTTATCTATCCCTGACAGACCACAGACAAACGGAACAAGACTGACTTACACAGGGATTGATGGCAGGGAAGGACAGGCAGTCGATAGCACAAGGTGCACCTTGGCTCAGGGACAGGATAAAGTACGGTCCAGTCCAGAGATGCGGGGAGGTGTCACAGCGCTCGGAGGTGGCGTCCTTCTCTCTCCAAGCTCAGTGCGCATCTGACGTCACCTCCCTCTTCCTGCGCATGCTCAGCGGGGAGTCACACGCCCTCGGCTGGTTGACTCCGCCCCAGATGGGAACGGTCCGCCGCTTCTATTGGGTGCGGGGGTTACCAGGCTCCGCCCTTGACGAGGAGCTGACAGCGAGCCCCTACTTGGTAACCCCGTCGAGCACATGTGCGATGGCGGCTCGTTGGAAAGGCCTGGCGCCCTCCCAACACCCCCCACCAACCAAGCCGGAGTGAGGACGCGCACTCCCCGCGCCGCCGCCGTTGTTGTTGTTGTTGTTGTTGCTGAACCGTGAGGAAGAGCTGCGGGGAGGTATTGGGAGGTCCTAAACTTCCTAACGGTGCCATACAATCACATTCTGGTGCAACGAAGAGTCAGAATCAATGGAAACGAGTCCTTAACTGACATAGACTAAGAATAACTAGCAAGATGTCCTATAGTTGTCTACGTGAGATGCGGTGGACCTGGATGCGACATTTAATGGGGGAAATAGGGGGAGGTCGGGTCTACAGAGTGTTGTTTACAGAAAATGGGACTAGGGAATGGGGGATTGGGGATAGTTGGGAAGTATGGAGGAAATAGGGGAATATTTACAAGCGGATATGGATGGATGCCAATCCCATATCCGCAACATTGCACCCTTCTCTACCTCGGGGCGTCCCGACCCGATAAATTTTTACCTACGTTAGTGTGGCACTCAGATGTAGTTCCCTCTCTATTAACTCAACCCTGAGTGCGACAGTTTTACAGATGTTCACAAATGAGTAAATATGTCCCCCTGCGACGTTGCACCCTTCTCCTACAGAAACACACCCACAGGATAACCGAATCGCGGAAAGCATCCTCAAACTAAACATACAGCCGGTAGGGAGCATCATTTACACAAGACTACACTGATATTTACACTACGATCCAGGACCTGTTCTTTGAGGAACACATGCAGATGTTATGCATAGAGAGAGAGCACGCATGCCAGCATCGATACACCAACCCACGAGTGCCCTGTGGCCCAACGGCCTTTAATAATGTGCAGAGCACCCCGTCCAAGCACCAAAAGCACCACCCCATTATGTACAGTCAGCACCATCCAGTGCACCAATAAAGTGTTCATAAAAATGCACAATTAAGTGTCCATGGTCACCGGTGGTGTCGCAGCCGGCCGATGTTCTGCCGCTGGTCTTGCCTTCATGGAGTGCACTTGGCCTTCTGGCTTCTTTAGGAATAAAGAAAGGCGCCAACCACGTCCATTTCTAAATTGTGGCCGTCAGGGGGGCCAACTAAAAGTGGTTCACCTGTATGGCATAGGTGCCACGTTGACCCAGAGGTCCATCCATGGGTGGTGCTTGACCGCAAAAGAACTGCGGCCCATTGTTGGCGGCCACAAAAATTGCGGTCCCTATGGTGTATCGATCCAGGCAGCAAGCAGCGAAAGTACAGGCCCACAACTGCGGAGCCAGCACCTCTCTCTCCTCTCTTTCCGCCCCAAAGCCAGATCCTCGGAGGTGGGAGACAAAAGAAGACAAGTGAGTAAGGTGGTAAGGGCGCAAAAGGGCATGCAATGCAAGGTAATGCACACTGGGGGCACATGGGAACCAGGTGAGACAGGTACGTTCCTACCGTACGCCCCCCCCCCCCCCCCCACCAAGTAACCTACATTGCCCCTCCCTTACCCCTTACTGTATCCACAAAACACAACGCTACCCATAAACATCTACTTTACACATCAACAAACATCCCTACTGTCTTCCCCGTTCCTCCCATAAACCAAATTCGTCTTCTCTCCCTCCTAACCAATCAAATTTGCCATTTCCAACTCTCATCAAAATTTGCCATCACCAATTCATCATCAGTCCCTCCTAAGGAGGGAGAGATGGAATCACCCCAATGTCTCATCCACGTCGTGATGCGTCTCACAAATCCACACAGCAATTCTCCCTTCCTGCAACACAGAACAAAGGAACACAGGTGTGGAGTCATCATCACCACAGGTAAGTGGCTGCGTATGGTGCGACAGGTTCATCAATCCTAACTATTTCCTAAATGACTTTAACAACTTTACATTACCCGGGGTCTTTCCCTGCCAATCCATTGGCCAACTTACACTATGGGTTCTAAAAACCAATTCCCATTGACCAAACTGTGGTGCTTCTCAATTTGGGGTCTCACTCCCCCGATTTATCTCCCGGTGCCCTCGCACAATTTCTGGGCTGTGACGTGTAGCTCTCCCAGCAGGTCTACCCACCTGCACACCTCCACCACTGTAGTTGCCACCTGAGCTTACCTGCTCCTCACCCTAACCTAACTAACTGGGGAAGGCCCTCTCGCACTCTCACCCCCTTAGTGCCCTCTCTGGCACGGGCTGCCCGATCCACACCCGGGATCCTCAGGCACCCACTGACACTAACGGCTCCCAGAGCCCACCTGCGGCCTCACCTGGCCGACATCCTCACAGTGGTGGAGTGCCCAAACCAACTACACACACTAACAGGCTACACGCCCAGCCATTTCCACAACACTAATGCACCCATCCACAATACCATTCTGCAACCGCACCACAAATGCCAATATCCAACCACAATTTACCTATACCCTCTACCTAACACTTACACTACCCGCCCTGGGTACTCGTGAAAGGCGTCCACTCTTCCCCCATCCACACCTTCGCACCATGC
Organism: Myxine glutinosa; assembly: GCF_964187855.1. Taxonomy (NCBI): domain Eukaryota; kingdom Metazoa; phylum Chordata; class Myxini; order Myxiniformes; family Myxinidae; genus Myxine; species Myxine glutinosa. Next base: position 36,252,231 of record NC_136274.1, on the reverse strand, counting down.
ACACCACTCCGTACCACTTACTCCAACTCTCTCCACACCACTCATTCCAATACTCCATGTATTCCACACACCTGTACTTGCACACCTGTGCTCTCATACTTGGTGTCGCCTGCACCCTTCTCTCCCCCAAGTGCATTCGCGCTGATCCACAACACTCACTACTCCCTCACTGCTCCACACCCTGTCCAGTTCTCATAACAGCATCATCTCATCTAACTACTCCCCTCTGAAACTTGCGCTTCCCAGTCATCCCTTTAAACTATTGCGCTCCCTCGTCATTATCATCCATACTAATCTACCTGCGTCCCCACTACAGGTATCAGTCACTAGCTAAACCTTAACGTTACCTAATGTCAATCTTCTAGGTCCCTACACACAATATCCTAACCCACCCGGGCTAGTTTTCACTGCCATATACCCCATAATCTAGTGCGCATTTGCCCCCACGTTTGTGAGGGATGACAGAGTTGCCATCCCACCACATCGGGCATCTCCCACTACCAATTTTGCACATCAAATTTCAACAAATCAAAAATTTGCCAATCACTACTCATCATCTGCCAATCATTACTGCCAATCCTTTGCCAATCATCAAATTTTGTTTTTTTTTCTAATTTTGGGTCCAAAACACTAACCTCATCACCCGTCTACTTATTAGATCCTCTCGGTGCGCCAATTCCCTTCTAAAGCTCGGCTTCGTACAGCCGAGCAATGAATGCGGGTTGTTTTGTGCCAGCGGCTGGATACGTCCCGCATTCGGTGCAGGGAAGGAGGTTTACCCGGGCCGAGGTCCCACGCACCATCTCGGCACGGAGCCATCCCATGGCCCGATCTCGACCTGCCGGAATGCCTCAACAAAAGGTGGTCACCATGACGACCCTTCCTATCGGGCTGCCCGCTCCGCCTCGTGGAGCACGGACGCGGCTGTTCAAAGCGAGGCCCAGTGTGGATCGCGTACGGCGGTCCTTTCGAACCCGCCGTGGCTCGGATCCCCGCTGGTTCTCGCGGCACGCGAAGCCCGGCACGCACCGAGGGCCCGATTCGGCTATAAGTCGCTCTAACCGCTAACCCGGTTACCGTCGATGCCTCACCTGCATGCTCACACGCATACGCTACCCCTTTCTTGCCCATACATCCAGCTGTTCCCATGCTCCTCGTCGTACCTTCTCTAACACACCCAGGTACACTCATTCCACTCACAGCCTTGGTCACACACCTGACCACCGAACACTTTGGCACACATTCGTTGTTCGCACACCTCACCAACACACCTCTTCGCGCCCCTTCCTTGGTCACCTCCTCTGTGACAATCACAGGTGTGCTTTCACTCGCACACCCAACCACATGCCTCACGACCAACTCAAGTGTGCATTCCCACACACGCTCTACCATTCCAGGTGTGCTTCCTTTCTCACCTGTCTCAACCAACTCACGCTCCGTGTCACTCTTACTACTCTCACCTCCACTCTTGACAGCGCACTCACCCTTACTCTCGACAGCGCACTCTTTCCTCATGCACCCGTCCGTTACACACCTTACTCGCGCACACTCTTGCACACACTCTCCCGTCACACCCTCTGTAACACTCACCACAGGCGTGCGTCCTCCCTCACTCTTGACTGCGCACTCTTTCCTCACACACCCCAGAGTCGGACTTTCTCGCACACCTCCTTTTTCGCACACCAGACCTGTCGCACACTTCACCAACGGCCTCTCACGAACACCCGGGTCCATCTCGACCCCCAAGCTTATTAAATCACCTGGCGCATCATACGCACGACCATATTGGTCACCACTTACACCGGGTCCTCTTTCTCTTCGCTTCTCCTCCATCACCTGCGAATCCCTCATCCGGTTAATGAGCACATCATCACGATCCGAACACAGACTTTGGACCAATTCTTTTACTTCCTCCTTTATCTCTTTCTTATCCTCTCTCCGTCGCTTCTTAATTTCGCTCACCTCTTCTTCCACTTCTTCTAATTTCTGCTTCACCTCCTTCATCTCCTCGTGCGCCCCCTTAAGTTCTTCCTCTAACTCCACCTTATTTTTTCCTATGTGCTCCCGCACCTCCCGCTCTTTAACCTCCATCACCTCTACCACCTTGTTCATTTTCCTCGTCAGGTCCTCATGTACCGTCTGACACTCTTTTTTAATTACCCCTACGTCCTTTTTCATCTCCTTCTGTGTCGATTTTAAATCCTCTATTACCGCTGTGTTCTTCTTTACCTGGTCCCCCAACTCCTTTTGTCCCACTGTCAGTTGTTCTACTCCCAGCGTCAACTCCTCTATACCACCTTGCAATTTTACAGTCCCCTTTCTCACCTCCTTCTCCATGCGCTCCTTACAGTGCCTCACCTCCTCGCGCACTCCTTCGACCTCCTCACTCACACCTCTTCTGATCTCCTCTCCCATCACTTGCATCTCCTGCCCAGATGCCACCCTCATCTGCTCCATTTCCTCCCTGTGAGCATCCAATTTAGTTTCTACCCCCATTCTGACCCCCTCTATCTGCTGCCCCATTTTTTAAACTTCCCTTTCCGCTTGGTCCCTCATGTCCCTCAATTTGCCTTCCATACTGTTTTCTAACCCCTCTAACCCATTTTTCACTCCCTCTATCTGATTCTCCTGGGCAGCCATTCTATTTTCCACCCCCGTTAACCCCTCCTGTATTTCCCTAATCTATTGTCTAATCCCTCTATTCTACTCCCTAACCCTCCGATCTGGGCCCCCATCCTTTGTTCTAACCGTTGGCTATTGGCCCCCATGTCCTCCCTCAATTTCTCGCTATTGGACCCCATTACCCCCATTTGGCCCTCCAATCGCTCACCCTGAGCATCCATCCGGTTCCCCATTACCCCCATTTGGCCCTCCAATCGCTCACCCTGAGCATCCATCCCTTTGAAATTATCATCTGTTTTTACCATAAAGGCCATCATCTGTTTCATAAACAGGTTCCAATTCATTGGCATCTTGGGTTCGGCTACCGCGACCATGGGTGCGGCTAAATTTGGTGCCGCAACAACCATGTGCGCGAGGACGCCATCTTGTGCGCCCGAAACCTCGTGCGCGAGGACGCCATTTTGCGAACCTGCCGCCCTCACTGCTTCGCTCTCCTCTTGTCCCTCAATTTGGTCCTGGATCGACCCTGCCTCACTCTCCTCTACCGGAACCCAGCCGTCTTGATCTGCCATAGCGCGACTTTCAAAATTCGGGTTTTTATTTTAAAACAAAACAAATTTCACACTGCTTGTAATTTTGAGCGCGTTAAGCGCGCTTCAGGTCCAATCTCACTTCCTGACACCAATTGTTACGGACACGGCTTCAGATGTTGCTTGACCGAGCGGAATGGCCGCCGTGTTCGCACAGTTTACCCGATTACCCCCAACTCACCCGATTCCACTCGAACGTTGGCCAAATCGCGCTACGCTAAATCAATGATGGAAAGGACACAACGACTGGGATAAATGAAACGACGCAAGGGGGTACAGTTCTCAAGACCTCCGGAGGAGGACATAATTAGTGGTGGAGAAAAGGGGTAGATTACAAGGTAATGAGGTAAAGACACAGAAGAGATAGGCACTTAGACACAATCTTATCTATCCCCGACAGACCACAGACAAACGGAACAAGACTGACTTACACAGGGATTGATGGCAGGGAAGGACAGGCAGTCGATAGCACAAGGTGCACCTTGGCTCAGGGACAGGCTAAAGCACGGTCCAGTCCAGAGATGCGGGGAGGTGTCACAGCGCTCGGAGGTGGCGTCCTTCTCTCTCCAAGCTCAGCGCGCATCTGACGTCACCTCCCTCTTCCTGCGCATGCTCAGCGGGGAGTCACACGCCCTCGGCTGGTTAACTCCGCCCCAGATGGGAACGGTCCGCCGCTTCTATTGGGTGCGGGGGTTACCGGGCTCCGCCCTTGACGAGGAGCTGACAGCGAGCCCCTACTTGGTAACCCCGTCGAGCACATGTGCGATGGCGGCTCGTTGGAAAGGCCTGGCGCCCTCCCAACACCCCCCACCAACCAAGCCGGAGTGAGGACGCGCACTCCCCGCGCCGCCGCCGTTGTTGTTGTTGTTGTTGTTGTTGCTGAACCGTGAGGAAGAGCTGCGGGGAGGTATTGGGAGGTCCTAAACTTCCTAACGGTGCCATACAATCACATTCTGGTGCAACGAAGAGTCAGAATCAATGGAAACGAGTCCTTAACTGACATAGACTAAGAATAACTAGCAAGATGTCCTATAGTTGTCTACGTGAGATGCGGTGGACCTGGATGCGACATTTAATGGGGGAAATAGGGGGAGGTCGGGTCTACAGAGTGTTGTTTACAGAAAATGGGACTAGGGAATGGGGGATTGGGGATAGTTGGGAAGTATGGAGGAAATAGGGGAATATTTACAAGCGGATATGGATGGATGCCAATCCCATATCCGCAACAATATTAAGGGATTTTCTTTATTTACCTTTTAGGAAGCTTGTTAGTTTGGTATATAATGTTGAATGTCATCGACATATAATTATGTCATAGGTATGAATATATACAAGGAGTAGCAGACTTGTTTGTTGGTTTAGTAGTTATATTGGCAATTGTTTTAGTGGTGGCTTGCTTGAAAGCCTTAGTGACGGTGTGTTTGAATAAGGTAACCAACAACACGATGATAACGCATGAAGTGACAAATGAGGAAAGAAATGTGGAACCACAAGAGGAAGACTTTTATGGCGACATAAATACTGAGATTAAAAGATTAAATCAAGTGATGTTGCAAATGAATACAGTAGAATTAAGATAATGGCATAACGACAATGTTATGAGTTGTGTCAATTACAAGATCAGTGAACTCATATCACCACGAGTGACACACTGTTAAAAAAAAAAAAAAAAAAAAAAAAGGGAAAAGGAAAAGTGGGGAGGAATTATGGTAATAATACATTATGCTTAATTTGTTGGTTTGGGAAAATTTTTGGTGGGAATTAGATATTCCTGTTTGTGATTGTAATCATATACAATTTATTTTCTTAGAGTAGTGCTAAAATACCTGCGCGAGTTAATTTTGAACTATATTAACCTGAAAGCAATTGTGGATGCTATTCTTAGTTTAGTAGTCAAATACATACCTGATTGAATATTACTTGTGTGACGCATATAAATGAATATAACTTTTTGAATGTTGTAAGGGAAAACAACAAATTGTTGAATGTGAAACTGTCGGAAGATATACATAATTATGCTGATTTCATGGTAAGATGTACCCTATCTGATTCAGTGTGTGTGGAAAGCAGATTCAGATGTGACTGAGCATAAGGATAAGACGAGATCACATTTGAAGGGGGTGCTAACGGAATTGGGAAGACGTTCGAGAAAGAAAATTTGTGGCTAAAAAAATGAAGTTAATCGTGGCATACACCCTCTTTCTCAAAGAATGATGAAGACATTCTCCCGTGTAACTTGGAGATGGATGCTTACCTTCACCAAGGAAATTTATGTGACCATTTGCCTGGATCACACTGCAACATATGAAAGAAAGGCGATCACTTACTCTTGTTCGAAGGCTTCGAACATTCATCACATCAGAAGTTGCAGGACAACGACATTTTACCTGCAACCTCTGTGAAATGCGGGGACATATGTTATTACTTCACCAACGTCCGGGGAACCAGCATGTAGCTGCAAAAAACGGCTGTGCCCTTGTCACAACAGCTGTGCACGATTCTGCTGGTTGCTCCTGGTATGGACCATGAATGACCTGAACACCATGGTCCCAACATCATTGTGGATGCATCCGGCATCCCTGTTCCACATCTTGCTGGCCAATCAACATTACACCAACACTTGCTGCCCACTCATAATGAGGGAGGAGGCAAGTCGACTACAACTGGGCGAAGGCCTTGTTCAAGGAATCATTATGGTTCACAGCAAGAGTGGCAAGAATGCTACATGGAGAGCAGGGTCAGTCTATGACTTACCGTTACCGTTACCGTTACCACCGTTACCACAACAGCGAAATCCTACACGAAGTAGTGCAGGTGTTTATAAAGACAGAAGAAAATGTTTCATACCTGAATTCAAACACAAGTGATCAGCCCTTCCTTTCAAACAAAGAATCAACGTTTGTTTGGAGGGAAACGTTTTTGCCAGATGTTGCAGATGCCTTAAAAACTTGAAAATGGTGAAGCAAAATTGCTGTATCTTGGTGATGGTGAAGTGTTGTTTTACAAAGATATTTGTGATGCAAATGAAATAGATTGAATTAACAATATGGAAGGAGTCAATGACCAACGAAATGTTTTGTGATCAGAGTCTTGCAGGATGACGGTGTATGCCTAAGGAAATTGTATTGATGTTTACTTGTAGTGATTGATTGTTTACTTATATTGATGTTTAGATTAATGGTTAATATAAACAAAAAACAAAAAGATGAGGGAATTGTGGAAGTGTAACTCAGTGTAACTCATTGGTTGGAACTGGTAACGAACCAAGGTACGAGCAGGTGGTCGTAAGAATGTCAGGAATGCATCTCGCCCTGTCGAAGCTGGGAGTCCTGTTGTGTAGCTTTAGCACGACCCCGGGCTAACACACATTCCCAAGCCCGTACTATTGTCTTTCATCGGGATGCAAAGAGGATGAAGCAAATTCCCAGCAGGGAGGAGCGAGTTGGTGCCAGGAAGGCGAGCAGGATGACTGAGTAACATTGCTGCGGAGAAGGGATTACGATTTCAGCGCACAGAGGATTAACTGAAGTTTGCCCATATAAACAGAAGAGACTTTGAGTCAAGGAGCACTCATCCTCAGAAGCCCTGCCCGACGGAATGAACGCGTACCACGAGTACGGCGCTGCGGAGAAGACATCGGCCACGAAAGAGGGACTATCAGGATAGAGTTACCTGGTCCATTGAGTTAAACTGTAGTTATTTGGTATTGGAATTGTTACATATTTATGTGAATGTATGTGAATTACCATTCAGGTCTGTGCTTAGCCATGTGTAATAGATTAAGGGTTGTTGTGGTTGGAGGGTCAGGAGCCCTTCTGACAAGTGTCCGGAAACGGAAGTGACCGGAAACGGAAGAGGAAAAGACACGAGGAAGAAAAAGGACGAGGATTCTTCCTCGCCCCGCTCCGACAAAAGGTGGGATTGACCTTGCGCTGCGTGGAAAAGCGGCGTTCCGAAGCCCGTCTGGCGAGAGGAATTACCGGGACGTGTACCTGCCCGGTGGAGACGTCAAGTTGACGTGGGGCCGTGCATCGACCCCGCGTCTGGCCCCGTTCGCGGCACCGTCTAAACAGACGCGTGCGGGTCGCACCTTGGGGCCTAACGCGCCTTGCAAGCGGCGTGGGGCTTTTGGCTTGCTCTACCGTACCCGCTTCGCGTGGCCACGAGGGGCTGCAGCCACGGTGCCTGGTACGATACCTGCCCGGTGGAAAAACGTCCACCCGGGGTTCGTTCAACCGCCCGAGTGCGGCGACGCCGACCAGTACCTTGGTCAGGAGGGGCCCAGAGACATTGTGAGGAGCAGAGACCAAAAGGGGGTCGTGAGTACCGAAGTGAACACACATATATAAGATGGCCATCTTAATCATATAGGGGATGGATTGTGGATTGGGAATTGTTGATGGTGGTTTGCTATTGATTGCTCGGGGAAAATCTCCGTGGTTGTATCATTGAAATTGTATGGTGTCATTACCATTGAAATATATCCTTGAACATCAGTTTTCTCTTGGGTGGAATTCATATGGATTGCGTGGCGAAAGCGCATATATAATACAACTTTCTGGCGAAGTTCCTCTCACGGTCCGGGGGTCACCGAGACCAGGTATTCACCGAGGGGACCACGTAACAGAATTGGGGGCTCGTCCAAATTACGATTACGCAATTGGGTCTACGTCCGGGATCTAAAAGTGTATTTGTATAAAATAATAAAATAATATTTTTATTAATTAAAATTTATTAATTAAGTATTAATTGGAAAATTTTTGGGGAAATTGGGGTAAAGTCTTGGGTGAAGGTTAACAGGTGTTAACGATAGTCACCATGGCGTTTGTGGCACAGAACTTTGCGGTAACACCAAGTGAGGCACAGTTCCGAGCGTTACTAAAGTCGGACCTCTTGAAATTGGCCAAACATTTTAACTTGGAGGTCCGAACTAATTTGAGGAAGGCAGAGTTGCAGGCCACGGTGATACAATCTATGGTGGGATTAGGAACATGGGACGAGTTAGCCTGGGAGTGGCTACCCGAAGAACCAGAAGACGTTGAGCTCCGGAAACTGGAGTTGCAATTACGGAGCCAGGAACGGATTAAAGAAGAAGAAAGGAAAGCAGAAAAGGAAAGAGCAGAAGAAGAAAGGAAAGCAGAAGAGAGGAGAGAAGAGAAACAAGCAGAGGAAAGGAGAGTGGAACGAGAACTCCAGGAAAGGTTAGCAGAAGAAGAAAGAAAAGCAGAAAAGGAAAGAGCAGAAGAAGAAAGGAAAGCAGAAGAGAGGAGAGAAGAGAAACAAGCAGAGGAAAGGAGAGGGGAACGAGAACTCCAGGAAAGGTTAAAAGAAGAGGAAAGGAAAGCAGAAGCGAGGAGAGAAGAGAAACAAGCAGAGGAAAGGAGAGTGGAAAGAGAACTCCAGGAAAGGTTAGAAGGGAGAAAAGCAGAGGAGAGGAGAGCTGCAAGGGACCTCGAAGCAGAGGAGAGAAAAGCGGAAAGGGAATTAAAGGAACGTGACATGGAGCTTCAGCAAGAAATCAAATTCAAGGAGCTGGAGTTAATGAGAGAACGGGGAGATGCACCACCCTTGCTGACGGGGTCGACACCTAACCAGAAAACCTGGGATGTGGGCAGACATGTGAGGCTGGTTCCACCGTTCAGTGAAAAGGAAGTCGCGAAATTTTTTCCACACTTTGAGAAAGTGGCTCGACAATTAAACTGGCCGGAGGAGGCCTGGACCATACTCGTGCAAAGTGTGCTGGTGGGGAAAGCTCAGGAAATTTATTCGGCGCTACCAATGGACCAATGTGCAGATTATGAGGTACTGAAGAAGCACATCCTCAAAGCCTATGAGTTGGTTCCGGAAGCCTACAGGCAAAAATTCAGGAATGCCAGGAAGAGGGAGAGTGAGACCCATGTGGAGTTTGCCAGAGTGAAAGAAAACATGTTTGATCGGTGGTGTGAGTCAAAAGGAGTCGGGAAAGACTTCGAAACATTGCGGGACTTGATCCTGGTGGAGGAATTCCAGCAGTGTGTCCACGAGGACATCAAAGTGTACCTGCAGGAAAAGAAAGTACCAAAGTTGTGGGACGCAGCCACCATGGCAGATGATTATGCCTTAACCCACCGAATAGGGGTCCACGAACCTAACTCCTCGCCTAGATCTCCGCAGGGGAGGTGGGGAACAGCAGGTGCGGAGAACGACAATACATGGCGGCGGCCTCGAGAGGATTATGGGGACAACGCGGATACCCCACCTGTTCGAAGTCAGAGGGCTGCGGGCCCAAGACAAACTTATTTTTCAGGGGGCCCGAGGCAGACCACGAGTTTTTCCTCCGGGCCTACTTGCGCGTTTTGCAAGAAACCTGGACACTTGATGTCCAGTTGTTACCTCATGAAAAGGGACAACCCAGAGCGGAGTCCGACTATTACAACTCCGAATGCGATGGCTAGCGTAAGAAATCGCCATCAAAAGGGTTACCAACCATTTATTTCAGAGGGGTTTGTGTCCCTGGATGGAGCCTCGACTAACCGGAGACCGGTTAGGATATTGAGGGACACGGGGGCACATCAATCTTTAATGCTTGAAGGCATTTTGCCATGGTCCGAGGAGACGGCAACGGGGGATAGTGTTCGTTTACAGGGGATCGGGGGCGGTGTTAGTGCTCCCCTTCGTGTCATCCATTTGGAGTCCGATTTGGTGTCAGGACCGGTCACCGTCGGGTTACAAGCCACGCTTCCTGTAGAGGGTGTATCTGTGGTTATCGGGAATGATTTGGCCGGGGGTCAAGTTTATGGTAACCTGAGGGGTGGTAAAGAGCCCAGCAGGGAAAATAACACCACACCAGCTCGGGATGGCGACAAAAGTGCCAAGTTATTTGTAGGGGGACTGAACTTCAAAACAGAGGAAGAAGTTCTGACCTCTGTCTTCAACAGATATGGGCCGCTGGTGGAAGTGCGGTTGGTAAGAGACTGGGAAACGCAACAGTCAAGAGGGTTCGGCTTTGTCACGTTTGCCAGCACAAAAGACGCCAGAGAGGCAGAGAAGAATTGGAATGGCAAGGATTTGGAGGGTCGGACGATAACAGTAGGGAAGGCATTTCGTAGGCGTCGAGAGGTCTACAGGAGAGGACAACTGGGCGGTAGTTTTGGTGGTGGCCGCAATCAATATTATTATGGAGGCTCCCTGAGTTACGGCAGCTCCCGAAGGAAGGATTGTCAAAGTAGTGGCCGAGAAGGAGACCGCTATTCATGGGACTACCGGGACAAGCGGTCCCACCGTAATTATTAGGGAAGTTCTGAGAAGTTGAAGCACTGAAGGCGGCGGAGCCGCCGAGCCGAGCTGGGCGGACTTTGCTTTGCTGCTAGGAGCCAAGATTCCTACACGGATTAACCGTGAACGCCGTTCCTAAAGGCGTCCATGTAGTGAACTTTCATGCACGGACTAACCGTGAACTCCACGTTCCTCAAGGCGCCCCTGTAGAGAACTTTCCTGCACGGACTAACCGTGAACTCCACGTTCCTAAAGGCATCCATGTAGTGAATACTCGGCTTGGCCTCCCGGAAAAAGTGCTATCGAGTTGCTTGACTTTGGATCTTTGATCAACCCCTTAACCTTCATTCACAAGAAACTGACGGTCAAAGTCAGAGGGTCATGAGATGGAGTTTGATTTGGCAGGGACAATGTCGTTGCTGGTGCTTAGTCCAGAGGGAGTAATCTGGAGGGGTTGTGGGGAAATTTTGGTTGCTTTATTTTTAACTGATAATGTGGGGGGGTTGAGTTATCTGGTTTGTTTCTCCAAATTGGCCGGCAAAGAAAGTTTTCGCTGGGTTCAAACTTTCTTTCTTGAAGGGGGGGAGTGTTACATATTTATGTGAATGTATGTGAATTACCATTCAGGTCTGTGCTTAGCCATGTGTAATAGATTAAGGGTTGTTGTGGTTGGAGGGTCAGGAGCCCTTCTGACAAGTGTCCGGAAACGGAAGTGACCGGAAACGGAAGAGGAAAAGACACGAGGAAGAAAAAGGACGAGGATTCTTCCTCGCCCCGCTCCGACAAATGGTGGGATCGACCTTGCGCTGCGTGGAAAAGCGGCGTTCCGAAGCCCGTCTGGCGAGAGGAATTACCGGGACGTGTACCTGCCCGGTGGAGACGTCAAGTTGACGTGGGGCCGTGCATCGACCCCGCGTCTGGCCCCGTTCGCGGCACCGTCTAAACAGACGCGTGCGGGTCGCACCTTGGGGCCTAACGCGCCTTGCAAGCGGCGTGGGGCTTTTGGCGTGCTCTACCGTACCCGCTTCGCGTGGCCACGAGGGGCTGCAGCCACGGTGCCTGGTACGATACCTGCCCGGTGGAAAAACGTCCACCCGGGGTTCGTTCAACCGCCCGAGTGCGGCGACGCCGACCAGTACCTTGGTCAGGAGGGGCCCAGAGACATTGTGAGGAGCAGAGACCAAAAGGGGGTCGTGAGTACCGAAGTGAACACACATATATAAGATGGCCATCTTAATCATATAGGGGATGGATTGTGGATTGGGAATTGTTGATGGTGGTTTGCTATTGATTGCTCGGGGAAAATCTCCGTGGTTGTATCATTGAAATTGTATGGTGTCATTACGATTGAAATATATCCTTGAACATCAGTTTTCTCTTGGGTGGAATTCATATGGATTGCGTGGCGAAAGCGCATATATAATACAACTTTCTGGCGAAGTTCCTCTCACGGTCCGGGGGTCACCGAGACCAGGTATTCACCGAGGGGACCACGTAACAGAATGAAGTGAACAACCAGTTAATAAAGTTGTGATCTTTTGTAAAACCTGTTTCCGACCATTGGCGTCTTGAGTCCCTACACACCTCCACGACATCCCCCTGTGCTGTCTTTCCCTCATGGTCCCCCTGTACTGTCTTTCCCTCGCGGTCCCTCTGTGCTGTCTTTACCTCGCGGTCCCCCTGTACTGTCTTTCCCTCGCGGTCCCTCTGTGCTGTCTTTCCCTCGTGGTCCCTCTGTGCTGTCTTTCCCTCGCGGTCCCCCTGTGCTGTCTTTCCCTCGTGGGCCCCCTGTGCTGTCTTTTCCCTCATGGGCCCCCTGTGCTGTCTTTCCCTCATGGTCCCTCTGTGCTGTCTTTCCCTCGTGGTCCCCCTGTGCTGGCTTTTCCCTCGTGGTCCCCCTGTGCTGTGTTTCCCTCGTGGTCCCTCTGTGCTGTCTTTCCCTCGTGGT